>NC_083722.1:120689528-121029446 GCF_028564815.1 Eubalaena glacialis
GAAAAAAGTCACAGAGAAAAAGACACTTATCCTAAGATATCACTGAGAGAGGGAATGTCAAAATCGCTACACTTGAACTGAATTACAAGACAGAACAGAGTCACACATTTAGAAAACACACTATGGCTGCTTAACGGGAAAGGTGAGGTGGGGTGATGCATAAAACAAGGGTTTGAAATTAGCTCAGATACCGTTCCACAAGCCAAATATGTAATAGACAAGACCTACTCCCTGCTCAGTGAACTGGACTCAACAGCCCCTATTCACCGCCCAAGAATACATCTGACTAGTAAGAGTCTTAAAACCTATGTATTGATCTCTCTCTGGAAGTGAATCAAGAGGGTGTAAAGCGGCATAAACACAGCAGTGAAAAGCAGCTAAACCCCATTATAAAAACAGATTACTTAAAAAAAACCCCGTAAAACAAAGACAGTGAAAGAGAGAGAAATTCTTACAAAATCCGTTCAGGGGCTCTGATGCAACCTGGATTGACCATATCTAGACCCACAGCTGGATGAGACATAAGGCTGGACACTCTTGGGGCTGAGAGGATTGGTGGGCTTGGGTGAGCAAACGCAGACCCTTTAAAGTCATACTGCGTGGTACCCATGCCGTGGGTCCCAAATCTCCAGGTTCAAGGGCATCTTCCTACATCGAAAACATGCATGGGAAACCCAGAAGATGGTACGCCGTGTGATCGGGAAAGGTTTCTCAAACGCACCTCATCTCTCCTCTCCTTCTGCTCGGGTTCGCCATTCCAGCCGCTCGACTAACAATCTCCCTACTTGGAGAATCAGCACCTTTAACCTCCTGTTTCGTAAAGGTCGCAATTTGGCCTGAGGATGAACGGGAAGAGGGGGAACCAGTGAGAGACCAGCTCTAGGTGTTGGGACAGGCACAGGTCACTCTATTTTCCCATCAGGAAGAAGAATGAACCACAGGCTCAGCCTGCCCCCCGGAACCAGAATACGGCCTGAAGCAATCCTGCGCTTTGGCGGCCAGCTCCCAAAAAAGCGAGTTGACAAATGGAGCTCAGGGGCACTGCAACTCACAAACCTGCAGAGTTATAAATGATAACTCTCGTCCACAAATATATTGAGGGAAGGCAACGAGGAGGATTGGAAAGCAAGGCAGAATTGCAGGAAACAGGTTTCAGGAGGCAGACTCGACTCGCCTTGAAAGCACATGAAAAGCGGCAAAGCGTTGACAATGATGCCCTTGGCCAAAAAGGGCGTATGCGTTTTTCCCTGAATATATTCAGGGAAAAACGCATACGCCCTTTTTGGCCAACCAGGCAAGCCGGAAAGGCAAATCAGCGCTACAAAGAAGTCTCGCTTGCCATCGGTCAAAAGGGCCATGCTGAAAAAAGTGTAAAAACCAGAAATGCAGGACAGGCCATGGAGACATGGGAGCCTTGCTACGCTGATGGGCGGGCTGTAAATTGCCAACAGCCACTCTGGAGAAGTGTACGGTGTGTCCTGAAACATGTAATAAGCACAGCTTAGAGAGCATAGGGCACTTCCACTCATGGGCGTCTAAATCGGGAAACCTAAAAATCAACAAGACACAGGCACCCCAAAGTTTAGGGCTGCTCTGTTTCCAAGAACCTCCACTTCGGTACACCTTCAATATCCCAGGAAAGCGAAAAATGGATAAAGAAGTTGTGGTACTTAGGCACAATGGAATATCACTCAGCCATGAAATCAATGTCATAAGGCTAGTAGCAGCAGGATGAGTGGATTTAGGTACGATGACTCTCAGTGAAATAAGTCACAGAGAAAAAGAAACTTATCCTAAGATATCACTGATAGAGGGAATGTCAAAATCGCTACACTTGAACTGAATTACAAAACAGAACAGAGTCACACATTTAGAAAACACACTATGGCTGCTTAACGGGAAAGGTGAGGTGGGGTGATGCATAAAACAAGGGTTTGAAATTAGCTCAGATACCGTTCCACAAGCCAAATATGTAATAGACAAGACCTACTCCCTGCTCAGTGAACTGGACTCAACAGCCCCTATTCACCGCCCAAGAATATATCTGACTAGTAAGAGTCTTAAAACCTATGTATTGATCTCTCTCTGGAAGTGAATCAAGAGGGTGTAAAGCGGCATAAACACAGCAGTGAAAAGCAGCTAAACCCCATCATAAAAATAGATTACTTAAAAAAAACCCCATAAAACAAAGACAGTGAAAGAGAGAGAAATTCTTATAAAGTCCGTTCAGGGGCTCTGATGCAACCTGGATTGACCATATCTAGACCCACAGCTGGATGAGACATGAGGCTGGACACTCTTGGGGCTGAGAGGATTGGTGAGCTTGGGTGAGCAAACGCAGACCCTTTAAAGTCATACTGCGTGGTACCCATGCCGTGGGTCCCAAATCTCCAGGTTCAAGGGCATCTTCCTACATCGAAAACATGCGTGGGAAACCCAGAAGATGGTACGCCGTGTGATCGGGAAAGGTTTCTCAAACGCACCTCATTTCTCCTCTCCTTGTGCTCGGGTTCGCCATTCCAGCCGCTCGACTAACAATCTCCCTACTTGGAGAATCAGCACCTTTAACCTCCTGTTTCGGACAGGTCGCAATTTGGCCTGAGGATGAACGGGAAGAGGGGGAACCAATGAGAGACTAGCTCTAGGTGTTGGGACAGGCACAGGTCACTCTATTTTCCCATCAGGAAGAAGAATGAACCACAGGCTCAGCCTGCCCCCCGGAACCAGAATACGGCCTGAAGCAATCCTGCGCTTTGGCGGCCAGCTCCCAAAAAAGCGAGTTGACAAATGGAGCTCAGGGGCACTGCAACTCACAAACCTGCAGAGTTATAAATGATAACTCTCGTCCACAAATATATTGAGGGAAGGCAACGAGGAGGATTGGAAAGCAAGGCAGAATTGCAGGAAACAGGTTTCAGGAGGCAGACTCGACTCGCCTTGAAAGCACATGAAAAGCGGCAAAGCGTTGACAATGATGCCCTTGGCCAAAAAGGGCGTATGCGTTTTTCCCTGAATATATTCAGGGAAAAACGCATACGCCCTTTTTGGCCAACCAGGCAAGCCGGAAAGGCAAATCAGCGCTACAAAGAAGGCTCGCTTGCCATCGGTCAAAAGGGCCATGCTGAAAAAAGTGTAAAAACCAGAAATGCAGGACAGGCCATGGAGACATGGGAGCCTTGCTACGCTGATGGGCGGGCTGTAAATTGCCAACAGCCACTCTGGAGAAGTGTACGGTGTGTCCTGAAACATGTAATAAGCACAGCTTAGAGAGCATAGGGCACTTCCACTCATGGGCGTATAAATCGGGAAACCTAAAAATCAACAAGACACAGGCACCCCAAAGTTTAGGGCTGCTCTGTTTCCAAGAACCTCCACTTCGGTACACCTTCAATATCCCAGGAAAGCGAAAAATGGATAAAAAAGTTGTGGTACTTAGGCACAATGGAATATCACTCAGCCATGAAATCAATGTCATAAGGCTAGTAGCAGCAGGATGAGTGGATTTAGGTACGATGACTCTCAGTGAAAAAAGTCACAGAGAAAAAGACACTTATCCTAAGATATCACTGAGAGAGGGAATGTCAAAATCGCTACACTTGAACTGAATTACAAAACAGAACAGAGTCACACATTTAGAAAACACACTATGGCTGCTTAACGGGAAAGGTGAGGTGGGGTGATGCATAAAACAAGGGTTTGAAATTAGCTCAGATACCGTTCCACAAGCCAAATATGTAATAGACAAGACCTACTCCCTGCTCAGTGAACTGGACTCAACAGCCCCTATTCACCGCCCAAGAATATATCTGACTAGTAAGAGTCTTAAAACCTATGTATTGATCTCTCTCTGGAAGTGAATCAAGAGGGTGTAAAGCGGCATAAACACAGCAGTGAAAAGCAGCTAAACCCCATTATAAAAATAGATTACTTAAAAAAAAACGCCATAAAACGAAGACAGTGAAAGAGAGAGAAATTCTTACAAAATCCCTTCAGGGGCTCTGATGCAACCTGGATTGACCATATCTAGACCCACAGCTGGATGAGACATAAGGCTGGACACTCTTGGGGCTGAGAGGATTGGTGAGCTTGGGTGAGCAAACGCAGACCCTTTAAAGTCATACTGCGTGGTACCCATGCCGTGGGTCCCAAATCTCCAGGTTCAAGGGCATCTTCCTACATCGAAAACATGCGTGGGAAACCCAGAAGATGGTACACCGTGTGATCGGGAAAGGGTTCTCAAACGCACCTCATTTCTCCTCTCCTTGTGCTCGGGTTCGCCATTCCAGCCGCTCGACTAACAATCTCCGTACTTGGAGAATCAGCACCTTTAACCTCCTGTTTCGTAAAGGTCGCAATTTGGCCTGAGGATGAACGGGAAGAGGGGGAACCAGTGAGAGACCAGCTCTAGGTGTTGGGACAGGCACAGGTCACTCTATTTTCCCATCAGGAAGAAGAATGAACCACAGGCTCAGCCTGCCCCCCGGAACCAGAATACGGCCTGAAGCAATCCTGCGCTTTGGCGGCCAGCTCCCAAAAAAGCGAGTTGACAAATGGAGCTCAGGGGCACTGCAACTCACAAACCTGCAGAGTTATAAATGATAACTCTCGTCCACAAATATATTGAGGGAAGGCAACGAGGAGGATTGGAAAGCAAGGCAGAATTGCAGGAAACAGGTTTCAGGAGGCAGACTCGACTCGCCTTGAAAGCACATGAAAAGCGGCAAAGCGTTGACAATGATGCCCTTGGCCAAAAAGGGCGTATGCGTTTTTCCCTGAATATATTCAGGGAAAAACGCATACGCCCTTTTTGGCCAACCAGGCAAGCCGGAAAGGCAAATCAGCGCTACAAAGAAGTCTCGCTTGCCATCGGTCAAAAGGGCCATGCTGAAAAAAGTGTAAAAACCAGAAATGCAGGACAGGCCATGGAGACATGGGAGCCTTGCTACGCTGATGGGCGGGCTGTAAATTGCCAACAGCCACTCTGGAGAAGTGTACGGTGTGTCCTGAAACATGTAATAAGCACAGCTTAGAGAGCATAGGGCACTTCCACTCATGGGCGTATAAATCGGGAAACCTAAAAATCAACAAGACACAGGCACCCCAAAGTTTAGGGCTGCTCTGTTTCCAAGAACTTCCACTTCTGTACACCTTCAATATCCCAGGAAAGCGAAAAATGGATAAAGAAGTTGTGGTACTTAGGCACAATGGAATATCACTCAGCCATGAAATCAATGTCATAAGGCTAGTAGCAGCAGGATGAGTGGATTTAGGTACGATGACTCTCAGTGAAAAAAGTCACAGAGAAAAAGACACTTATCCTAAGATATCACTGAGAGAGGGAATGTCAAAATCGCTACACTTGAACTGAATTACAAAACAGAACAGAGTCACACATTTAGAAAACACACTATGGCTGCTTAACGGGAAAGGTGAGGTGGGGTGATGCATAAAACAAGGGTTTGAAATTAGCTCAGATACCGTTCCACAAGCCAAATATGTAATAGACAAGACCTACTCCCTGCTCAGTGAACTGGACTCAACAGCCCCTATTCACCGCCCAAGAATACATCTGACTAGTAAGAGTCTTAAAACCTATGTATTGATCTCTCTCTGGAAGTGAATCAAGAGGGTGTAAAGCGGCATAAACACAGCAGTGAAAAGCAGCTAAACCCCATTATAAAAATAGATTACTTAAAAAAAAACCCCATAAAACAAAGACAGTGAAAGAGAGAGAAATTCTTACAAAATCCGTTCAGGGGCTCTGATGCAACCTGGATTGACCATATCTAGACCCACAGCTGGATGAGACATAAGGCTGGACACTCTTGGGGCTGAGAGGAATGGTGGGCTTGGGTGAGCAAACGCAGACCCTTTAAAGTCATACTGCGTGGTACCCATGCCGTGGGTCCCAAATCTCCAGGTTCAAGGGCATCTTCCTACATCGAAAACATGCATGGGAAACCCAGAAGATGGTACGCCGTGTGATCGGGAAAGGTTTCTCAAACGCACCTCATCTCTCCTCTCCTTCTGCTCGGGTTCGCCATTCCAGCCGCTCGACTAACAATCTCCCTACTTGGAGAATCAGCACCTTTAACCTCCTGTTTCGTAAAGGTCGCAATTTGGCCTGAGGATGAACGGGAAGAGGGGGAACCAGTGAGAGACCAGCTCTAGGTGTTGGGACAGGCACAGGTCACTCTATTTTCCCATCAGGAAGAAGAATGAACCACAGGCTCAGCCTGCCCCCCGGAACCAGAATACGGCCTGAAGCAATCCTGCGCTTTGGCGGCCAGCTCCCAAAAAAGCGAGTTGACAAATGGAGCTCAGGGGCACTGCAACTCACAAACCTGCAGAGTTATAAATGATAACTCTCGTCCACAAATATATTGAGGGAAGGCAACGAGGAGGATTGGAAAGCAAGGCAGAATTGCAGGAAACAGGTTTCAGGAGGCAGACTCGACTCGCCTTGAAAGCACATGAAAAGCGGCAAAGCGTTGACAATGATGCCCTTGGCCAAAAAGGGCGTATGCGTTTTTCCCTGAATATATTCAGGGAAAAACGCATACGCCCTTTTTGGCCAACCAGGCAAGCCGGAAAGGCAAATCAGCGCTACAAAGAAGTCTCGCTTGCCATCGGTCAAAAGGGCCATGCTGAAAAAAGTGTAAAAACCAGAAATGCAGGACAGGCCATGGAGACATGGGAGCCTTGCTACGCTGATGGGCGGGCTGTAAATTGCCAACAGCCACTCTGGAGAAGTGTACGGTGTGTCCTGAAACATGTAATAAGCACAGCTTAGAGAGCATAGGGCACTTCCACTCATGGGCGTATAAATCGGGAAACCTAAAAATCAACAAGACACAGGCACCCCAAAGTTTAGGGCTGCTCTGTTTCCAAGAACCTCCACTTCGGTACACCTTCAATATCCCAGGAAAGCGAAAAATGGATAAAGAAGTTGTGGTACTTAGGCACAATGGAATATAACTCAGCCATGAAATCAATGTCATAAGGCTAGTAGCAGCAGGATGAGTGGATTTAGGTACGATGACTCTCAGTGAAAAAAGTCACAGAGAAAAAGACACTTATCCTAAGATATCACTGAGAGAGGGAATGTCAAAATCGCTACACTTGAACTGAATTACAAAACAGAACAGAGTCACACATTTAGAAAACACACTATGGCTGCTTAACGGGAAAGGTGAGGTGGGGTGATGCATAAAACAAGGGTTTGAAATTAGCTCAGATACCGTTCCACAAGCCAAATATGTAATAGACAAGACCTACTCCCTGCTCAGTGAACTGGACTCAACAGCCCCTATTCACCGCCCAACAATACATCTGACTAGTAAGAGTCTTAAAACCTATGTATTGATCTCTCTCTGGAAGTGAATCAAGAGGGTGTAAAGCGGCATAAACACAGCAGTGAAAAGCAGCTAAACCCCATTATAAAAATAGATTACTTAAAAAAAAAACCCATAAAACAAAGACAGTGAAAGAGAGAGAAATTCTTACAAAATCCGTTCAGGGGCTCTGATGCAACCTGGATTGACCATATCTAGACCCACAGCTGGATGAGACATAAGGCTGGACACTCTTGGGGCTGAGAGGAATGGTGGGCTTGGGTGAGCAAA
This sequence comes from Eubalaena glacialis, assembly GCF_028564815.1. NCBI lineage: Eukaryota > Metazoa > Chordata > Mammalia > Artiodactyla > Balaenidae > Eubalaena > Eubalaena glacialis. The sequence continues at coordinate 120,697,154 of NC_083722.1, forward strand.
CGCAGACCCTTTAAAGTCATACTGCGTGGTACCCATGCCGTGGGTCCCAAATCTCCAGGTTCAAGGGCATCTTCCTACATCGAAAACATGCATGGGAAACCCAGAAGATGGTACGCCGTGTGATCGGGAAAGGTTTCTCAAACGCACCTCATCTCTCCTCTCCTTCTGCTCGGGTTCGCCATTCCAGCCGCTCGACTAACAATCTCCCTACTTGGAGAATCAGCACCTTTAACCTCCTGTTTCGTAAAGGCCGCAATTTGGCCTGAGGATGAACGGGAAGAGGGGGAACCAGTGAGAGACCAGCTCTAGGTGTTGGGACAGGCACAGGTCACTCTATTTTCCCATCAGAAAGAGGAATGAACCACAGGCTCAGCCTGCCCCCCGGAACCAGAATACGGCCTGAAGCAATCCTGCGCTTTGGCGGCCAGCTCCCAAAAAAGCGAGTTGACAAATGGAGCTCAGGGGCACTGCAACTCACAAACCTGCAGAGTTATAAATGATAACTCTCGTCCACAAATATATTGAGGGAAGGCAACGAGGAGGATTGGAAAGCAAGGCAGAATTGCAGGAAACAGGTTTCAGGAGGCAGACTCGACTCGCCTTGAAAGCACATGAAAAGCGGCAAAGCGTTGACAATGATGCCCTTGGCCAAAAAGGGCGTATGCGTTTTTTCCTGAATATATTCAGGAAAAAACGCATACGCCCTTTTTGGCCAACCAGGCAAGCCGGAAAGGCAAATCAGCGCTACAAAGAAGGCTCGCTTGCCATCGGTCAAAAGGGCCATGCTGAAAAAAGTGTAAAAACCAGAAATGCAGGACAGGCCATGGAGACATGGGAGCCTTGCTACGCTGATGGGCGGGCTGTAAATTGCCAGCAGCCACTCTGGAGAAGTGTACGGTGTGTCCTGAAACATGTAATAAGCACAGCTTAGAGAGCATAGGGCACTTCCACTCATGGGCGTATAAATCGGGAAACCTAAAAATCAACAAGACACAGGCACCCCAAAGTTTAGGGCTGCTCTGTTTCCAAGAACCTCCACTTCGGTACACCTTCAATATCCTAGGAAAGCGAAAAATGGATAAAGAAGTTGTGGTACTTAGGCACAATGGAATATCACTCAGCCATGAAATCAATGTCATAAGGCTAGTAGCAGCAGGATGAGTGGATTTAGGTACGATGACTCTCAGTGAAAAAAGTCACAGAGAAAAAGACACTTATCCTAAGATATCACTGAGAGAGGGAATGTCAAAATCGCTACACTTGAACTGAATTACAAAACAGAACAGAGTCACACATTTAGAAAACACACTATGGCTGCTTAACGGGAAAGGTGAGGTGGGGTGATGCATAAAACAAGGGTTTGAAATTAGCTCAGATACCGTTCCACAAGCCAAATATGTAATAGACAAGACCTACTCCCTGCTCAGTGAACTGGACTCAACAGCCCCTATTCACCGCCCAACAATACATCTGACTAGTAAGAGTCTTAAAACCTATGTATTGATCTCTCTCTGGAAGTGAATCAAGAGGGTGTAAAGCGGCATAAACACAGCAGTGAAAAGCAGCTAAACCCCATTATAAAAATAGATTACTTAAAAAAAAACCCATAAAACAAAGACAGTGAAAGAGAGAGAAATTCTTACAAAATCCCTTCAGGGGCTCTGATGCAACCTGGATTGACCATATCTAGACCCACAGCTGGATGAGACATAAGGCTGGACACTCTTGGGGCTGAGAGGATTGGTGAGCTTGGGTGAGCAAACGCAGACCCTTTAAAGTCATACTGCGTGGTACCCATGCCGTGGGTCCCAAATCTCCAGGTTCAAGGGCATCTTCCTACATCGAAAACATGCGTGGGAAACCCAGAAGATGGTACACCGTGTGATCGGGAAAGGGTTCTCAAACGCACCTCATTTCTCCTCTCCTTGTGCTCGGGTTCGCCATTCCAGCCGCTCGACTAACCATCTCCCTACTTGGAGAATCAGCACCTTTAACCTCCTGTTTCGGACAGGTCGCAATTTGGCCTGAGGATGAACGGGAAGAGGGGGAACCAATGAGAGACTAGCTCTAGGTGTTGGGACAGGCACAGGTCACTCTATTTTCCCATCAGGAAGAAGAATGAACCACAGGCTCAGCCTGCCCCCCGGAACCAGAATACGGCCTGAAGCAATCCTGCGCTTTGGCGGCCAGCTCCCAAAAAAGCGAGTTGACAAATGGAGCTCAGGGGCACTGCAACTCACAAACCTGCAGAGTTATAAATGATAACTCTCGTCCACAAATATATTGAGGGAAGGCAACGAGGAGGATTGGAAAGCAAGGCAGAATTGCAGGAAACAGGTTTCAGGAGGCAGACTCGACTCGCCTTGAAAGCACATGAAAAGCGGCAAAGCGTTGACAATGATGCCCTTGGCCAAAAAGGGCGTATGCGTTTTTTCCTGAATATATTCAGGAAAAAACGCATACGCCCTTTTTGGCCAACCCGGCAAGCCGGAAAGGCAAATCAGCGCTACAAAGAAGGCTCGCTTGCCATCGGTCAAAAGGGCCATGCTGAAAAAAGTGTAAAAACCAGAAATGCAGGACAGGCCATGGAGACATGGGAGCCTTGCTACGCTGATGGGCGGGCTGTAAATTGCCAACAGCCACTCTGGAGAAGTGTACGGTGTGTCCTGAAACATGTAATAAGCACAGCTTAGAGAGCATAGGGCACTTCCACTCATGGGCGTCTAAATCGGGAAACCTAAAAATCAACAAGACACAGGCACCCCAAAGTTTAGGGCTGCTCTGTTTCCAAGAACCTCCACTTCGGCACACCTTCAATATCCCAGGAAAGCGAAAAATGGATAAAGAAGTTGTGGTACTTAGGCACAATGGAATATCACTCAGCCATGAAATCAATGTCATAAGGCTAGTAGCAGCAGGATGAGTGGATTTAGGTACGATGACTCTCAGTGAAATAAGTCACAGAGAAAAAGACACTTATCCTAAGATATCACTGAGAGAGGGAATGTCAAAATCGCTACACTTGAACTGAATTACAAAACAGAACAGAGTCACACATTTAGAAAACACACTATGGCTGCTTAACGGGAAAGGTGAGGTGGGGTGATGCATAAAACAAGGGTTTGAAATTAGCTCAGATACCGTTCCACAAGCCAAATATGTAATAGACAAGACCTACTCCCTGCTCAGTGAACTGGACTCAACAGCCCCTATTCACCGCCCAACAATACATCTGACTAGTAAGAGTCTTAAAACCTATGTATTGATCTCTCTCTGGAAGTGAATCAAGAGGGTGTAAAGCGGCATAAACACAGCAGTGAAAAGCAGCTAAACCCCATTATAAAAATAGATTACTTAAAAAAAAACCCCATAAAACAAAGACAGTGAAAGAGAGAGAAATTCTTACAAAATCCGTTCAGGGGCTCTGATGCAACCTGGATTGACCATATCTAGACCCACAGCTGGATGAGACATAAGGCTGGACACTCTTGGGGCTGAGAGGATTGGTGGGCTTGGGTGAGCAAACGCAGACCCTTTAAAGTCATACTGCGTGGTACCCATGCCGTGGGTCCCAAATCTCCAGGTTCAAGGGCATCTTCCTACATCGAAAACATGCGTGGGAAACCCAGAAGATGGTACACCGTGTGATCGGGAAAGGGTTCTCAAACGCACCTCATTTCTCCTCTCCTTGTGCTCGGGTTCGCCATTCCAGCCGCTCGACTAACCATCTCCCTACTTGGAGAATCAGCACCTTTAACCTCCTGTTTCGTAAAGGTCGCAATTTGGCCTGAGGATGAAAGGGAAGAGGGGGAACCAGTGAGAGACCAGCTCTAGGTGTTGGGACAGGCACAGGTCACTCTATTTTCCCATCAGGAAGAAGAATGAACCACAGGCTCAGCCTGCCCCCCGGAACCAGAATACGGCCTGAAGCAATCCTGCGCTTTGGCGGCCAGCTCCCAAAAAAGCGAGTTGACAAATGGAGCTCAGGGGCACTGCAACTCACAAACCTGCAGAGTTATAAATGATAACTCTCGTCCACAAATATATTGAGGGAAGGCAACGAGGAGGATTGGAAAGCAAGGCAGAATTGCAGGAAACAGGTTTCAGGAGGCAGACTCGACTCGCCTTGAAAGCACATGAAAAGCGGCAAAGCGTTGACAATGATGCCCTTGGCCAAAAAGGGCGTATGCGTTTTTCCCTGAATATATTCAGGGAAAAACGCATACGCCCTTTTTGGCCAACCAGGCAAGCCGGAAAGTCAAATCAGCGCTACAAAGAAGTCTCGCTTGCCATCGGTCAAAAGGGCCATGCTGAAAAAAGTGTAAAAACCAGAAATGCAGGACAGGCCATGGAGACATGGGAGCCTTGCTACGCTGATGGGCGGGCTGTAAATTGCCAACAGCCACTCTGGAGAAGTGTACGGTGTGTCCTGAAACATGTAATAAGCACAGCTTAGAGAGCATAGGGCACTTCCACTCATGGGCGTATAAATCGGGAAACCTAAAAATCAACAAGACACAGGCACCCCAAAGTTTAGGGCTGCTCTGTTTCCAAGAACCTCCACTTCTGTACACCTTCAATATCCCAGGAAAGCGAAAAATGGATAAAGAAGTTGTGGTACTTAGGCACAATGGAATATCACTCAGCCATGAAATCAATGTCATAAGGCTAGTAGCAGCAGGATGAGTGGATTTAGGTACGATGACTCTCAGTGAAAAAAGTCACAGAGAAAAAGACACTTATCCTAAGATATCACTGAGAGAGGGAATGTCAAAATCGCTACACTTGAACTGAATTACAAAACAGAACAGAGTCACACATTTAGAAAACACACTATGGCTGCTTAACGGGAAAGGTGAGGTGGGGTGATGCATAAAACAAGGGTTTGAAATTAGCTCAGATACCGTTCCACAAGCCAAATATGTAATAGACAAGACCTACTCCCTGCTCAGTGAACTGGACTCAACAGCCCCTATTCACCGCCCAACAATACATCTGACTAGTAAGAGTCTTAAAACCTATGTATTGATCTCTCTCTGGAAGTGAATCAAGAGGGTGTAAAGCGGCATAAACACAGCAGTGAAAAGCAGCTATACCCCATTATAAAAATAGATTACTTAAAAAAAAACCCATAAAACAAAGACAGTGAAAGAGAGAGAAATTCTTACAAAATCCGTTCAGGGGCTCTGATGCAACCTGGATTGACCATATCTAGACCCACAGCTGGATGAGACATAAGGCTGGACACTCTTGGGGCTGAGAGGATTGGTGGGCTTGGGTGAGCAAACGCAGACCCTTTAAAGTCATACTGCGTGGTACCCATGCCGTGGGTCCCAAATCTCCAGGTTCAAGGGCATCTTCCTACATCGAAAACATGCATGGGAAACCCAGAAGATGGTACGCCGTGTGATCGGGAAAGGTTTCTCAAACGCACCTCATCTCTCCTCTCCTTCTGCTCGGGTTCGCCATTCCAGCCGCTGGACTAACAATCTCCGTACTTGGAGAATCAGCACCTTTAACCTCCTGTTTCGTAAAGGTCGCAATTTGGCCTGAGGATGAACGGGAAGAAGGGGAACCAGTGAGAGACCAGCTCTAGGTGTTGGGACAGGCACAGGTCACTCTATTTTCCCATCAGGAAGAAGAATGAACCACAGGCTCAGCCTGCCCCCCGGAACCAGAATACGGCCTGAAGCAATCCTGCGCTTTGGCGGCCAGCTCCCAAAAAAGCGAGTTGACAAATGGAGCTCAGGGGCACTGCAAATCACAAACCGGCAGAGTTATAAATGATAACTCTCGTCCACAAATATATTGAGGGAAGGCAACGAGGAGGATTGGAAAGCAAGGCAGAATTGCAGGAAACAGGTTTCAGGAGGCAGACTCGACTCGCCTTGAAAGCACATGAAAAGCGGCAAAGCGTTGACAATGATGCCCTTGGCCAAACAGGGCGTATGCGTTTTTCCCTGAATATATTCAGGGAAAAACGCATACGCCCTGTTTGTCCAACCAGGCAAGCCGGAAAGGCAAATCAGCGCTACAAAGAAGTCTCGCTTGCCATCGGTCAAAAGGGCCATGCTGAAAAAAGTGTAAAAACCAGAAATGCAGGACAGGCCATGGAGACATGGGAGCCTTGCTACGCTGATGGGCGGGCTGTAAATTGCCAACAGCCACTCTGGAGAAGTGTACGGTGTGTCCTGAAACATGTAATAAGCACAGCTTAGAGAGCATAGGGAACTTCCTCTCATGGGCGTATAAATCGGGAAACCTAAAAATCAACAAGACACAGGCACCCCAAAGTTTAGGGCTGCTCTGTTTCCAAGAACCTCCACTTCGGTACACCTTCAATATCCCAGGAAAGCGAAAAATGGATAAAGAAGTTGTGGTACTTAGGCACAATGCAATATCACTCAGCCATGAAATCAATGTCATAAGGCTAGTAGCAGCAGGATGAGTGGATTTAGGTACGATGACTCTCAGTGAAATAAGTCACAGAGAAAAAGACACTTATCCTAAGATATTACTGAGAGAGGGAATGTCAAAATCGCTACACTTGAACTCAATTACAAAACAGAACAGAGTCACACATTTAGAAAACACACTATGGCTGCTTAACGGGAAAGGTGAGGTGGGGTGATGCATAAAACAAGGGTTTGAAATTAGCTCAGATACCGTTCCACAAGCCAAATATGTAATAGACAAGACCTACTCCCTGCTCAGTGAACTGGACTCAACAGCCCCTATTCACCGCCCAAGAATATATCTGACTAGTAAGAGTCTTAAAACCTATGTATTGATCTCTCTCTGGAAGTGAATCAAGAGGGTGTAAAGCGGCATAAACACAGCAGTGAAAAGCAGCTAAACCCCATTACAAAAATAGATTACTTAAAAAAACCCCCGTAAAACAAAGACAGTGAAAGAGAGAGAAATTCTTACAAAGTCCGTTCAGGGGCTCTGATGCAACCTGGATTGACCATATCTAGACCCACAGCTGGATGAGACATGAGGCTGGACACTCTTGGGGCTGAGAGGATTGGTGAGCTTGGGTGAGCAAACGCAGACCCTTTAAAGTCATACTGCGTGGTACCCATGCCGTGGGTCCCAAATCTCCAGGTTCAAGGGCATCTTCCTACATCGAAAACATGCGTGGGAAACCCAGAAGATGGTACGCCGTGTGATCGGGTAAGGTTTCTCAAACGCACCTCATTTCTCCTCTCCTTGTGCTCGGGTTCGCCATTCCAGCCGCTCGACTAACAATCTCCCTACTTGGAGAATCAGCACCTTTAACCTCCTGTTTCGGACAGGTCACAATTTGGCCTGAGGATGAACGGGAAGAGGGGGAACCAATGAGAGACTAGCTCTAGGTGTTGGGACAGGCACAGGTCACTCTATTTTCCCATCAGGAAGAAGAATGAACCACAGGCTCAGCCTGCCCCCCGGAACCAGAATACGGCCTGAAGCAATCCTGCGCTTTGGCGGCCAGCTCCCAAAAAAGCGAGTTGACAAATGGAGCTCAGGGGCACTGCAACTCACAAACCTGCTGAGTTATAAATGATAACTCTCGTCCACAAATATATTGAGGGAAGGCAACGAGGAGGATTGGAAAGCAAGGCAGAATTGCAGGAAACAGGTTTCAGGAGGCAGACTCGACTCGCCTTGAAAGCACATGAATAGCGGCAAAGCGTTGACAATGATGCCCTTGGCCAAAAAGGGCGTATGCGTTTTTCCCTGAATATATTCAGGGAAAAACGCATACGCCCTTTTTGGCCAACCAGGCAAGCCGGAAAGGCAAATCAGCGCTACAAAGAAGTCTCGCTTGCCATCGGTCAAAAGGGCCATGCTGAAAAAAGTGTAAAAACCAGAAATGCAGGACAGGCCATGGAGACATGGGAGCCTTGCTACGCTGATGGGCGGGCTGTAAATTGCCAACAGCCACTCTGGAGAAGTGTACGGTGTGTCCTGAAACATGTAATAAGCACAGCTTAGAGAGCATAGGGCACTTCCACTCATGGGCGTATAAATCGGGAAACCTAAAAATCAACAAGACACAGGCACCCCAAAGTTTAGGGCTGCTCTGTTTCCAAGAACCTCCACTTCGGTACACCTTCAATATCCCAGGAAAGCGAAAAATGGATAAAGAAGTTGTGGTACTTAGGCACAATGGAATATCACTCAGCCGTGAAATCAATGTCATAAGGCTAGTAGCAGCAGGATGAGTGGATTTAGGTACGATGACTCTCAGTGAAATAAGTCACAGAGAAAAAGACACTTATCCTAAGATATCACTGAGAGAGGGAATGTGAAAATCGCTACACTTGAACTGAATTACAAAACAGAACAGAGTCACACATTTAGAAAACACACTATGGCTGCTTAACGGGAAAGGTGAGGTGGGGTGATGCATAAAACAAGGGTTTGAAATTAGCTCAGATACCGTTCCACAAGCCAAATATGTAATAGACAAGACCTACTCCCTGCTCAGTGAACTGGACTCAACAGCCCCTATTCACCGCCCAAGAATATATCTGACTAGAAAGAGTCTTAAAACCTATGTATTGATCTCTCTCTGGAAGTGAATCAAGAGGGTGTAAAGCAGCATAAACACAGCAGTGGAAAGCAGCTAAACCCCATTATAAAAATAGATTACTTAAAAAAAACCCCATAAAACAAAGACAGTGAAAGAGAGAGAAATTCTTATAAAGTCCGTTCAGGGGCTCTGATGCAACCTGGATTGACCATATCTAGACCCACAGCTGGATGAGACATGAGGCTGGACACTCTTGGGGCTGAGAGGATTGGTGAGCTTGGGTGAGCAAACGCAGACCCTTTAAAGTCATACTGCGTGGTACCCATGCCGTGGGTCCCAAATCTCCAGGTTCAAGGGCATCTTCCTACATCGAAAACATGCGTGCGAAACCCAGAAGATGGTACACCGTGTGATCGGGAAAGGTTTCTCAAACGCACCTCATTTCTCCTCTCCTTGTGCTCGGGTTCGCCATTCCAGCCGCTCGACTAACAATCTCCCTACTTGGAGAATCAGCACCTTTAACCTCCTGTTTCGGACAGGTCGCAATTTGGCCTGAGGATGAACGGGAAGAGGGGGAACCAATGAGAGACTAGCTCTAGGTGTTGGGACAGGCACAGGTCACTCTATTTTCCCATCAGGAAGAAGAATGAACCACAGGCTCAGCCTGCCCCCCGGAACCAGAATACGGCCTGAAGCAATCCTGCGCTTTGGCGGCCAGCTCCCAAAAAAGCCAGTTGACAAATGGAGCTCAGGGGCACTGCAACTCACAAACCTGCAGAGTTATAAATGATAACTCTCGTCCACAAATATATTGAGGGAAGGCAACGAGGAGGATTGGAAAGCAAGGCAGAATTGCAGGAAACAGGTTTCAGGAGGCAGACTCGACTCGCCTTGAAAGCACATGAAAAGCGGCAAAGCGTTGACAATGATGCCCTTGGCCAAAAAGGGCGTATGCGTTTTTCCCTGAATATATTCAGGGAAAAACGCATACGCCCTTTTTGGCCAACCAGGCAAGCCGGAAAGGCAAATCAGCGCTACAAAGAAGTCTCGCTTGCCATCGGTCAAAAGGGCCATGCTGAAAAAAGTGTAAAAACCAGAAATGCAGGACAGGCCATGGAGACATGGGAGCCTTGCTACGCTGATGGGCGGGCTGTAAATTGCCAACAGCCACTCTGGAGAAGTGTACGGCGTGTCCTGAAACATGTAATAAGCACAGCTTAGAGAGCATAGGGCACTTCCACTCATGGGCGTCTAAATCGGGAAACCTAAAAATCAACAAGACACAGGCACCCCAAAGTTTAGGGCTGCTCTGTTTCCAAGAACCTCCACTTCGGTACACCTTCAATATCCCAGGAAAGCGAAAAATGGATAAAGAAGTTGTGGTACTTAGGCAAAATGGAATATCACTCAGCCGTGAAATCAATGTCATAAGGCTAGTAGCAGCAGGATGAGTGGATTTAGGTACGATGACTCTCAGTGAAATAAGTCACAGAGAAAAAGACACTTATCCTAAGATATCACTGAGAGAGGGAATGTCAAAGTCGCTACACTTGAACTGAATTACAAAACAGAACAGAGTCACACATTTAGAAAACACACTATGGCTGCTTAACGGGAAAGGTGAGGTGGGGTGATGCATAAAACAAGGGTTTGAAATTAGCTCAGATACCGTTCCACAAGCCAAATATGTAATAGACAAGACCTACTCCCTGCTCAGTGAACTGGACTCAACAGCCCCTATTCACCGCCCAAGAATATATCTGACTAGTAAGAGTCTTAAAACCTATGTATTGATCTCTCTCTGGAAGTGAATCAAGAGGGTGTAAAGCGGCATAAACACAGCAGTGGAAAGCAGCTAAACCCCATTATAAAAATAGATTACTTAAAAAAAACCCCATAAAACAAAGACAGTGAAAGAGAGAGAAATTCTTACAAAGTCCGTTCAGGGGCTCTGATGCAACCTGGATTGACCATATCTAGACCCACAGCTGGATGAGACATGAGGCTGGACACTCTTGGGGCTGAGAGGATTGGTGAGCTTGGGTGAGCAAACGCAGACCCTTTAAAGTCATACTGCGTGGTACCCATGCCGTGGGTCCCAAATCTCCAGGTTCAAGGGCATCTTCCTACATCGAAAACATGCGTGGGAAACCCAGAAGATGGTACGCCGTGTGATCGGGAAAGGTTTCTCAAACGCACCTCATTTCTCCTCTCCTTGTGCTCGGGTTCGCCATTCCAGCCGCTCGACTAACAATCTCCCTACTTGGAGAATCAGCACCTTTAACCTCCTGTTTCGGACAGGTCGCAATTTGGCCTGAGGATGAACGGGAAGAGGGGGAACCAATGAGAGACTAGCTCTAGGTGTTGGGACAGGCACAGGTCACTCTATTTTCCCATCAGGAAGAAGAATGAACCACAGGCTCAGCCTGCCCCCCGGAACCAGAATACGGCCTGAAGCAATCCTGCGCTTTGGCGGCCAGCTCCCAAAAAAGCCAGTTGACAAATGGAGCTCAGGGGCACTGCAACTCACAAACCTGCAGCGTTATAAATGATAACTCTCGTCCACAAATATATTGAGGGAAGGCAACGAGGAGGATTGGAAAGCAAGGCAGAATTGCAGGAAACAGGTTTCAGGAGGCAGACTCGACTCGCCTTGAAAGCACATGAAAAGCGGCAAAGCGTTGACAATGATGCCCTTGGCCAAAAAGGGCGTATGCGTTTTTTCCTGAATATATTCAGGAAAAAACGCATACGCCCTTTTTGGCCAACCCGGCAAGCCGGAAAGGCAAATCAGCGCTACAAAGAAGGCTCGCTTGCCATCGGTCAAAAGGGCCATGCTGAAAAAAGTGTAAAAACCAGAAATGCAGGACAGGCCATGGAGACATGGGAGCCTTGCTACGCTGATGGGCGGGCTGTAAATTGCCAACAGCCACTCTGGAGAAGTGTACGGTGTGTCCTGAAACATGTAATAAGCACAGCTTAGAGAGCATAGGGCACTTCCACTCATGGGCGTCTAAATCGGGAAACCTAAAAATCAACAAGACACAGGCACCCCAAAGTTTAGGGCTGCTCTGTTTCCAAGAACCTCCACTTCGGCACACCTTCAATATCCCAGGAAAGCGAAAAATGGATAAAGAAGTTGTGGTACTTAGGCACAATGGAATATCACTCAGCCATGAAATCAATGTCATAAGGCTAGTAGCAGCAGGATGAGTGGATTTAGGTACGATGACTCTCAGTGAAAAAAGTCACAGAGAAAAAGACACTTATCCTAAGATATCACTGAGAGAGGGAATGTCAAAATCGCTACACTTGAACTGAATTACAAAACAGAACAGAGTCACACATTTAGAAAACACACTATGGCTGCTTAACGGGAAAGGTGAGGTGGGGTGATGCATAAAACAAGGGTTTGAAATTAGCTCAGATACCGTTCCACAAGCCAAATATGTAATAGACAAGACCTACTCCCTGCTCAGTGAACTGGACTCAACAGCCCCTATTCACCGCCCAACAATACATCTGACTAGTAAGAGTCTTAAAACCTATGTATTGATCTCTCTCTGGAAGTGAATCAAGAGGGTGTAAAGCGGCATAAACACAGCAGTGAAAAGCAGCTAAACCCCATTATAAAAATAGATTACTTAAAAAAAAACCCCATAAAACAAAGACAGTGAAAGAGAGAGAAATTCTTACAAAATCCGTTCAGGGGCTCTGATGCAACCTGGATTGACCATATCTAGACCCACAGCTGGATGAGACATAAGGCTGGACACTCTTGGGGCTGAGAGGATTGGTGGGCTTGGGTGAGCAAACGCAGACCCTTTAAAGTCATACTGCGTGGTACCCATGCCGTGGGTCCCAAATCTCCAGGTTCAAGGGCATCTTCCTACATCGAAAACATGCATGGGAAACCCAGAAGATGGTACGCCGTGTGATCGGGAAAGGTTTCTCAAACGCACCTCATCTCTCCTCTCCTTCTGCTCGGGTTCGCCATTCCAGCCGCTGGACTAACAATGTCCCTACTTGGAGAATCAGCACCTTTAACCTCCTGTTTCGTAAAGGTCGCAATTTGGCCTGAGAATGAAAGGGAAGAGGGGGAACCAGTGAGAGACCAGCTCTAGGTGTTGGGACAGGCACAGGTCACTCTATTTTCCCATCAGGAAGAAGAATGAACCACAGGCTCAGCCTGCCCCCCGGAACCAGAATACGGCCTGAAGCAATCCTGCGCTTTGGCGGCCAGCTCCCAAAAAAGCGAGTTGACAAATGGAGCTCAGGGGCACTGCAACTCACAAACCTGCAGAGTTATAAATGATAACTCTCGTCCACAAATATATTGAGGGAAGGCAACGAGGAGGATTGGAAAGCAAGGCAGAATTGCAGGAAACAGGTTTCAGGAGGCAGACTCGACTCGCCTTGAAAGCACATGAAAAGCGGCAAAGCGTTGACAATGATGCCCTTGGCCAAAAAGGGCGTATGCGTTTTTCCCTGAATATATTCAGGGAAAAACGCATACGCCCTTTTTGGCCAACCAGGCAAGCCGGAAAGGCAAATCAGCGCTACAAAGAAGTCTCGCTTGCCATCGGTCAAAAGGGCCATGCTGAAAAAAGTGTAAAAACCAGAAATGCAGGACAGGCCATGGAGACATGGGAGCCTTGCTACGCTGATGGGCGGGCTGTAAATTGCCAACAGCCACTCTGGAGAAGTGTACGGTGTGTCCTGAAACATGTAATAAGCACAGCTTAGAGAGCATAGGGCACTTCCACTCATGGGCGTATAAATCGGGAAACCTAAAAATCAACAAGACACAGGCACCCCAAAGTTTAGGGCTGCTCTGTTTCCAAGAACCTCCACTTCTGTACACCTTCAATATCCCAGGAAAGCGAAAAATGGATAAAGAAGTTGTGGTACTTAGGCACAATGGAATATCACTCAGCCATGAAATCAATGTCATAAGGCTAGTAGCAGCAGGATGAGTGGATTTAGGTACGATGACTCTCAGTGAAAAAAGTCACAGAGAAAAAGACACTTATCCTAAGATATCACTGAGAGAGGGAATGTCAAAATCGCTACACTTGAACTGAATTACAAAACAGAACAGAGTCACACATTTAGAAAACACACTATGGCTGCTTAACGGGAAAGGTGAGGTGGGGTGATGCATAAAACAAGGGTTTGAAATTAGCTCAGATACCGTTCCACAAGCCAAATATGTAATAGACAAGACCTACTCCCTGCTCAGTGAACTGGACTCAACAGCCCCTATTCACCGCCCAAGAATACATCTGACTAGTAAGAGTCTTAAAACCTATGTATTGATCTCTCTCTGGAAGTGAATCAAGAGGGTGTAAAGCGGCATAAACACAGCAGTGAAAAGCAGCTAAACCCCATTATAAAAATAGATTACTTAAAAAAAAACCCATAAAACAAAGACAGTGAAAGAGAGAGAAATTCTTACAAAATCCGTTCAGGGGCTCTGATGCAACCTGGATTGACCATATCTAGACCCACAGCTGGATGAGACATAAGGCTGGACACTCTTGGGGCTGAGAGGATTGGTGGGCTTGGGTGAGCAAACGCAGACCCTTTAAAGTCATACTGCGTGGTACCCATGCCGTGGGTCCCAAATCTCCAGGTTCAAGGGCATCTTCCTACATCGAAAACATGCATGGGAAACCCAGAAGATGATACGCCGTGTGATCGGGAAAGGTTTCTCAAACGCACCTCATCTCTCCTCTCCTTCTGCTCGGGTTCGCCATTCCAGCCGCTGGACTAACAATCTCCGTACTTGGAGAATCAGCACCTTTAACCTCCTGTTTCGTAAAGGTCGCAATTTGGCCTGAGGATGAACGGGAAGAAGGGGAACCAGTGAGAGACCAGCTCTAGGTGTTGGGACAGGCACAGGTCACTCTATTTTCCCATCAGGAAGAAGAATGAACCACAGGCTCAGCCTGCCCCCCGGAACCAGAATACGGCCTGAAGCAATCCTGCGCTTTTGCGGCCAGCTCCCAAAAAAGCGAGTTGACAAATGGAGCTCAGGGGCACTGCAAATCACAAACCGGCAGAGTTATAAATGATAACTCTCGTCCACAAATATATTGAGGGAAGGCAACGAGGAGGATTGGAAAGCAAGGCAGAATTGCAGGAAACAGGTTTCAGGAGGCAGACTCGACTCGCCTTGAAAGCACATGAAAAGCGGCAAAGCGTTGACAATGATGCCCTTGGCCAAACAGGGCGTATGCGTTTTTCCCTGAATATATTCAGGGAAAAACGCATACGCCCTGTTTGTCCAACCAGGCAAGCCGGAAAGGCAAATCAGCGCTACAAAGAAGTCTCGCTTGCCATCGGTCAAAACGGCCATGCTGAAAAAAGTGTAAAAACCAGAAATGCAGGACAGGCCATGGAGACATGGGAGCCTTGCTACGCTGATGGGCGGGCTGTAAATTGCCAACAGCCACTCTGGAGAAGTGTACGGTGTGTCCTGAAACATGTAATAAGCACAGCTTAGAGAGCATAGGGAACTTCCTCTCATGGGTGTATAAATCGGGAAACCTAAAAATCAACAAGACACAGGCACCCCAAAGTTTAGGGCTGCTCTGTTTCCAAGAACCTCCACTTCGGTACACCTTCAATATCCCAGGAAAGCGAAAAATGGATAAAGAAGTTGTGGTACTTAGGCACAATGCAATATCACTCAGCCATGAAATCAATGTCATAAGGCTAGTAGCAGCAGGATGAGTGGATTTAGGTACGATGACTCTCAGTGAAATAAGTCACAGAGAAAAAGACACTTATCCTAAGATATTACTGAGAGAGGGAATGTCAAAATCGCTACACTTGAACTCAATTACAAAACAGAACAGAGTCACACATTTAGAAAACACACTATGGCTGCTTAACGGGAAAGGTGAGGTGGGGTGATGCATAAAACAAGGGTTTGAAATTAGCTCAGATACCGTTCCACAAGCCAAATATGTAATAGACAAGACCTACTCCCTGCTCAGTGAACTGGACTCAACAGCCCCTATTCACCGCCCAAGAATATATCTGACTAGTAAGAGTCTTAAAACCTATGTATTGATCTCTCTCTGGAAGTGAATCAAGAGGGTGTAAAGCGGCATAAACACAGCAGTGAAAAGCAGCTAAACCCCATTACAAAAATAGATTACTTAAAAAAACCCCCGTAAAACAAAGACAGTGAAAGAGAGAGAAATTCTTACAAAGTCCGTTCAGGGGCTCTGATGCAACCTGGATTGACCATATCTAGACCCACAGCTGGATGAGACATGAGGCTGGACACTCTTGGGGCTGAGAGGATTGGTGAGCTTGGGTGAGCAAACGCAGACCCTTTAAAGTCATACTGCGTGGTACCCATGCCGTGGGTCCCAAATCTCCAGGTTCAAGGGCATCTTCCTACATCGAAAACATGCGTGGGAAACCCAGAAGATGGTACGCCGTGTGATCGGGTAAGGTTTCTCAAACGCACCTCATTTCTCCTCTCCTTGTGCTCGGGTTCGCCATTCCAGCCGCTCGACTAACAATCTCCCTACTTGGAGAATCAGCACCTTTAACCTCCTGTTTCGGACAGGTCACAATTTGGCCTGAGGATGAACGGGAAGAGGGGGAACCAATGAGAGACTAGCTCTAGGTGTTGGGACAGGCACAGGTCACTCTATTTTCCCATCAGGAAGAAGAATGAACCACAGGCTCAGCCTGCCCCCCGGAACCAGAATACGGCCTGAAGCAATCCTGCGCTTTGGCGGCCAGCTCCCAAAAAAGCGAGTTGACAAATGGAGCTCAGGGGCACTGCAACTCACAAACCTGCTGAGTTATAAATGATAACTCTCGTCCACAAATATATTGAGGGAAGGCAACGAGGAGGATTGGAAAGCAAGGCAGAATTGCAGGAAACAGGTTTCAGGAGGCAGACTCGACTCGCCTTGAAAGCACATGAAAAGCGGCAAAGCGTTGACAATGATGCCCTTGGCCAAAAAGGGCGTATGCGTTTTTCCCTGAATATATTCAGGGAAAAACGCATACGCCCTTTTTGGCCAACCAGGCAAGCCGGAAAGGCAAATCAGCGCTACAAAGAAGGCTCGCTTGCCATCGGTCAAAAGGGCCATGCTGAAAAAAGTGTAAAAACCAGAAATGCAGGACAGGCCATGGAGACATGGGAGCCTTGCTACGCTGATGGGCGGGCTGTAAATTGCCAACAGCCACTCTGGAGAAGTGTACGGTGTGTCCTGAAACATGTAATAAGCACAGCTTAGAGAGCATAGGGCACTTCCACTCATGGGCGTATAAATCGGGAAACCTAAAAATCAACAAGACACAGGCACCCCAAAGTTTAGGGCTGCTCTGTTTCCAAGAACCTCCACTTCGGTACACCTTCAATATCCCAGGAAAGCGAAAAATGGATAAAGAAGTTGTGGTACTTAGGCACAATGGAATATCACTCAGCCGTGAAATCAATGTCATAAGGCTAGTAGCAGCAGGATGAGTGGATTTAGGTACGATGACTCTCAGTGAAATAAGTCACAGAGAAAAAGACACTTATCCTAAGATATCACTGAGAGAGGGAATGTCAAAATCGCTACACTTGAACTGAATTACAAAACAGAACAGAGTCACACATTTAGAAAACACACTATGGCTGCTTAACGGGAAAGGTGAGGTGGGGTGATGCATAAAACAAGGGTTTGAAATTAGCTCAGATACCGTTCCACAAGCCAAATATGTAATAGACAAGACCTACTCCCTGCTCAGTGAACTGGACTCAACAGCCCCTATTCACCGCCCAAGAATATATCTGACTAGTAAGAGTCTTAAAACCTATGTATTGATCTCTCTCTGGAAGTGAATCAAGAGGGTGTAAAGCAGCATAAACACAGCAGTGGAAAGCAGCTAAACCCCATTTTAAAAATAGATTACTTAAAAAAAACCCCATAAAACAAAGACAGTGAAAGAGAGAGAAATTCTTATAAAGTCCGTTCAGGGGCTATGATGCAACCTGGATTGACCATATCTAGACCCACAGCTGGATGAGACATGAGGCTGGACACTCTTGGGGCTGAGAGGATTGGTGAGCTTGGGTGAGCAAACGCAGACCCTTTAAAGTCATACTGCGTGGTACCCATGCCGTGGGTCCCAAATCTCCAGGTTCAAGGGCATCTTCCTACATCGAAAACATGCGTGGGAAACCCAGAAGATGGTACACCGTGTGATCGGGAAAGGGTTCTCAAACGCACCTCATTTCTCCTCTCCTTGTGCTCGGGTTCGCCATTCCAGCCGCTCGACTAACAATCTCCCTACTTGGAGAATCAGCACCTTTAACCTCCTGTTTCGGACAGGTCGCAATTTGGCCTGAGGATGAACGGGAAGAGGGGGAACCAATGAGAGACTAGCTCTAGGTGTTGGGACAGGCACAGGTCACTCTATTTTCCCATCAGGAAGAAGAATGAACCACAGGCTCAGCCTGCCCCCCGGAACCAGAATACGGCCTGAAGCAATCCTGCGCTTTGGCGGCCAGCTCCCAAAAAAGCCAGTTGACAAATGGAGCTCAGGGGCACTGCAACTCACAAACCTGCAGAGTTATAAATGATAACTCTCGTCCACAAATATATTGAGGGAAGGCAACGAGGAGGATTGGAAAGCAAGGCAGAATTGCAGGAAACAGGTTTCAGGAGGCAGACTCGACTCGCCTTGAAAGCACATGAAAAGCGGCAAAGCGTTGACAATGATGCCCTTGGCCAAAAAGGGCGTATGCGTTTTTTCCTGAATATATTCAGGAAAAAACGCATACGCCCTTTTTGGCCAACCCGGCAAGCCGGAAAGGCAAATCAGCGCTACAAAGAAGGCTCGCTTGCCATCGGTCAAAAGGGCCATGCTGAAAAAAGTGTAAAAACCAGAAATGCAGGACAGGCCATGGAGACATGGGAGCCTTGCTACGCTGATGGGCGGGCTGTAAATTGCCAACAGCCACTCTGGAGAAGTGTACGGTGTGTCCTGAAACATGTAATAAGCACAGCTTAGAGAGCATAGGGCACTTCCACTCATGGGCGTCTAAATCGGGAAACCTAAAAATCAACAAGACACAGGCACCCCAAAGTTTAGGGCTGCTCTGTTTCCAAGAACCTCCACTTCGGCACACCTTCAATATCCCAGGAAATCGAAAAATGGATAAAGAAGTTGTGGTACTTAGGCACAATGGAATATCACTCAGCCATGAAATCAATGTCATAAGGCTAGTAGCAGCAGGATGAGTGGATTTAGGTACGATGACTCTCAGTGAAATAAGTCACAGAGAAAAAGACACTTATCCTAAGATATCACTGAGAGAGGGAATGTCAAAATCGCTACACTTGAACTGAATTACAAAACAGAACAGAGTCACACATTTAGAAAACACACTATGGCTGCTTAACGGGAAAGGTGAGGTGGGGTGATGCATAAAACAAGGGTTTGAAATTAGCTCAGATACCGTTCCACAAGCCAAATATGTAATAGACAAGACCTACTCCCTGCTCAGTGAACTGGACTCAACAGCCCCTATTCACCGCCCAAGAATATATCTGACTAGTAAGAGTCTTAAAACCTATGTATTGATCTCTCTCTGGAAGTGAATCAAGAGGGTGTAAAGCAGCATAAACACAGCAGTGGAAAGCAGCTAAACCCCATTTTAAAAATAGATTACTTAAAAAAAACCCCATAAAACAAAGACAGTGAAAGAGAGAGAAATTCTTATAAAGTCCGTTCAGGGGCTCTGATGCAACCTGGATTGACCATATCTAGACCCACAGCTGGATGAGACATGAGGCTGGACACTCTTGGGGCTGAGAGGATTGGTGAGCTTGGGTGAGCAAACGCAGACCCTTTAAAGTCATACTGCGTGGTACCCATGCCGTGGGTCCCAAATCTCCAGGTTCAAGGGCATCTTCCTACATCGAAAACATGCGTGGGAAACCCAGAAGATGGTACGCCGTGTGATCGGGAAAGGTTTCTCAAACGCACCTCATTTCTCCTCTCCTTGTGCTCGGGTTCGCCATTCCAGCCGCTCGACTAACAATCTCCCTACTTGGAGAATCAGCACCTTTAACCTCCTGTTTCGGACAGGTCGCAATTTGGCCTGAGGATGAACGGGAAGAGGGGGAACCAATGAGAGACTAGCTCTAGGTGTTGGGACAGGCACAGGTCACTCTATTTTCCCATCAGGAAGAAGAATGAACCACAGGCTCAGCCTGCCCCCCGGAACCAGAATACGGCCTGAAGCAATCCTGCGCTTTGGCGGCCAGCTCCCAAAAAAGCCAGTTGACAAATGGAGCTCAGGGGCACTGCAACTCACAAACCTGCAGAGTTATAAATGATAACTCTCGTCCACAAATATATTGAGGGAAGGCAACGAGGAGGATTGGAAAGCAAGGCAGAATTGCAGGAAACAGGTTTCAGGAGGCAGACTCGACTCGCCTTGAAAGCACATGAAAAGCGGCAAAGCGTTGACAATGATGCCCTTGGCCAAAAAGGGCGTATGCGTTTTTCCCTGAATATATTCAGGGAAAAACGCATACGCCCTTTTTGGCCAACCAGGCAAGCCGGAAAGGCAAATCAGCGCTACAAAGAAGTCTCGCTTGCCATCGGTCAAAAGGGCCATGCTGAAAAAAGTGTAAAAACCAGAAATGCAGGACAGGCCATGGAGACATGGGAGCCTTGCTACGCTGATGGGCGGGCTGTAAATTGCCAACAGCCACTCTGGAGAAGTGTACGGTGTGTCCTGAAACATGTAATAAGCACAGCTTAGAGAGCATAGGGCACTTCCACTCATGGGCGTATAAATCGGGAAACCTAAAAATCAACAAGACACAGGCACCCCAAAGTTTAGGGCTGCTCTGTTTCCAAGAACCTCCACTTCGGTACACCTTCAATATCCCAGGAAAGCGAAAAATGGATAAAGAAGTTGTGGTACTTAGGCAAAATGGAATATCACTCAGCCGTGAAATCAATGTCATAAGGCTAGTAGCAGCAGGATGAGTGGATTTAGGTACGATGACTCTCAGTGAAATAAGTCACAGAGAAAAAGACACTTATCCTAAGATATCACTGAGAGAGGGAATGTCAAAGTCGCTACACTTGAACTGAATTACAAAACAGAACAGAGTCACACATTTAGAAAACACACTATGGCTGCTTAACGGGAAAGGTGAGGTGGGGTGATGCATAAAACAAGGGTTTGAAATTAGCTCAGATACCGTTCCACAAGCCAAATATGTAATAGACAAGACCTACTCCCTGCTCAGTGAACTGGACTCAACAGCCCCTATTCACCGCCCAAGAATATATCTGACTAGTAAGAGTCTTAAAACCTATGTATTGATCTCTCTCTGGAAGTGAATCAAGAGGGTGTAAAGCGGCATAAACACAGCAGTGGAAAGCAGCTAAACCCCATTATAAAAATAGATTACTTAAAAAAAACCCCATAAAACAAAGACAGTGAAAGAGAGAGAAATTCTTACAAAGTCCGTTCAGGGGCTCTGATGCAACCTGGATTGACCATATCTAGACCCACAGCTGGATGAGACATGAGGCTGGACACTCTTGGGGCTGAGAGGATTGGTGAGCTTGGGTGAGCAAACGCAGACCCTTTAAAGTCATACTGCGTGGTACCCATGCCGTGGGTCCCAAATCTCCAGGTTCAAGGGCATCTTCCTACATCGAAAACATGCGTGGGAAACCCAGAAGATGGTACGCCGTGTGATCGGGAAAGGTTTCTCAAACGCACCTCGTTTCTCCTCTCCTTGTGCTCGGGTTCGCCATTCCAGCCGCTCGACTAACAATCTCCCTACTTGGAGAATCAGCACCTTTAACCTCCTGTTTCGGACAGGTCGCAATTTGGCCTGAGGATGAACGGGAAGAGGGGGAACCAATGAGAGACTAGCTCTAGGTGTTGGGACAGGCACAGGTCACTCTATTTTCCCATCAGGAAGAAGAATGAACCACAGGCTCAGCCTGCCCCCCGGAACCAGAATACGGCCTGAAGCAATCCTGCGCTTTGGCGGCCAGCTCCCAAAAAAGCCAGTTGACAAATGGAGCTCAGGGGCACTGCAACTCACAAACCTGCAGAGTTATAAATGATAACTCTCGTCCACAAATATATTGAGGGAAGGCAACGAGGAGGATTGGAAAGCAAGGCAGAATTGCAGGAAACAGGTTTCAGGAGGCAGACTCGACTCGCCTTGAAAGCACATGAAAAGCGGCAAAGCGTTGACAATGATGCCCTTGGCCAAAAAGGGCGTATGCGTTTTTTCCTGAATATATTCAGGAAAAAACGCATACGCCCTTTTTGGCCAACCCGGCAAGCCGGAAAGGCAAATCAGCGCTACAAAGAAGGCTCGCTTGCCATCGGTCAAAAGGGCCATGCTGAAAAAAGTGTAAAAACCAGAAATGCAGGACAGGCCATGGAGACATGGGAGCCTTGCTACGCTGATGGGCGGGCTGTAAATTGCCAACAGCCACTCTGGAGAAGTGTACGGTGTGTCCTGAAACATGTAATAAGCACAGCTTAGAGAGCATAGGGCACTTCCACTCATGGGCGTATAAATCGGGAAACCTAAAAATCAACAAGACACAGGCACCCCAAAGTTTAGGGCTGCTCTGTTTCCAAGAACCTCCACTTCGGCACACCTTCAATATCCCAGGAAAGCGAAAAATGGATAAAGAAGTTGTGGTACTTAGGCACAATGGAATATCACTCAGCCATGAAATCAATGTCATAAGGCTAGTAGCAGCAGGATGAGTGGATTTAGGTACGATGACTCTCAGTGAAATAAGTCACAGAGAAAAAGACACTTATCCTAAGATATCACTGAGAGAGGGAATGTCAAAATCGCTACACTTGAACTGAATTACAAAACAGAACAGAGTCACACATTTAGAAAACACACTATGGCTGCTTAACGGGAAAGGTGAGGTGGGGTGATGCATAAAACAAGGGTTTGAAATTAGCTCAGATACCGTTCCACAAGCCAAATATGTAATAGACAAGACCTACTCCCTGCTCAGTGAACTGGACTCAACAGCCCCTAGTCACCGCCCAAGAATATATCTGACTAGTAAGAGTCTTAAAACCTATGTATTGATCTCTCTCTGGAAGTGAATCAAGAGGGTGTAAAGCAGCATAAACACAGCAGTGGAAAGCAGCTAAACCCCATTTTAAAAATAGATTACTTAAAAACAACCCCATAAAACAAAGACAGTGAAAGAGAGAGAAATTCTTACAAAGTCCGTTCAGGGGCTCTGATGCAACCTGGATTGACCATATCTAGACCCACAGCTGGATGAGACATGAGGCTGGACACTCTTGGGGCTGAGAGGATTGGTGAGCTTGGGTGAGCAAACGCAGACCCTTTAAAGTCATACTGCGTGGTACCCATGCCGTGGGTCCCAAATCTCCAGGTTCAAGGGCATCTTCCTACATCGAAAACATGCGTGGGAAACCCAGAAGATGGTACGCCGTGTGATCGGGAAAGGTTTCTCAAACGCACCTCATTTCTCCTCTCCTTGTGCTCGGGTTCGCCATTCCAGCCGCTGGACTAACAATCTCCCTACTTGGAGAATCAGCACCTTTAACCTCCTGTTTCGGACAGGTCGCAATTTGGCCTGAGGATGAACGGGAAGAGGGGGAACCAATGAGAGACTAGCTCTAGGTGTTGGGACAGGCACAGGTCACTCTATTTTCCCATCAGGAAGAAGAATGAACCACAGGCTCAGCCTGCCCCCCGGAACCAGAATACGGCCTGAAGCAATCCTGCGCTTTGGCGGCCAGCTCCCAAAAAAGCCAGTTGACAAATGGAGCTCAGGGGCACTGCAACTCACAAACCTGCAGAGTTATAAATGATAACTCTCGTCCACAAATATATTGAGGGAAGGCAACGAGGAGGATTGGAAAGCAAGGCAGAATTGCAGGAAACAGGTTTCAGGAGGCAGACTCGACTCGCCTTGAAAGCACATGAAAAGCGGCAAAGCGTTGACAATGATGCCCTTGGCCAAAAAGGGCGTATGCGTTTTTCCCTGAATATATTCAGGGAAAAACGCATACGCCCTTTTTGGCCAACCAGGCAAGCCGGAAAGGCAAATCAGCGCTACAAAGAAGTCTCGCTTGCCATCGGTCAAAAGGGCCATGCTGAAAAAAGTGTAAAAACCAGAAATGCAGGACAGGCCATGGAGACATGGGAGCCTTGCTACGCTGATGGGCGGGCTGTAAATTGCCAACAGCCACTCTGGAGAAGTGTACGGTGTGTCCTGAAACATGTAA
Organism: Eubalaena glacialis; assembly: GCF_028564815.1. NCBI lineage: Eukaryota > Metazoa > Chordata > Mammalia > Artiodactyla > Balaenidae > Eubalaena > Eubalaena glacialis. The sequence continues at coordinate 120,720,979 of NC_083722.1, forward strand.
TAAGCACAGCTTAGAGAGCATAGGGCACTTCCACTCATGGGCGTATAAATCGGGAAACCTAAAAATCAACAAGACACAGGCACCCCAAAGTTTAGGGCTGCTCTGTTTCCAAGAACCTCCACTTCGGTACACCTTCAATATCCCAGGAAAGCGAAAAATGGATAAAGAAGTTGTGGTACTTAGGCACAATGGAATATCACTCAGCCATGAAATCAATGTCATAAGGCTAGTAGCAGCAGGATGAGTGGATTTAGGTACGATGACTCTCAGTGAAATAAGTCACAGAGAAAAAGACACTTATCCTAAGATATCACTGAGAGAGGGAATGTCAAAGTCGCTACACTTGAACTGAATTACAAAACAGAACAGAGTCACACATTTAGAAAACACACTATGGCTGCTTAACGGGAAAGGTGAGGTGGGGTGATGCATAAAACAAGGGTTTGAAATTAGCTCAGATACCGTTCCACAAGCCAAATATGTAATAGACAAGACCTACTCCCTGCTCAGTGAACTGGACTCAACAGCCCCTATTCACCGCCCAAGAATATATCTGACTAGTAAGAGTCTTAAAACCTATGTATTGATCTCTCTCTGGAAGTGAATCAAGAGGGTGTAAAGCGGCATAAACACAGCAGTGGAAAGCAGCTAAACCCCATTATAAAAATAGATTACTTAAAAAAAACCCCATAAAACAAAGACAGTGAAAGAGAGAGAAATTCTTACAAAGTCCGTTCAGGGGCTCTGATGCAACCTGGATTGACCATATCTAGACCCACAGCTGGATGAGACATGAGGCTGGACACTCTTGGGGCTGAGAGGATTGGTGAGCTTGGGTGAGCAAACGCAGACCCTTTAAAGTCATACTGCGTGGTACCCATGCCGTGGGTCCCAAATCTCCAGGTTCAAGGGCATCTTCCTACATCGAAAACATGCGTGGGAAACCCAGAAGATGGTACACCGTGTGATCGGGAAAGGGTTCTCAAACGCACCTCATTTCTCCTCTCCTTGTGCTCGGGTTCGCCATTCCAGCCGCTCGACTAACAATCTCCCTACTTGGAGAATCAGCACCTTTAACCTCCTGTTTCGGACAGGTCGCAATTTGGCCTGAGGATGAACGGGAAGAGGGGGAACCAATGAGAGACTAGCTCTAGGTGTTGGGACAGGCACAGGTCACTCTATTTTCCCATCAGGAAGAAGAATGAACCACAGGCTCAGCCTGCCCCCCGGAACCAGAATACGGCCTGAAGCAATCCTGCGCTTTGGCGGCCAGCTCCCAAAAAAGCCAGTTGACAAATGGAGCTCAGGGGCACTGCAACTCACAAACCTGCAGAGTTATAAATGATAACTCTCGTCCACAAATATATTGAGGGAAGGCAACGAGGAGGATTGGAAAGCAAGGCAGAATTGCAGGAAACAGGTTTCAGGAGGCAGACTCGACTCGCCTTGAAAGCACATGAAAAGCGGCAAAGCGTTGACAATGATGCCCTTGGCCAAAAAGGGCGTATGCGTTTTTTCCTGAATATATTCAGGAAAAAACGCATACGCCCTTTTTGGCCAACCAGGCAAGCCGGAAAGGCAAATCAGCGCTACAAAGAAGTCTCACTTGCCATCGGTCAAAAGGGCCATGCTGAAAAAAGTGTAAAAACCAGAAATGCAGGACAGGCCATGGAGACATGGGAGCCTTGCTACGCTGATGGGCGGGCTGTAAATTGCCAACAGCCACTCTGGAGAAGTGTACGGTGTGTCCTGAAACATGTAATAAGCACAGCTTAGAGAGCATAGGGCACTTCCACTCATGGGCGTCTAAATCGGGAAACCTAAAAATCAACAGGACACAGGCACCCCAAAGTTTAGGGCTGCTCTGTTTCCAAGAACCTCCACTTCGGCACACCTTCAATATCCCAGGAAAGTGAAAAATGGATAAAGAAGTTGTGGTACTTAGGCACAATGGAATATCACTCAGCCATGAAATCAATGTCATAAGGCTAGTAGCAGCAGGATGAGTGGATTTAGGTACGATGACTCTCAGTGAAATAAGTCACAGAGAAAAAGACACTTATCCTAAGATATCACTGAGAGAGGGAATGTCAAAGTCGCTACACTTGAACTGAATTACAAAACAGAACAGAGTCACACATTTAGAAAACACACTATGGCTGCTTAACGGGAAAGGTGAGGTGGGGTGATGCATAAAACAAGGGTTTGAAATTAGCTCAGATACCGTTCCACAAGCCAAATATGTAATAGACAAGACCTACTCCCTGCTCAGTGAACTGGACTCAACAGCCCCTATTCACCGCCCAAGAATACATCTGACTAGTAAGAGTCTTAAAACCTATGTATTGATCTCTCTCTGGAAGTGAATCAAGAGGGTGTAAAGCGGCATAAACACAGCAGTGAAAAGCAGCTAAACCCCATTATAAAAATAGATTACTTAAAAAAAAACCCCATAAAACAAAGACAGTGAAAGAGAGAGAAATTCTTACAAAATCCGTTCAGGGGCTCTGATGCAACCTGGATTGACCATATCTAGACCCACAGCTGGATGAGACATAAGGCTGGACACTCTTGGGGCTGAGAGGATTGGTGGGCTTGGGTGAGCAAACGCAGACCCTTTAAAGTCATACTGCGTGGTACCCATGCCGTGGGTCCCAAATCTCCAGGTTCAAGGGCATCTTCCTACATCGAAAACATGCATGGGAAACCCAGAAGATGGTACGCCGTGTGATCGGGAAAGGGTTCTCAAACGCACCTCATCTCTCCTCTCCTTCTGCTCGGGTTCGCCATTCCAGCCGCTGGACTAACAATCTCCCTACTTGGAGAATCAGCACCTTTAACCTCCTGTTTCGTAAAGGTCGCAATTTGGCCTGAGGATGAACGGGAAGAGGGGGAACCAGTGAGAGACCAGCTCTAGGTGTTGGGACAGGCACAGGTCACTCTATTTTCCCATCAGGAAGAAGAATGAACCACAGGCTCAGCCTGCCCCCCGGAACCAGAATACGGCCTGAAGCAATCCTGCGCTTTGGCGGCCAGCTCCCAAAAAAGCGAGTTGACAAATGGAGCTCAGGGGCACTGCAACTCACAAACCTGCAGAGTTATAAATGATAACTCTCGTCCACAAATATATTGAGGGAAGGCAACGAGGAGGATTGGAAAGCAAGGCAGAATTGCAGGAAACAAGTTTCAGGAGGCAGACTCGACTCGCCTTGAAAGCACATGAAAAGCGGCAAAGCGTTGACAATGATGCCCTTGGCCAAAAAGGGCGTATGCGTTTTTCCCTGAATATATTCAGGGAAAAACGCATACGCCCTTTTTGGCCAACCAGGCAAGCCGGAAAGGCAAATCAGCGCTACAAAGAAGGCTCGCTTGCCATCGGTCAAAAGGGCCATGCTGAAAAAAGTGTAAAAACCAGAAATGCAGGACAGGCCATGGAGACATGGGAGCCTTGCTACGCTGATGGGCGGGCTGTAAATTGCCAACAGCCACTCTGGAGAAGTGTACGGTGTGTCCTGAAACATGTAATAAGCACAGCTTAGAGAGCATAGGGCACTTCCACTCATGGGCGTATAAATCGGGAAACCTAAAAATCAACAGGACACAGGCACCCCAAAGTTTAGGGCTGCTCTGTTTCCAAGAACCTCCACTTCGGTACACCTTCAATATCCCAGGAAAGCGAAAAATGGATAAAGAAGTTGTGGTACTTAGGCACAATGGAATATCACTCAACCATGAAATCAATGTCATAAGGCTAGTAGCAGCAGGATGAGTGGATTTAGGTACGATGACTCTCAGTGAAATAAGTCACAGAGAAAAAGACACTTATCCTAAGATATCACTGAGAGAGGGAATGTCAAAATCGCTACACTTGAACTGAATTACAAAACAGAACAGAGTCACACATTTAGAAAACACACTATGGCTGCTTAACGGGAAAGGTGAGGTGGGGTGATGCATAAAACAAGGGTTTGAAATTAGCTCAGATACCGTTCCACAAGCCAAATATGTAATAGACAAGACCTACTCCCTGCTCAGTGAACTGGACTCAACAGCCCCTATTCACCGCCCAACAATACATCTGACTAGTAAGAGTCTTAAAACCTATGTATTGATCTCTCTCTGGAAGTGAATCAAGAGGGTGTAAAGCGGCATAAACACAGCAGTGAAAAGCAGCTAAACCCCATTATAAAAATAGATTACTTAAAAAAAACCCCCATAAAACAAAGACAGTGAAAGAGAGAGAAATTCTTACAAAATCCGTTCAGGGGCTCTGATGCAACCTGGATTGACCATATCTAGACCCACAGCTGGATGAGACATAAGGCTGGACACTCTTGGGGCTGAGAGGATTGGTGGGCTTGGGTGAGCAAACGCAGACCCTTTAAAGTCATACTGCGTGGTACCCATGCCGTGGGTCCCAAATCTCCAGGTTCAAGGGCATCTTCCTACATCGAAAACATGCATGGGAAACCCAGAAGATGGTACGCCGTGTGATCGGGAAAGGTTTCTCAAACGCACCTCATCTCTCCTCTCCTTCTGCTCGGGTTCGCCATTCCAGCCGCTCGACTAACAATCTCCCTACTTGGAGAATCAGCACCTTTAACCTCCTGTTTCGGACAGGTCGCAATTTGGCCTGAGGATGAACGGGAAGAGGGGGAACCAATGAGAGACTAGCTCTAGGTGTTGGGACAGGCACAGGTCACTCTATTTTCCCATCAGGAAGAAGAATGAACCACAGGCTCAGCCTGCCCCCCGGAACCAGAATACGGCCTGAAGCAATCCTGCGCTTTGGCGGCCAGCTCCCAAAAAAGCCAGTTGACAAATGGAGCTCAGGGGCACTGCAACTCACAAACCTGCAGAGTTATAAATGATAACTCTCGTCCACAAATATATTGAGGGAAGGCAACGAGGAGGATTGGAAAGCAAGGCAGAATTGCAGGAAACAGGTTTCAGGAGGCAGACTCGACTCGCCTTGAAAGCACATGAAAAGCGGCAAAGCGTTGACAATGATGCCCTTGGCCAAAAAGGGCGTATGCGTTTTTCCCTGAATATATTCAGGGAAAAACGCATACGCCCTTTTTGGCCAACCAGGCAAGCCGGAAAGGCAAATCAGCGCTACAAAGAAGTCTCGCTTGCCATCGGTCAAAAGGGCCATGCTGAAAAAAGTGTAAAAACCAGAAATGCAGGACAGGCCATGGAGACATGGGAGCCTTGCTACGCTGATGGGCGGGCTGTAAATTGCCAACAGCCACTCTGGAGAAGTGTACGGTGTGTCCTGAAACATGTAATAAGCACAGCTTAGAGAGCATAGGGCACTTCCACTCATGGGCGTATAAATCGGGAAACCTAAAAATCAACAAGACACAGGCACCCCAAAGTTTAGGGCTGCTCTGTTTCCAAGAACCTCCACTTCGGTACACCTTCAATATCCCAGGAAAGCGAAAAATGGATAAAGAAGTTGTGGTACTTAGGCACAATGGAATATCACTCAGCCATGAAATCAATGTCATAAGGCTAGTAGCAGCAGGATGAGTGGATTTAGGTACGATGACTCTCAGTGAAATAAGTCACAGAGAAAAAGACACTTATCCTAAGATATCACTGATAGAGGGAATGTCAAAATCGCTACACTTGAACTGAATTACAAAACAGAACAGAGTCACACATTTAGAAAACACACTATGGCTGCTTAACGGGAAAGGTGAGGTGGGGTGATGCATAAAACAAGGGTTTGAAATTAGCTCAGATACCGTTCCACAAGCCAAATATGTAATAGACAAGACCTACTCCCTGCTCAGTGAACTGGACTCAACAGCCCCTATTCACCGCCCAAGAATATATCTGACTAGTAAGAGTCTTAAAACCTATGTATTGATCTCTCTCTGGAAGTGAATCAAGAGGGTGTAAAGCGGCATAAACACAGCAGTGGAAAGCAGCTAAACCCCATTATAAAAATAGATTACTTAAAAAAAACCCCATAAAACAAAGACAGTGAAAGAGAGAGAAATTCTTACAAAGTCCGTTCAGGGGCTCTGATGCAACCTGGATTGACCATATCTAGACCCACAGCTGGATGAGACATGAGGCTGGACACTCTTGGGGCTGAGAGGATTGGTGAGCTTGGGTGAGCAAACGCAGACCCTTTAAAGTCATACTGCGTGGTACCCATGCCGTGGGTCCCAAATCTCCAGGTTCAAGGGCATCTTCCTACATCGAAAACATGCGTGGGAAACCCAGAAGATGGTACGCCGTGTGATCGGGAAAGGTTTCTCAAACGCACCTCATTTCTCCTCTCCTTGTGCTCGGGTTCGCCATTCCAGCCGCTCGACTAACAATCTCCCTACTTGGAGAATCAGCACCTTTAACCTCCTGTTTCGGACAGGTCGCAATTTGGCCTGAGGATGAACGGGAAGAGGGGGAACCAATGAGAGACTAGCTCTAGGTGTTGGGACAGGCACAGGTCACTCTATTTTCCCATCAGGAAGAAGAATGAACCACAGGCTCAGCCTGCCCCCCGGAACCAGAATACGGCCTGAAGCAATCCTGCGCTTTGGCGGCCAGCTCCCAAAAAAGCCAGTTGACAAATGGAGCTCAGGGGCACTGCAACTCACAAACCTGCAGAGTTATAAATGATAACTCTCGTCCACAAATATATTGAGGGAAGGCAACGAGGAGGATTGGAAAGCAAGGCAGAATTGCAGGAAACAGGTTTCAGGAGGCAGACTCGACTCGCCTTGAAAGCACATGAAAAGCGGCAAAGCGTTGACAATGATGCCCTTGGCCAAAAAGGGCGTATCCTTTTTTCCCTGAATATATTCAGGGAAAAACGCATACGCCCTTTTTGGCCAACCCGGCAAGCCGGAAAGGCAAATCAGCGCTACAAAGAAGGCTCGCTTGCCATCGGTCAAAAGGGCCATGCTGAAAAAAGTGTAAAAACCAGAAATGCAGGACAGGCCATGGAGACATGGGAGCCTTGCTACGCTGATGGGCGGGCTGTAAATTGCCAACAGCCACTCTGGAGAAGTGTACGGTGTGTCCTGAAACATGTAATAAGCACAGCTTAGAGAGCATAGGGCACTTCCACTCATGGGCGTATAAATCGGGAAACCTAAAAATCAACAAGACACAGGCACCCCAAAGTTTAGGGCTGCTCTGTTTCCAAGAACCTCCACTTCGGCACACCTTCAATATCCCAGGAAAGCGAAAAATGGATAAAGAAGTTGTGGTACTTAGGCACAATGGAATATCACTCAGCCATGAAATCAATGTCATAAGGCTAGTAGCAGCAGGATGAGTGGATTTAGGTACGATGACTCTCAGTGAAAAAAGTCACAGAGAAAAAGACACTTATCCTAAGATATCACTGAGAGAGGGAATGTCAAAATCGCTACACTTGAACTGAATTACAAAACAGAACAGAGTCACACATTTAGAAAACACACTATGGCTGCTTAACGGGAAAGGTGAGGTGGGGTGATGCATAAAACAAGGGTTTGAAATTAGCTCAGATACCGTTCCACAAGCCAAATATGTAATAGACAAGACCTACTCCCTGCTCAGTGAACTGGACTCAACAGCCCCTATTCACCGCCCAAGAATACATCTGACTAGTAAGAGTCTTAAAACCTATGTATTGATCTCTCTCTGGAAGTGAATCAAGAGGGTGTAAAGCGGCATAAACACAGCAGTGAAAAGCAGCTAAACCCCATTATAAAAATAGATTACTTAAAAAAAAACCCCATGAAACGAAGACAGTGAAAGAGAGAGAAATTCTTACAAAATCCGTTCAGGGGCTCTGATGCAACCTGGATTGACCATATCTAGACCCACAGCTGGATGAGACATAAGGCTGGACACTCTTGGGGCTGAGAGGATTGGTGAGCTTGGGTGAGCAAACGCAGACCCTTTAAAGTCATACTGCGTGGTACCCATGCCGTGGGTCCCAAATCTCCAGGTTCAAGGGCATCTTCCTACATCGAAAACATGCGTGGGAAACCCAGAAGATGGTACACCGTGTGATCGGGAAAGGGTTCTCAAACGCACCTCATTTCTCCTCTCCTTGTGCTCGGGTTCGCCATTCCAGCCGCTCGACTAACAATCTCCCTTCTTGGAGAATCAGCACCTTTAACCTCCTGTTTCGGACAGGTCGCAATTTGGCCTGAGGATGAACGGGAAGAGGGGGAACCAGTGAGAGACTAGCTCTAGGTGTTGGGACAGGCACAGGTCACTCTATTTTCCCATCAGGAAGAAGAATGAACCACAGGCTCAGCCTGCCCCCCGGAACCAGAATACGGCCTGAAGCAATCCTGCGCTTTGGCGGCCAGCTCCCAAAAAAGCCAGTTGACAAATGGAGCTCAGGGGCACTGCAACTCACAAACCTGCAGAGTTATAAATGATAACTCTCGTCCACAAATATATTGAGGGAAGGCAACGAGGAGGATTGGAAAGCAAGGCAGAATTGCAGGAAACAGGTTTCAGGAGGCAGACTCGACTCGCCTTGAAAGCACATGAAAAGCGGCAAAGCGTTGACAATGATGCCCTTGGCCAAAAAGGGCGTATGCGTTTTTCCCTGAATATATTCAGGGAAAAACGCATACGCCCTTTTTGGCCAACCAGGCAAGCCGGAAAGGCAAATCAGCGCTACAAAGAAGTCTCGCTTGCCATCGGTCAAAAGGGCCATGCTGAAAAAAGTGTAAAAACCAGAAATGCAGGACAGGCCATGGAGACATGGGAGCCTTGCTACGCTGATGGGCGGGCTGTAAATTGCCAACAGCCACTCTGGAGAAGTGTACGGTGTGTCCTGAAACATGTAATAAGCACAGCTTAGAGAGCATAGGGCACTTCCACTCATGGGCGTATAAATCGGGAAACCTAAAAATCAACAAGACACAGGCACCCCAAAGTTTAGGGCTGCTCTGTTTCCAAGAACCTCCACTTCGGTACACCTTCAATATCCCAGGAAAGCGAAAAATGGATAAAGAAGTTGTGGTACTTAGGCACAATGGAATATCACTCAGCCATGAAATCAATGTCATAAGGCTAGTAGCAGCAGGATGAGTGGATTTAGGTACGATGACTCTCAGTGAAATAAGTCACAGAGAAAAAGACACTTATCCTAAGATATCACTGATAGAGGGAATGTCAAAATCGCTACACTTGAACTGAATTACAAAACAGAACAGAGTCACACATTTAGAAAACACACTATGGCTGCTTAACGGGAAAGGTGAGGTGGGGTGATGCATAAAACAAGGGTTTGAAATTAGCTCAGATACCGTTCCACAAGCCAAATATGTAATAGACAAGACCTACTCCCTGCTCAGTGAACTGGACTCAACAGCCCCTATTCACCGCCCAAGAATATATCTGACTAGTAAGAGTCTTAAAACCTATGTATTGATCTCTCTCTGGAAGTGAATCAAGAGGGTGTAAAGCGGCATAAACACAGCAGTGGAAAGCAGCTAAACCCCATTATAAAAATAGATTACTTAAAAAAAACCCCATAAAACAAAGACAGTGAAAGAGAGAGAAATTCTTACAAAGTCCGTTCAGGGGCTCTGATGCAACCTGGATTGACCATATCTAGACCCACAGCTGGATGAGACATGAGGCTGGACACTCTTGGGGCTGAGAGGATTGGTGAGCTTGGGTGAGCAAACGCAGACCCTTTAAAGTCATACTGCGTGGTACCCATGCCGTGGGTCCCAAATCTCCAGGTTCAAGGGCATCTTCCTACATCGAAAACATGCGTGGGAAACCCAGAAGATGGTACGCCGTGTGATCGGGAAAGGTTTCTCAAACGCACCTCATTTCTCCTCTCCTTGTGCTCGGGTTCGCCATTCCAGCCGCTCGACTAACAATCTCCCTACTTGGAGAATCAGCACCTTTAACCTCCTGTTTCGGACAGGTCGCAATTTGGCCTGAGGATGAACGGGAAGAGGGGGAACCAATGAGAGACTAGCTCTAGGTGTTGGGACAGGCACAGGTCACTCTATTTTCCCATCAGGAAGAAGAATGAACCACAGGCTCAGCCTGCCCCCCGGAACCAGAATACGGCCTGAAGCAATCCTGCGCTTTGGCGGCCAGCTCCCAAAAAAGCCAGTTGACAAATGGAGCTCAGGGGCACTGCAACTCACAAACCTGCAGAGTTATAAATGATAACTCTCGTCCACAAATATATTGAGGGAAGGCAACGAGGAGGATTGGAAAGCAAGGCAGAATTGCAGGAAACAGGTTTCAGGAGGCAGACTCGACTCGCCTTGAAAGCACATGAAAAGCGGCAAAGCGTTGACAATGATGCCCTTGGCCAAAAAGGGCGTATCCTTTTTTCCCTGAATATATTCAGGGAAAAACGCATACGCCCTTTTTGGCCAACCCGGCAAGCCGGAAAGGCAAATCAGCGCTACAAAGAAGGCTCGCTTGCCATCGGTCAAAAGGGCCATGCTGAAAAAAGTGTAAAAACCAGAAATGCAGGACAGGCCATGGAGACATGGGAGCCTTGCTACGCTGATGGGCGGGCTGTAAATTGCCAACAGCCACTCTGGAGAAGTGTACGGTGTGTCCTGAAACATGTAATAAGCACAGCTTAGAGAGCATAGGGCACTTCCACTCATGGGCGTATAAATCGGGAAACCTAAAAATCAACAAGACACAGGCACCCCAAAGTTTAGGGCTGCTCTGTTTCCAAGAACCTCCACTTCGGCACACCTTCAATATCCCAGGAAAGCGAAAAATGGATAAAGAAGTTGTGGTACTTAGGCACAATGGAATATCACTCAGCCATGAAATCAATGTCATAAGGCTAGTAGCAGCAGGATGAGTGGATTTAGGTACGATGACTCTCAGTGAAAAAAGTCACAGAGAAAAAGACACTTATCCTAAGATATCACTGAGAGAGGGAATGTCAAAATCGCTACACTTGAACTGAATTACAAAACAGAACAGAGTCACACATTTAGAAAACACACTATGGCTGCTTAACGGGAAAGGTGAGGTGGGGTGATGCATAAAACAAGGGTTTGAAATTAGCTCAGATACCGTTCCACAAGCCAAATATGTAATAGACAAGACCTACTCCCTGCTCAGTGAACTGGACTCAACAGCCCCTATTCACCGCCCAAGAATACATCTGACTAGTAAGAGTCTTAAAACCTATGTATTGATCTCTCTCTGGAAGTGAATCAAGAGGGTGTAAAGCGGCATAAACACAGCAGTGAAAAGCAGCTAAACCCCATTATAAAAATAGATTACTTAAAAAAAAACCCCATGAAACGAAGACAGTGAAAGAGAGAGAAATTCTTACAAAATCCCTTCAGGGGCTCTGATGCAACCTGGATTGACCATATCTAGACCCACAGCTGGATGAGACATAAGGCTGGACACTCTTGGGGCTGAGAGGATTGGTGAGCTTGGGTGAGCAAACGCAGACCCTTTAAAGTCATACTGCGTGGTACCCATGCCGTGGGTCCCAAATCTCCAGGTTCAAGGGCATCTTCCTACATCGAAAACATGCGTGGGAAACCCAGAAGATGGTACACCGTGTGATCGGGAAAGGGTTCTCAAACGCACCTCATTTCTCCTCTCCTTGTGCTCGGGTTCGCCATTCCAGCCGCTCGACTAACAATCTCCCTTCTTGGAGAATCAGCACCTTTAACCTCCTGTTTCGTAAAGGTCGCAATTTGGCCTGAGGATGAACGGGAAGAGGGGGAACCAGTGAGAGACCAGCTCTAGGTGTTGGGACAGGCACAGGTCACTCTATTTTCCCATCAGGAAGAAGAATGAACCACAGGCTCAGCCTGCCCCCCGGAACCAGAATACGGCCTGAAGCAATCCTGCGCTTTGGCGGCCAGCTCCCAAAAAAGCGAGTTGACAAATGGAGCTCAGGGGCACTGCAACTCACAAACCTGCAGAGTTATAAATGATAACTCTCGTCCACAAATATATTGAGGGAAGGCAACGAGGAGGATTGGAAAGCAAGGCAGAATTGCAGGAAACAAGTTTCAGGAGGCAGACTCGACTCGCCTTGAAAGCACATGAAAAGCGGCAAAGCGTTGACAATGATGCCCTTGGCCAAAAAGGGCGTATGCGTTTTTCCCTGAATATATTCAGGGAAAAACGCATACGCCCTTTTTGGCCAACCAGGCAAGCCGGAAAGGCAAATCAGCGCTACAAAGAAGGCTCGCTTGCCATCGGTCAAAAGGGCCATGCTGAAAAAAGTGTAAAAACCAGAAATGCAGGACAGGCCATGGAGACATGGGAGCCTTGCTACGCTGATGGGCGGGCTGTAAATTGCCAACAGCCACTCTGGAGAAGTGTACGGTGTGTCCTGAAACATGTAATAAGCACAGCTTAGAGAGCATAGGGCACTTCCACTCATGGGCGTATAAATCGGGAAACCTAAAAATCAACAGGACACAGGCACCCCAAAGTTTAGGGCTGCTCTGTTTCCAAGAACCTCCACTTCGGTACACCTTCAATATCCCAGGAAAGCGAAAAATGGATAAAGAAGTTGTGGTACTTAGGCACAATGGAATATCACTCAACCATGAAATCAATGTCATAAGGCTAGTAGCAGCAGGATGAGTGGATTTAGGTACGATGACTCTCAGTGAAATAAGTCACAGAGAAAAAGACACTTATCCTAAGATATCACTGAGAGAGGGAATGTCAAAATCGCTACACTTGAACTGAATTACAAAACAGAACAGAGTCACACATTTAGAAAACACACTATGGCTGCTTAACGGGAAAGGTGAGGTGGGGTGATGCATAAAACAAGGGTTTGAAATTAGCTCAGATACCGTTCCACAAGCCAAATATGTAATAGACAAGACCTACTCCCTGCTCAGTGAACTGGACTCAACAGCCCCTATTCACCGCCCAACAATACATCTGACTAGTAAGAGTCTTAAAACCTATGTATTGATCTCTCTCTGGAAGTGAATCAAGAGGGTGTAAAGCGGCATAAACACAGCAGTGAAAAGCAGCTAAACCCCATTATAAAAATAGATTACTTAAAAAAAACCCCCATAAAACAAAGACAGTGAAAGAGAGAGAAATTCTTACAAAATCCGTTCAGGGGCTCTGATGCAACCTGGATTGACCATATCTAGACCCACAGCTGGATGAGACATAAGGCTGGACACTCTTGGGGCTGAGAGGATTGGTGGGCTTGGGTGAGCAAACGCAGACCCTTTAAAGTCATACTGCGTGGTACCCATGCCGTGGGTCCCAAATCTCCAGGTTCAAGGGCATCTTCCTACATCGAAAACATGCATGGGAAACCCAGAAGATGGTACGCCGTGTGATCGGGAAAGGTTTCTCAAACGCACCTCATCTCTCCTCTCCTTCTGCTCGGGTTCGCCATTCCAGCCGCTCGACTAACAATCTCCCTACTTGGAGAATCAGCACCTTTAACCTCCTGTTTCGGACAGGTCGCAATTTGGCCTGAGGATGAACGGGAAGAGGGGGAACCAATGAGAGACTAGCTCTAGGTGTTGGGACAGGCACAGGTCACTCTATTTTCCCATCAGGAAGAAGAATGAACCACAGGCTCAGCCTGCCCCCCGGAACCAGAATACGGCCTGAAGCAATCCTGCGCTTTGGCGGCCAGCTCCCAAAAAAGCCAGTTGACAAATGGAGCTCAGGGGCACTGCAACTCACAAACCTGCAGAGTTATAAATGATAACTCTCGTCCACAAATATATTGAGGGAAGGCAACGAGGAGGATTGGAAAGCAAGGCAGAATTGCAGGAAACAGGTTTCAGGAGGCAGACTCGACTCGCCTTGAAAGCACATGAAAAGCGGCAAAGCGTTGACAATGATGCCCTTGGCCAAAAAGGGCGTATGCGTTTTTCCCTGAATATATTCAGGGAAAAACGCATACGCCCTTTTTGGCCAACCAGGCAAGCCGGAAAGGCAAATCAGCGCTACAAAGAAGTCTCGCTTGCCATCGGTCAAAAGGGCCATGCTGAAAAAAGTGTAAAAACCAGAAATGCAGGACAGGCCATGGAGACATGGGAGCCTTGCTACGCTGATGGGCGGGCTGTAAATTGCCAACAGCCACTCTGGAGAAGTGTACGGTGTGTCCTGAAACATGTAATAAGCACAGCTTAGAGAGCATAGGGCACTTCCACTCATGGGCGTATAAATCGGGAAACCTAAAAATCAACAAGACACAGGCACCCCAAAGTTTAGGGCTGCTCTGTTTCCAAGAACCTCCACTTCGGTACACCTTCAATATCCCAGGAAAGCGAAAAATGGATAAAGAAGTTGTGGTACTTAGGCACAATGGAATATCACTCAGCCATGAAATCAATGTCATAAGGCTAGTAGCAGCAGGATGAGTGGATTTAGGTACGATGACTCTCAGTGAAATAAGTCACAGAGAAAAAGACACTTATCCTAAGATATCACTGATAGAGGGAATGTCAAAATCGCTACACTTGAACTGAATTACAAAACAGAACAGAGTCACACATTTAGAAAACACACTATGGCTGCTTAACGGGAAAGGTGAGGTGGGGTGATGCATAAAACAAGGGTTTGAAATTAGCTCAGATACCGTTCCACAAGCCAAATATGTAATAGACAAGACCTACTCCCTGCTCAGTGAACTGGACTCAACAGCCCCTATTCACCGCCCAAGAATATATCTGACTAGTAAGAGTCTTAAAACCTATGTATTGATCTCTCTCTGGAAGTGAATCAAGAGGGTGTAAAGCGGCATAAACACAGCAGTGGAAAGCAGCTAAACCCCATTATAAAAATAGATTACTTAAAAAAAACCCCATAAAACAAAGACAGTGAAAGAGAGAGAAATTCTTACAAAGTCCGTTCAGGGGCTCTGATGCAACCTGGATTGACCATATCTAGACCCACAGCTGGATGAGACATGAGGCTGGACACTCTTGGGGCTGAGAGGATTGGTGAGCTTGGGTGAGCAAACGCAGACCCTTTAAAGTCATACTGCGTGGTACCCATGCCGTGGGTCCCAAATCTCCAGGTTCAAGGGCATCTTCCTACATCGAAAACATGCGTGGGAAACCCAGAAGATGGTACGCCGTGTGATCGGGAAAGGTTTCTCAAACGCACCTCATTTCTCCTCTCCTTGTGCTCGGGTTCGCCATTCCAGCCGCTCGACTAACAATCTCCCTACTTGGAGAATCAGCACCTTTAACCTCCTGTTTCGGACAGGTCGCAATTTGGCCTGAGGATGAACGGGAAGAGGGGGAACCAATGAGAGACTAGCTCTAGGTGTTGGGACAGGCACAGGTCACTCTATTTTCCCATCAGGAAGAAGAATGAACCACAGGCTCAGCCTGCCCCCCGGAACCAGAATACGGCCTGAAGCAATCCTGCGCTTTGGCGGCCAGCTCCCAAAAAAGCCAGTTGACAAATGGAGCTCAGGGGCACTGCAACTCACAAACCTGCAGAGTTATAAATGATAACTCTCGTCCACAAATATATTGAGGGAAGGCAACGAGGAGGATTGGAAAGCAAGGCAGAATTGCAGGAAACAGGTTTCAGGAGGCAGACTCGACTCGCCTTGAAAGCACATGAAAAGCGGCAAAGCGTTGACAATGATGCCCTTGGCCAAAAAGGGCGTATCCTTTTTTCCCTGAATATATTCAGGGAAAAACGCATACGCCCTTTTTGGCCAACCCGGCAAGCCGGAAAGGCAAATCAGCGCTACAAAGAAGGCTCGCTTGCCATCGGTCAAAAGGGCCATGCTGAAAAAAGTGTAAAAACCAGAAATGCAGGACAGGCCATGGAGACATGGGAGCCTTGCTACGCTGATGGGCGGGCTGTAAATTGCCAACAGCCACTCTGGAGAAGTGTACGGTGTGTCCTGAAACATGTAATAAGCACAGCTTAGAGAGCATAGGGCACTTCCACTCATGGGCGTATAAATCGGGAAACCTAAAAATCAACAAGACACAGGCACCCCAAAGTTTAGGGCTGCTCTGTTTCCAAGAACCTCCACTTCGGCACACCTTCAATATCCCAGGAAAGCGAAAAATGGATAAAGAAGTTGTGGTACTTAGGCACAATGGAATATCACTCAGCCATGAAATCAATGTCATAAGGCTAGTAGCAGCAGGATGAGTGGATTTAGGTACGATGACTCTCAGTGAAAAAAGTCACAGAGAAAAAGACACTTATCCTAAGATATCACTGAGAGAGGGAATGTCAAAATCGCTACACTTGAACTGAATTACAAAACAGAACAGAGTCACACATTTAGAAAACACACTATGGCTGCTTAA
Organism: Eubalaena glacialis; assembly: GCF_028564815.1. Lineage (NCBI taxonomy): Eukaryota > Metazoa > Chordata > Mammalia > Artiodactyla > Balaenidae > Eubalaena > Eubalaena glacialis. Next base: position 120,737,247 of record NC_083722.1, read on the forward strand.
CGGGAAAGGTGAGGTGGGGTGATGCATAAAACAAGGGTTTGAAATTAGCTCAGATACCGTTCCACAAGCCAAATATGTAATAGACAAGACCTACTCCCTGCTCAGTGAACTGGACTCAACAGCCCCTATTCACCGCCCAAGAATACATCTGACTAGTAAGAGTCTTAAAACCTATGTATTGATCTCTCTCTGGAAGTGAATCAAGAGGGTGTAAAGCGGCATAAACACAGCAGTGAAAAGCAGCTAAACCCCATTATAAAAATAGATTACTTAAAAAAAAACCCCATGAAACGAAGACAGTGAAAGAGAGAGAAATTCTTACAAAATCCGTTCAGGGGCTCTGATGCAACCTGGATTGACCATATCTAGACCCACAGCTGGATGAGACATAAGGCTGGACACTCTTGGGGCTGAGAGGATTGGTGAGCTTGGGTGAGCAAACGCAGACCCTTTAAAGTCATACTGCGTGGTACCCATGCCGTGGGTCCCAAATCTCCAGGTTCAAGGGCATCTTCCTACATCGAAAACATGCGTGGGAAACCCAGAAGATGGTACACCGTGTGATCGGGAAAGGGTTCTCAAACGCACCTCATTTCTCCTCTCCTTGTGCTCGGGTTCGCCATTCCAGCCGCTCGACTAACAATCTCCCTTCTTGGAGAATCAGCACCTTTAACCTCCTGTTTCGGACAGGTCGCAATTTGGCCTGAGGATGAACGGGAAGAGGGGGAACCAGTGAGAGACTAGCTCTAGGTGTTGGGACAGGCACAGGTCACTCTATTTTCCCATCAGGAAGAAGAATGAACCACAGGCTCAGCCTGCCCCCCGGAACCAGAATACGGCCTGAAGCAATCCTGCGCTTTGGCGGCCAGCTCCCAAAAAAGCCAGTTGACAAATGGAGCTCAGGGGCACTGCAACTCACAAACCTGCAGAGTTATAAATGATAACTCTCGTCCACAAATATATTGAGGGAAGGCAACGAGGAGGATTGGAAAGCAAGGCAGAATTGCAGGAAACAGGTTTCAGGAGGCAGACTCGACTCGCCTTGAAAGCACATGAAAAGCGGCAAAGCGTTGACAATGATGCCCTTGGCCAAAAAGGGCGTATGCGTTTTTCCCTGAATATATTCAGGGAAAAACGCATACGCCCTTTTTGGCCAACCAGGCAAGCCGGAAAGGCAAATCAGCGCTACAAAGAAGTCTCGCTTGCCATCGGTCAAAAGGGCCATGCTGAAAAAAGTGTAAAAACCAGAAATGCAGGACAGGCCATGGAGACATGGGAGCCTTGCTACGCTGATGGGCGGGCTGTAAATTGCCAACAGCCACTCTGGAGAAGTGTACGGTGTGTCCTGAAACATGTAATAAGCACAGCTTAGAGAGCATAGGGCACTTCCACTCATGGGCGTATAAATCGGGAAACCTAAAAATCAACAAGACACAGGCACCCCAAAGTTTAGGGCTGCTCTGTTTCCAAGAACCTCCACTTCGGTACACCTTCAATATCCCAGGAAAGCGAAAAATGGATAAAGAAGTTGTGGTACTTAGGCACAATGGAATATCACTCAGCCATGAAATCAATGTCATAAGGCTAGTAGCAGCAGGATGAGTGGATTTAGGTACGATGACTCTCAGTGAAATAAGTCACAGAGAAAAAGACACTTATCCTAAGATATCACTGATAGAGGGAATGTCAAAATCGCTACACTTGAACTGAATTACAAAACAGAACAGAGTCACACATTTAGAAAACACACTATGGCTGCTTAACGGGAAAGGTGAGGTGGGGTGATGCATAAAACAAGGGTTTGAAATTAGCTCAGATACCGTTCCACAAGCCAAATATGTAATAGACAAGACCTACTCCCTGCTCAGTGAACTGGACTCAACAGCCCCTATTCACCGCCCAAGAATATATCTGACTAGTAAGAGTCTTAAAACCTATGTATTGATCTCTCTCTGGAAGTGAATCAAGAGGGTGTAAAGCGGCATAAACACAGCAGTGGAAAGCAGCTAAACCCCATTATAAAAATAGATTACTTAAAAAAAACCCCATAAAACAAAGACAGTGAAAGAGAGAGAAATTCTTACAAAGTCCGTTCAGGGGCTCTGATGCAACCTGGATTGACCATATCTAGACCCACAGCTGGATGAGACATGAGGCTGGACACTCTTGGGGCTGAGAGGATTGGTGAGCTTGGGTGAGCAAACGCAGACCCTTTAAAGTCATACTGCGTGGTACCCATGCCGTGGGTCCCAAATCTCCAGGTTCAAGGGCATCTTCCTACATCGAAAACATGCGTGGGAAACCCAGAAGATGGTACGCCGTGTGATCGGGAAAGGTTTCTCAAACGCACCTCATTTCTCCTCTCCTTGTGCTCGGGTTCGCCATTCCAGCCGCTCGACTAACCATCTCCCTACTTGGAGAATCAGCACCTTTAACCTCCTGTTTCGGACAGGTCGCAATTTGGCCTGAGGATGAACGGGAAGAGGGGGAACCAATGAGAGACTAGCTCTAGGTGTTGGGACAGGCACAGGTCACTCTATTTTCCCATCAGGAAGAAGAATGAACCACAGGCTCAGCCTGCCCCCCGGAACCAGAATACGGCCTGAAGCAATCCTGCGCTTTGGCGGCCAGCTCCCAAAAAAGCCAGTTGACAAATGGAGCTCAGGGGCACTGCAACTCACAAACCTGCAGAGTTATAAATGATAACTCTCGTCCACAAATATATTGAGGGAAGGCAACGAGGAGGATTGGAAAGCAAGGCAGAATTGCAGGAAACAGGTTTCAGGAGGCAGACTCGACTCGCCTTGAAAGCACATGAAAAGCGGCAAAGCGTTGACAATGATGCCCTTGGCCAAAAAGGGCGTATCCTTTTTTCCCTGAATATATTCAGGGAAAAACGCATACGCCCTTTTTGGCCAACCCGGCAAGCCGGAAAGGCAAATCAGCGCTACAAAGAAGGCTCGCTTGCCATCGGTCAAAAGGGCCATGCTGAAAAAAGTGTAAAAACCAGAAATGCAGGACAGGCCATGGAGACATGGGAGCCTTGCTACGCTGATGGGCGGGCTGTAAATTGCCAACAGCCACTCTGGAGAAGTGTACGGTGTGTCCTGAAACATGTAATAAGCACAGCTTAGAGAGCATAGGGCACTTCCACTCATGGGCGTATAAATCGGGAAACCTAAAAATCAACAAGACACAGGCACCCCAAAGTTTAGGGCTGCTCTGTTTCCAAGAACCTCCACTTCGGCACACCTTCAATATCCCAGGAAAGCGAAAAATGGATAAAGAAGTTGTGGTACTTAGGCACAATGGAATATCACTCAGCCATGAAATCAATGTCATAAGGCTAGTAGCAGCAGGATGAGTGGATTTAGGTACGATGACTCTCAGTGAAAAAAGTCACAGAGAAAAAGACACTTATCCTAAGATATCACTGAGAGAGGGAATGTCAAAATCGCTACACTTGAACTGAATTACAAAACAGAACAGAGTCACACATTTAGAAAACACACTATGGCTGCTTAACGGGAAAGGTGAGGTGGGGTGATGCATAAAACAAGGGTTTGAAATTAGCTCAGATACCGTTCCACAAGCCAAATATGTAATAGACAAGACCTACTCCCTGCTCAGTGAACTGGACTCAACAGCCCCTATTCACCGCCCAAGAATACATCTGACTAGTAAGAGTCTTAAAACCTATGTATTGATCTCTCTCTGGAAGTGAATCAAGAGGGTGTAAAGCGGCATAAACACAGCAGTGAAAAGCAGCTAAACCCCATTATAAAAATAGATTACTTAAAAAAAAACCCCATGAAACGAAGACAGTGAAAGAGAGAGAAATTCTTACAAAATCCCTTCAGGGGCTCTGATGCAACCTGGATTGACCATATCTAGACCCACAGCTGGATGAGACATAAGGCTGGACACTCTTGGGGCTGAGAGGATTGGTGAGCTTGGGTGAGCAAACGCAGACCCTTTAAAGTCATACTGCGTGGTACCCATGCCGTGGGTCCCAAATCTCCAGGTTCAAGGGCATCTTCCTACATCGAAAACATGCGTGGGAAACCCAGAAGATGGTACACCGTGTGATCGGGAAAGGGTTCTCAAACGCACCTCATTTCTCCTCTCCTTGTGCTCGGGTTCGCCATTCCAGCCGCTCGACTAACAATCTCCCTTCTTGGAGAATCAGCACCTTTAACCTCCTGTTTCGTAAAGGTCGCAATTTGGCCTGAGGATGAACGGGAAGAGGGGGAACCAGTGAGAGACTAGCTCTAGGTGTTGGGACAGGCACAGGTCACTCTATTTTCCCATCAGGAAGAAGAATGAACCACAGGCTCAGCCTGCCCCCCGGAACCAGAATACGGCCTGAAGCAATCCTGCGCTTTGGCGGCCAGCTCCCAAAAAAGCCAGTTGACAAATGGAGCTCAGGGGCACTGCAACTCACAAACCTGCAGAGTTATAAATGATAACTCTCGTCCACAAATATATTGAGGGAAGGCAACGAGGAGGATTGGAAAGCAAGGCAGAATTGCAGGAAACAGGTTTCAGGAGGCAGACTCGACTCGCCTTGAAAGCACATGAAAAGCGGCAAAGCGTTGACAATGATGCCCTTGGCCAAAAAGGGCGTATGCGTTTTTCCCTGAATATATTCAGGGAAAAACGCATACGCCCTTTTTGGCCAACCAGGCAAGCCGGAAAGGCAAATCAGCGCTACAAAGAAGGCTCGCTTGCCATCGGTCAAAAGGGCCATGCTGAAAAAAGTGTAAAAACCAGAAATGCAGGACAGGCCATGGAGACATGGGAGCCTTGCTACGCTGATGGGCGGGCTGTAAATTGCCAACAGCCACTCTGGAGAAGTGTACGGTGTGTCCTGAAACATGTAATAAGCACAGCTTAGAGAGCATAGGGCACTTCCACTCATGGGCGTATAAATCGGGAAACCTAAAAATCAACAGGACACAGGCACCCCAAAGTTTAGGGCTGCTCTGTTTCCAAGAACCTCCACTTCGGTACACCTTCAATATCCCAGGAAAGCGAAAAATGGATAAAGAAGTTGTGGTACTTAGGCACAATGGAATATCACTCAGCCATGAAATCAATGTCATAAGGCTAGTAGCAGCAGGATGAGTGGATTTAGGTACGATGACTCTCAGTGAAAAAAGTCACAGAGAAAAAGACACTTATCCTAAGATATCACTGAGAGAGGGAATGTCAAAATCGCTACACTTGAACTGAATTACAAAACAGAACAGAGTCACACATTTAGAAAACACACTATGGCTGCTTAACGGGAAAGGTGAGGTGGGGTGATGCATAAAACAAGGGTTTGAAATTAGCTCAGATACCGTTCCACAAGCCAAATATGTAATAGACAAGACCTACTCCCTGCTCAGTGAACTGGACTCAACAGCCCCTATTCACCGCCCAACAATACATCTGACTAGTAAGAGTCTTAAAACCTATGTATTGATCTCTCTCTGGAAGTGAATCAAGAGGGTGTAAAGCGGCATAAACACAGCAGTGAAAAGCAGCTAAACCCCATTATAAAAATAGATTACTTAAAAAAAACCCCCATAAAACAAAGACAGTGAAAGAGAGAGAAATTCTTACAAAATCCGTTCAGGGGCTCTGATGCAACCTGGATTGACCATATCTAGACCCACAGCTGGATGAGACATAAGGCTGGACACTCTTGGGGCTGAGAGGATTGGTGGGCTTGGGTGAGCAAACGCAGACCCTTTAAAGTCATACTGCGTGGTACCCATGCCGTGGGTCCCAAATCTCCAGGTTCAAGGGCATCTTCCTACATCGAAAACATGCATGGGAAACCCAGAAGATGGTACGCCGTGTGATCGGGAAAGGTTTCTCAAACGCACCTCATCTCTCCCCTCCTTCTGCTCGGGTTCGCCATTCCAGCCGCTGGACTAACAATCTCCCTACTTGGAGAATCAGCACCTTTAACCTCCTGTTTCGTAAAGGTCGCAATTTGGCCTGAGGATGAACGGGAAGAGGGGGAACCAGTGAGAGACCAGCTCTAGGTGTTGGGACAGGCACAGGTCACTCTATTTTCCCATCAGGAAGAAGAATGAACCACAGGCTCAGCCTGCCCCCCGGAACCAGAATACGGCCTGAAGCAATCCTGCGCTTTGGCGGCCAGCTCCCAAAAAAGCGAGTTGACAAATGGAGCTCAGGGGCACTGCAACTCACAAACCTGCAGAGTTATAAATGATAACTCTCGTCCACAAATATATTGAGGGAAGGCAACGAGGAGGATTGGAAAGCAAGGCAGAATTGCAGGAAACAGGTTTCAGGAGGCAGACTCGACTCGCCTTGAAAGCACATGAAAAGCGGCAAAGCGTTGACAATGATGCCCTTGGCCAAAAAGGGCGTATGCGTTTTTCCCTGAATATATTCAGGGAAAAACGCATACGCCCTTTTTGGCCAACCAGGCAAGCCGGAAAGGCAAATCAGCGCTACAAAGAAGTCTCGCTTGCCATCGGTCAAAAGGGCCATGCTGAAAAAAGTGTAAAAACCAGAAATGCAGGACAGGCCATGGAGACATGGGAGCCTTGCTACGCTGATGGGCGGGCTGTAAATTGCCAACAGCCACTCTGGAGAAGTGTACGGTGTGTCCTGAAACATGTAATAAGCACAGCTTAGAGAGCATAGGGCACTTCCACTCATGGGCGTATAAATCGGGAAACCTATAAATCAACAAGGCACAGGCACCCCAAAGTTTAGGGCTGCCCTGTTTCCAAGAACCTCCACTTCGGTACACCTTCAATATCCCAGGAAAGCGAAAAATGGATAAAGAAGTTGTGGTACTTAGGCACAAGGGAATATCACTCAGCCATGAAATCAATGTCATAAGGCTAGTAGCAGCAGGATGAGTGGATTTAGGTACGATGACTCTCAGTGAAATAAGTCACAGAGAAAAAGACACTTATCCTAAGATATCACTGAGAGAGGGAATGTCAAAATCGCTACACTTGAACTGAATTACAAAACAGAACAGAGTCACACATTTAGAAAACACACTATGGCTGCTTAACGGGAAAGGTGAGGTGGGGTGATGCATAAAACAAGGGTTTGAAATTAGCTCAGATACCGTTCCACAAGCCAAATATGTAATAGACAAGACCTACTCCCTGCTCAGTGAACTGGACTCAACAGCCCCTATTCACCGCCCAAGAATATATCTGACTAGTAAGAGTCTTAAAACCTATGTATTGATCTCTCTCTGGAAGTGAATCAAGAGGGTGTAAAGCGGCATAAACACAGCAGTGAAAAGCAGCTAAACCCCATTATAAAAATAGATTACTTAAAAAAAACCCCGTAAAACAAAGACAGTGAAAGAGAGAGAAATTCTTACAAAGTCCGTTCAGGGGCTCTGATGCAACCTGGATTGACCATATCTAGACCCACAGCTGGATGAGACATGAGGCTGGACACTCTTGGGGCTGAGAGGATTGGTGAGCTTGGGTGAGCAAACGCAGACCCTTTAAAGTCATACTGCGTGGTACCCATGCCATGGGTCCCAAATCTCCAGGTTCAAGGGCATCTTCCTACATCGAAAACATGCGTGGGAAACCCAGAAGATGGTACGCCGTGTGATCGGGAAAGGTTTCTCAAACGCACCTCATTTCTCCTCTCCTTGTGCTCGGGTTCGCCATTCCAGCCGCTCGACTAACAATCTCCCTACTTGGAGAATCAGCACCTTTAACCTCCTGTTTCGGACAGGTCGCAATTTGGCCTGAGGATGAACGGGAAGAGGGGGAACCAATGAGAGACTAGCTCTAGGTGTTGGGACAGGCACAGGTCACTCTATTTTCCCATCAGGAAGAAGAATGAACCACAGGCTCAGCCTGCCCCCCGGAACCAGAATACGGCCTGAAGCAATCCTGCGCTTTGGCGGCCAGCTCCCAAAAAAGCGAGTTGACAAATGGAGCTCAGGGGCACTGCAACTCACAAACCTGCAGAGTTATAAATGATAACTCTCGTCCACAAATATATTGAGGGAAGGCAACGAGGAGGATTGGAAAGCAAGGCAGAATTGCAGGAAACAGGTTTCAGGAGGCAGACTCGACTCGCCTTGAAAGCACATGAAAAGCGGCAAAGCGTTGACAATGATGCCCTTGGCCAAAAAGGGCGTATGCGTTTTTCCCTGAATATATTCAGGGAAAAACGCATACGCCCTTTTTGGCCAACCAGGCAAGCTGGAAAGGCAAATCAGCGCTACAAAGAAGTCTCGCTTGCCATCGGTCAAAAGGGCCATGCTGAAAAAAGTGTAAAAACCAGAAATGCAGGACAGGCCATGGAGACATGGGAGCCTTGCTACGCTGATGGGCGGGCTGTAAATTGCCAACAGCCACTCTGGAGAAGTGTACGGTGTGTCCTGAAACATGTAATAAGCACAGCTTAGAGAGCATAGGGAACTTCCACTCATGGGCGTATAAATCGGGAAACCTAAAAATCAACAAGACACAGGCACCCCAAAGTTTAGGGCTGCTCTGTTTCCAAGAACCTCCACTTCGGTACACCTTCAATATCCCAGGAAAGCGAAAAATGGATAAAGAAGTTGTGGTACTTAGGCACAATGGAATATCACTCAGCTATGAAATCAATGTCATAAGGCTAGTAGCAGCAGGATGAGTGGATTTAGGTACGATGACTCTCAGTGAAAAAAGTCACAGAGAAAAAGACACTTATCCTAAGATATCACTGAGAGAGGGAATGTCAAAATCGCTACACTTGAACTGAATTACAAAACAGAACAGAGTCACACATTTAGAAAACACACTATGGCTGCTTAACGGGAAAGGTGAGGTGGGGTGATGCATAAAACAAGGGTTTGAAATTAGCTCAGATACCGTTCCACAAGCCAAATATGTAATAGACAAGACCTACTCCCTGCTCAGTGAACTGGACTCAACAGCCCCTATTCACCGCCCAAGAATACATCTGACTAGTAAGAGTCTTAAAACCTATGTATTGATCTCTCTCTGGAAGTGAATCAAGAGGGTGTAAAGCGGCATAAACACAGCAGTGAAAAGCAGCTAAACCCCATTATAAAAATAGATTACTTAAAAAAAAACCCCATAAAACAAAGACAGTGAAAGAGAGAGAAATTCTTACAAAATCCGTTCAGGGGCTCTGATGCAACCTGGATTGACCATATCTAGACCCACAGCTGGATGAGACATAAGGCTGGACACTCTTGGGGCTGAGAGGATTGGTGAACTTGGGTGAGCAAACGCAGACCCTTTAAAGTCATACTGCGTGGTACCCATGCCGTGGGTCCCAAATCTCCAGGTTCAAGGGCATCTTCCTACATCGAAAACATGCATGGGAAACCCAGAAGATGGTACGCCGTGTGATCGGGAAAGGTTTCTCAAACGCACCTCATCTCTCCTCTCCTTCTGCTCGGGTTCGCCATTCCAGCCCCTCGACTAACAATCTCCCTACTTGGAGAATCAGCACCTTTAACCTCCTGTTTCGTAAAGGTCGCAATTTGGCCTGAGCATGAACGGGAAGAGGGGGAACCAGTGAGAGACCAGCTCTAGGTGTTGGGACAGGCACAGGTCACTCTATTTTCCCATCAGGAAGAAGAATGAACCACAGGCTCAGCCTGCCCCCCGGAACCAGAATACGGCCTGAAGCAATCCTGCGCTTTGGCGGCCAGCTCCCAAAAAAGCGAGTTGACAAATGGAGCTCAGGGGCACTGCAACTCACAAACCTGCAGAGTTATAAATGATAACTCTCGTCCACAAATATATTGAGGGAAGGCAACGAGGAGGATTGGAAAGCAAGGCAGAATTGCAGGAAACAGGTTTCAGGAGGCAGACTCGACTCGCCTTGAAAGCACATGAAAAGCGGCAAAGCGTTGACAATGATGCCCTTGGCCAAAAAGGGCGTATGCGTTTTTCCCTGAATATATTCAGGGAAAAACGCATACGCCCTTTTTGGCCAACCAGGCAAGCCGGAAAGGCAAATCAGCGCTACAAAGAAGGCTCGCTTGCCATCGGTCAAAAGGGCCATGCTGAAAAAAGTGTAAAAACCAGAAATGCAGGACAGGCCATGGAGACATGGGAGCCTTGCTACGCTGATGGGCGGGCTGTAAATTGCCAACAGCCACTCTGGAGAAGTGTACGGTGTGTCCTGAAACATGTAATAAGCACAGCTTAGAGAGCATAGGGCACTTCCACTCATGGGCGTATAAATCGGGAAACCTAAAAATCAACAAGACACAGGCACCCCAAAGTTTAGGGCTGCTCTGTTTCCAAGAACCTCCACTTCGGTACACCTTCAATATCCCAGGAAAGCGAAAAATGGATAAAGAAGTTGTGGTACTTAGGCACAATGGAATATCACTCAGCCATGAAATCAATGTCATAAGGCTAGTAGCAGCAGGATGAGTGGATTTAGGTACGATGACTCTCAGTGAAAAAAGTCACAGAGAAAAAGACACTTATCCTAAGATATCACTGAGAGAGGGAATGTCAAAATCGCTACACTTGAACTGAATTACAAAACAGAACAGAGTCACACATTTAGAAAACACACTATGGCTGCTTAACGGGAAAGGTGAGGTGGGGTGATGCATAAAACAAGGGTTTGAAATTAGCTCAGATACCGTTCCACAAGCCAAATATGTAATAGACAAGACCTACTCCCTGCTCAGTGAACTGGACTCAACAGCCCCTATTCACCGCCCAAGAATATATCTGACTAGTAAGAGTCTTAAAACCTATGTATTGATCTCTCTCTGGAAGTGAATCAAGAGGGTGTAAAGCGGCATAAACACAGCAGTGAAAAGCAGCTAAACCCCATTATAAAAATAGATTACTTAAAAAAAACCCCGTAAAACAAAGACAGTGAAAGAGAGAGAAATTCTTACAAAGTCCGTTCAGGGGCTCTGATGCAACCTGGATTGACCATATCTAGACCCACAGCTGGATGAGACATGAGGCTGGACACTCTTGGGGCTGAGAGGATTGGTGAGCTTGGGTGAGCAAACGCAGACCCTTTAAAGTCATACTGCGTGGTACCCATGCCATGGGTCCCAAATCTCCAGGTTCAAGGGCATCTTCCTACATCGAAAACATGCGTGGGAAACCCAGAAGATGGTACGCCGTGTGATCGGGAAAGGTTTCTCAAACGCACCTCATTTCTCCTCTCCTTGTGCTCGGGTTCGCCATTCCAGCCGCTCGACTAACAATCTCCCTACTTGGAGAATCAGCACCTTTAACCTCCTGTTTCGGACAGGTCGCAATTTGGCCTGAGGATGAACGGGAAGAGGGGGAACCAATGAGAGACTAGCTCTAGGTGTTGGGACAGGCACAGGTCACTCTATTTTCCCATCAGGAAGAAGAATGAACCACAGGCTCAGCCTGCCCCCCGGAACCAGAATACGGCCTGAAGCAATCCTGCGCTTTGGCGGCCAGCTCCCAAAAAAGCGAGTTGACAAATGGAGCTCAGGGGCACTGCAACTCACAAACCTGCAGAGTTATAAATGATAACTCTCGTCCACAAATATATTGAGGGAAGGCAACGAGGAGGATTGGAAAGCAAGGCAGAATTGCAGGAAACAGGTTTCAGGAGGCAGACTCGACTCGCCTTGAAAGCACATGAAAAGCGGCAAAGCGTTGACAATGATGCCCTTGGCCAAAAAGGGCGTATGCGTTTTTCCCTGAATATATTCAGGGAAAAACGCATACGCCCTTTTTGGCCAACCAGGCAAGCCGGAAAGGCAAATCAGCGCTACAAAGAAGTCTCGCTTGCCATCGGTCAAAAGGGCCATGCTGAAAAAAGTGTAAAAACCAGAAATGCAGGACAGGCCATGGAGACATGGGAGCCTTGCTACGCTGATGGGCGGGCTGTAAATTGCCAACAGCCACTCTGGAGAAGTGTACGGTGTGTCCTGAAACATGTAATAAGCACAGCTTAGAGAGCATAGGGCACTTCCACTCATGGGCGTATAAATCGGGAAACCTATAAATCAACAAGGCACAGGCACCCCAAAGTTTAGGGCTGCCCTGTTTCCAAGAACCTCCACTTCGGTACACCTTCAATATCCCAGGAAAGCGAAAAATGGATAAAGAAGTTGTGGTACTTAGGCACAAGGGAATATCACTCAGCCATGAAATCAATGTCATAAGGCTAGTAGCAGCAGGATGAGTGGATTTAGGTACGATGACTCTCAGTGAAATAAGTCACAGAGAAAAAGACACTTATCCTAAGATATCACTGAGAGAGGGAATGTCAAAATCGCTACACTTGAACTGAATTACAAAACAGAACAGAGTCACACATTTAGAAAACACACTATGGCTGCTTAACGGGAAAGGTGAGGTGGGGTGATGCATAAAACAAGGGTTTGAAATTAGCTCAGATACCGTTCCACAAGCCAAATATGTAATAGACAAGACCTACTCCCTGCTCAGTGAACTGGACTCAACAGCCCCTATTCACCGCCCAAGAATATATCTGACTAGTAAGAGTCTTAAAACCTATGTATTGATCTCTCTCTGGAAGTGAATCAAGAGGGTGTAAAGCGGCATAAACACAGCAGTGAAAAGCAGCTAAACCCCATTATAAAAATAGATTACTTAAAAAAAACCCCGTAAAACAAAGACAGTGAAAGAGAGAGAAATTCTTACAAAGTCCGTTCAGGGGCTCTGATGCAACCTGGATTGACCATATCTAGACCCACAGCTGGATGAGACATGAGGCTGGACACTCTTGGGGCTGAGAGGATTGGTGAGCTTGGGTGAGCAAACGCAGACCCTTTAAAGTCATACTGCGTGGTACCCATGCCATGGGTCCCAAATCTCCAGGTTCAAGGGCATCTTCCTACATCGAAAACATGCGTGGGAAACCCAGAAGATGGTACGCCGTGTGATCGGGAAAGGTTTCTCAAACGCACCTCATTTCTCCTCTCCTTGTGCTCGGGTTCGCCATTCCAGCCGCTCGACTAACAATCTCCCTACTTGGAGAATCAGCACCTTTAACCTCCTGTTTCGGACAGGTCGCAATTTGGCCTGAGGATGAACGGGAAGAGGGGGAACCAATGAGAGACTAGCTCTAGGTGTTGGGACAGGCACAGGTCACTCTATTTTCCCATCAGGAAGAAGAATGAACCACAGGCTCAGCCTGCCCCCCGGAACCAGAATACGGCCTGAAGCAATCCTGCGCTTTGGCGGCCAGCTCCCAAAAAAGCGAGTTGACAAATGGAGCTCAGGGGCACTGCAACTCACAAACCTGCAGAGTTATAAATGATAACTCTCGTCCACAAATATATTGAGGGAAGGCAACGAGGAGGATTGGAAAGCAAGGCAGAATTGCAGGAAACAGGTTTCAGGAGGCAGACTCGACTCGCCTTGAAAGCACATGAAAAGCGGCAAAGCGTTGACAATGATGCCCTTGGCCAAAAAGGGCGTATGCGTTTTTCCCTGAATATATTCAGGGAAAAACGCATACGCCCTTTTTGGCCAACCAGGCAAGCTGGAAAGGCAAATCAGCGCTACAAAGAAGTCTCGCTTGCCATCGGTCAAAAGGGCCATGCTGAAAAAAGTGTAAAAACCAGAAATGCAGGACAGGCCATGGAGACATGGGAGCCTTGCTACGCTGATGGGCGGGCTGTAAATTGCCAACAGCCACTCTGGAGAAGTGTACGGTGTGTCCTGAAACATGTAATAAGCACAGCTTAGAGAGCATAGGGAACTTCCACTCATGGGCGTATAAATCGGGAAACCTAAAAATCAACAAGACACAGGCACCCCAAAGTTTAGGGCTGCTCTGTTTCCAAGAACCTCCACTTCGGTACACCTTCAATATCCCAGGAAAGCGAAAAATGGATAAAGAAGTTGTGGTACTTAGGCACAATGGAATATCACTCAGCTATGAAATCAATGTCATAAGGCTAGTAGCAGCAGGATGAGTGGATTTAGGTACGATGACTCTCAGTGAAAAAAGTCACAGAGAAAAAGACACTTATCCTAAGATATCACTGAGAGAGGGAATGTCAAAATCGCTACACTTGAACTGAATTACAAAACAGAACAGAGTCACACATTTAGAAAACACACTATGGCTGCTTAACGGGAAAGGTGAGGTGGGGTGATGCATAAAACAAGGGTTTGAAATTAGCTCAGATACCGTTCCACAAGCCAAATATGTAATAGACAAGACCTACTCCCTGCTCAGTGAACTGGACTCAACAGCCCCTATTCACCGCCCAAGAATACATCTGACTAGTAAGAGTCTTAAAACCTATGTATTGATCTCTCTCTGGAAGTGAATCAAGAGGGTGTAAAGCGGCATAAACACAGCAGTGAAAAGCAGCTAAACCCCATTATAAAAATAGATTACTTAAAAAAAAACCCCATAAAACAAAGACAGTGAAAGAGAGAGAAATTCTTACAAAATCCGTTCAGGGGCTCTGATGCAACCTGGATTGACCATATCTAGACCCACAGCTGGATGAGACATAAGGCTGGACACTCTTGGGGCTGAGAGGATTGGTGAACTTGGGTGAGCAAACGCAGACCCTTTAAAGTCATACTGCGTGGTACCCATGCCGTGGGTCCCAAATCTCCAGGTTCAAGGGCATCTTCCTACATCGAAAACATGCATGGGAAACCCAGAAGATGGTACGCCGTGTGATCGGGAAAGGTTTCTCAAACGCACCTCATCTCTCCTCTCCTTCTGCTCGGGTTCGCCATTCCAGCCCCTCGACTAACAATCTCCCTACTTGGAGAATCAGCACCTTTAACCTCCTGTTTCGTAAAGGTCGCAATTTGGCCTGAGCATGAACGGGAAGAGGGGGAACCAGTGAGAGACCAGCTCTAGGTGTTGGGACAGGCACAGGTCACTCTATTTTCCCATCAGGAAGAAGAATGAACCACAGGCTCAGCCTGCCCCCCGGAACCAGAATACGGCCTGAAGCAATCCTGCGCTTTGGCGGCCAGCTCCCAAAAAAGCGAGTTGACAAATGGAGCTCAGGGGCACTGCAACTCACAAACCGGCAGAGTTATAAATGATAACTCTCGTCCACAAATATATTGAGGGAAGGCAACGAGGAGGATTGGAAAGCAAGGCAGAATTGCAGGAAACAGGTTTCAGGAGGCAGACTCGACTCGCCTTGAAAGCACATGAAAAGCGGCAAAGCGTTGACAATGATGCCCTTGGCCAAAAAGGGCGTATGCGTTTTTCCCTGAATATATTCAGGGAAAAACGCATACGCCCTTTTTGGCCAACCAGGCAAGCCGGAAAGGCAAATCAGCGCTACAAAGAAGGCTCGCTTGCCATCGGTCAAAAGGGCCATGCTGAAAAACGTGTAAAAACCAGAAATGCAGGACAGGCCATGGAGACATGGGAGCCTTGCTACGCTGATGGGCGGGCTGTAAATTGCCAACAGCCACTCTGGAGAAGTGTACGATGTGTCCTGAAACATGTAATAAGCACACCTTAGAGAGCATAGGGCACTTCCACTCATGGGCGTATAAATCGGGAAACCTAAAAATCAACAAGACACAGGCACCCCAAAGTTTAGGGCTGCTCTGTTTCCAAGAACCTCCACTTCGGTACACCTTCAATATCCCAGGAAAGCGAAAAATGGATAAAGAAGTTGTGGTACTTAGGCACAATGGAATATCACTCAGCCATGAAATCAATGTCATAAGGCTAGTAGCAGCAGGATGAGTGGATTTAGGTACGATGACTCTCAGTGAAAAAAGTCACAGAGAAAAAGACACTTATCCTAAGATATCACTGAGAGAGGGAATGTCAAAATCGCTACACTTGAACTGAATTACAAAACAGAACAGAGTCACACATTTAGAAAACACACTATGGCTGCTTAACGGGAAAGGTGAGGTGGGGTGATGCATAAAACAAGGGTTTGAAATTAGCTCAGATACCGTTCCACAAGCCAAATATGTAATAGACAAGACCTACTCCCTGCTCAGTGAACTGGACTCAACAGCCCCTATTCACCGCCCAAGAATACATCTGACTAGTAAGAGTCTTAAAACCTATGTATTGATCTCTCTCTGGAAGTGAATCAAGAGGGTGTAAAGCGGCATAAACACAGCAGTGAAAAGCAGCTAAACCCCATTATAAAAATAGATTACTTAAAAAAAAACCCCATAAAACAAAGACAGTGAAAGAGAGAGAAATTCTTACAAAATCCGTTCAGGGGCTCTGATGCAACCTGGATTGACCATATCTAGACCCACAGCTGGATGAGACATAAGGCTGGACACTCTTGGGGCTGAGAGGATTGGTGGGCTTGGGTGAGCAAACGCAGACCCTTTAAAGTCATACTGCGTGGTACCCATGCCGTGGGTCCCAAATCTCCAGGTTCAAGGGCATCTTCCTACATCGAAAACATGCATGGGAAACCCAGAAGATGGTACGCCGTGTGATCGGGAAAGGGTTCTCAAACGCACCTCATCTCTCCTCTCCTTCTGCTCGGGTTCGCCATTCCAGCCGCTGGACTAACAATCTCCCTACTTGGAGAATCAGCACCTTTAACCTCCTGTTTCGTAAAGGTCGCAATTTGGCCTGAGGATGAACGGGAAGAGGGGGAACCAGTGAGAGACCAGCTCTAGGTGTTGGGACAGGCACAGGTCACTCTATTTTCCCATCAGGAAGAAGAATGAACCACAGGCTCAGCCTGCCCCCCGGAACCAGAATACGGCCCGAAGCAATCCTGCGCTTTGGCGGCCAGCTCCCAAAAAAGCCAGTTGACAAATGGAGCTCAGGGGCACTGCAACTCACAAACCTGCAGAGTTATAAATGATAACTCTCGTCCACAAATATATTGAGGGAAGGCAACGAGGAGGATTGGAAAGCAAGGCAGAATTGCAGGAAACAGGTTTCAGGAGGCAGACTCGACTCGCCTTGAAAGCACATGAAAAGCGGCAAAGCGTTGACAATGATGCCCTTGGCCAAAAAGGGCGTATGCGTTTTTCCCTGAATATATTCAGGGAAAAACGCATACGCCCTTTTTGGCCAACCAGGCAAGCCGGAAAGGCAAATCAGCGCTACAAAGAAGTCTCGCTTGCCATCGGTCAAAAGGGCCATGCTGAAAAAAGTGTAAAAACCAGAAATGCAGGACAGGCCATGGAGACATGGGAGCCTTGCTACGCTGATGGGCGGGCTGTAAATTGCCAACAGCCACTCTGGAGAAGTGTACGGTGTGTCCTGAAACATGTAATAAGCACAGCTTAGAGAGCATAGGGCACTTCCTCTCATGGGCGTATAAATCGGGAAACCTAAAAATCAACAAGACACAGGCACCCCAAAGTTTAGGGCTGCTCTGTTTCCAAGAACCTCCACTTCGGTACACCTTCAATATCCCAGGAAAGCGAAAAATGGATAAAGAAGTTGTGGTACTTAGGCACAATGGAATATCACTCAGCCATGAAATCAATGTCATAAGGCTAGTAGCAGCAGGATGAGTGGATTTAGGTACGATGACTCTCAGTGAAATAAGTCACAGAGAAAAAGACACTTATCCTAAGATATCACTGAGAGAGGGAATGTCAAAATCGCTACACTTGAACTGAATTACAAAACAGAACAGAGTCACACATTTAGAAAACACACTATGGCTGCTTAACGGGAAAGGTGAGGTGGGGTGATGCATAAAACAAGGGTTTGAAATTAGCTCAGATACCGTTCCACAAGCCAAATATGTAATAGACAAGACCTACTCCCTGCTCAGTGAACTGGACTCAACAGCCCCTATTCACCGCCCAAGAATATATCTGACTAGTAAGAGTCTTAAAACCTATGTATTGATCTCTCTCTGGAAGTGAATCAAGAGGGTGTAAAGCGGCATAAACACAGCAGTGAAAAGCAGCTAAACCCCATTATAAAAATAGATTACTTAAAAGAAACCCCGTAAAACAAAGACAGTGAAAGAGAGAGAAATTCTTACAAAGTCCGTTCAGGGGCTCTGATGCAACCTGGATTGACCATATCTAGACCCACAGCTGGATGAGACATGAGGCTGGACACTCTTGGGGCTGAGAGGATTGGTGAGCTTCGGTGAGCAAACGCAGACCCTTTAAAGTCATACTGCGTGGTACCCATGCCGTGGGTCCCAAATCTCCAGGTTCAAGGGCATCTTCCTACATCGAAAACATGCGTGGGAAACCCAGAAGATGGTACGCCGTGTGATCGGGAAAGGTTTCTCAAACGCACCTCATCTCTCCTCTCCTTGTGCTCGGGTTCGCCATTCCAGCCGCTCGACTAACAATCTCCCTACTTGGAGAATCAGCACCTTTAACCTCCTGTTTCGGACAGGTCGCAATTTGGCCTGAGGATGAACGGGAAGAGGGGGAACCAGTGAGAGACCAGCTCTAGGTGTTGGGACAGGCACAGGTCACTCTATTTTCCCATCAGGAAGAAGAATGAACCACAGGCTCAGCCTGCCCCCCGGAACCAGAATACGGCCCGAAGCAATCCTGCGCTTTGGCGGCCAGCTCCCAAAAAAGCGAGTTGACAAATGGAGCTCAGGGGCACTGCAACTCACAAACCTGCAGAGTTATAAATGATAACTCTCGTCCACAAATATATTGAGGGAAGGCAACGAGGAGGATTGGAAAGCAAGGCAGAATTGCAGGAAACAGGTTTCAGGAGGCAGACTCGACTCGCCTTGAAAGCACATGAAAAGCGGCAAAGCGTTGACAATGATGCCCTTGGCCAAAAAGGGCGTATGCGTTTTTCCCTGAATATATTCAGGGAAAAACGCATACGCCCTTTTTGGCCAACCAGGCAAGCCGGAAAGGCAAATCAGCGCTACAAAGAAGTCTCGCTTGCCATCGGTCAAAAGGGCCATGCTGAAAAAAGTGTAAAAACCAGAAATGCAGGACAGGCCATGGAGACATGGGAGCCTTGCTACGCTGATGGGCGGGCTGTAAATTGCCAACAGCCACTCTGGAGAAGTGTACGGTGTGTCCTGAAACATGTAATAAGCACAGCTTAGAGAGCATAGGGCACTTCCTCTCATGGGCGTATAAATCGGGAAACCTAAAAATCAACAAGACACAGGCACCCCGAAGTTTAGGGCTGCTCTGTTTCCAAGAACCTCCACTTCGGTACACCTTCAATATCCCAGGAAAGCGAAAAATGGATAAAGAAGTTGTGGTACTTAGGCACAATGGAATATCACTCAGCCATGAAATCAATGTCATAAGGCTAGTAGCAGCAGGATGAGTGGATTTAGGTACGATGACTCTCAGTGAAATAAGTCACAGAGAAAAAGACACTTATCCTAAGATATCACTGAGAGAGGGAATGTCAAAATCGCTACACTTGAACTGAATTACAAAACAGAACAGAGTCACACATTTAGAAAACACACTATGGCTGCTTAACGGGAAAGGTGAGGTGGGGTGATGCATAAAACAAGGGTTTGAAATTAGCTCAGATACCGTTCCACAAGCCAAATATGTAATAGACAAGACCTACTCCCTGCTCAGTGAACTGGACTCAACAGCCCCTATTCACCGCCCAAGAATATATCTGACTAGTAAGAGTCTTAAAACCTATGTATTGATCTCTCTCTGGAAGTGAATCAAGAGGGTGTAAAGCGGCATAAACACAGCAGTGAAAAGCAGCTAAACCCCATTATAAAAATAGATTACTTAAAAAAAAACCCGTAAAACAAAGACAGTGAAAGAGAGAGAAATTCTTACAAAGTCCGTTCAGGGGCTCTGATGCAACCTGGATTGACCATATCTAGACCCACAGCTGGATGAGACATGAGGCTGGACACTCTTGGGGCTGAGAGGATTGGTGAGCTTCGGTGAGCAAACGCAGACCCTTTAAAGTCATACTGCGTGGTACCCATGCCGTGGGTCCCAAATCTCCAGGTTCAAGGGCATCTTCCTACATCGAAAACATGCGTGGGAAACCCAGAAGATGGTACGCCGTGTGATCGGGAAAGGTTTCTCAAACGCACCTCATTTCTCCTCTCCTTGTGCTCGGGTTCGCCATTCCAGCCGCTCGACTAACAATCTCCCTACTTGGAGAATCAGCACCTTTAACCTCCTGTTTCGGACAGGTCGCAATTTGGCCTGAGGATGAACGGGAAGAGGGGGAACCAATGAGAGACTAGCTCTAGGTGTTGGGACAGGCACAGGTCACTCTATTTTCCCATCAGGAAGAAGAATGAACCACAGGCTCAGCCTGCCCCCCGGAACCAGAATACGGCCTGAAGCAATCCTGCGCTTTGGCGGCCAGCTCCCAAAAAAGCGAGTTGACAAATGGAGCTCAGGGGCACTGCAACTCACAAACCTGCAGAGTTATAAATGATAACTCTCGTCCACAAATATATTGAGGGAAGGCAACGAGGAGGATTGGAAAGCAAGGCAGAATTGCAGGAAACAGGTTTCAGGAGGCAGACTCGACTCGCCTTGAAAGCACATGAAAAGCGGCAAAGCGTTGACAATGATGCCCTTGGCCAAAAAGGGCGTATGCGTTTTTCCCTGAATATATTCAGGGAAAAACGCATACGCCCTTTTTGGCCAACCAGGCAAGCCGGAAAGGCAAATCAGCGCTACAAAGAAGTCTCGCTTGCCATCGGTCAAAAGGGCCATGCTGAAAAAAGTGTAAAAACCAGAAATGCAGGACAGGCCATGGAGACATGGGAGCCTTGCTACGCTGATGGGCGGGCTGTAAATTGCCAACAGCCACTCTGGAGAAGTGTACGGTGTGTCCTGAAACATGTAATAAGCACAGCTTAGAGAGCATAGGGCACTTCCACTCATGGGCGTATAAATCGGGAAACCTAAAAATCAACAAGACACAGGCACCCCAAAGTTTAGGGCTGCTCTGTTTCCAAGAACCTCCACTTCGGTACACCTTCAATATCCCAGGAAAGCGAAAAATGGATAAAGAAGTTGTGGTACTTAGGCACAATGGAATATCACTCAGCCATGAAATCAATGTCATAAGGCTAGTAGCAGCAGGATGAGTGGATTTAGGTACGATGACTCTCAGTGAAATAAGTCACAGAGAAAAAGACACTTATCCTAAGATATCACTGATAGAGGGAATGTCAAAATCGCTACACTTGAACTGAATTACAAAACAGAACAGAGTCACACATTTAGAAAACACACTATGGCTGCTTAACGGGAAAGGTGAGGTGGGGTGATGCATAAAACAAGGGTTTGAAATTAGCTCAGATACCGTTCCACAAGCCAAATATGTAATAGACAAGACCTACTCCCTGCTCAGTGAACTGGACTCAACAGCCCCTATTCACCGCCCAAGAATATATCTGACTAGTAAGAGTCTTAAAACCTATGTATTGATCTCTCTCTGGAAGTGAATCAAGAGGGTGTAAAGCGGCATAAACACAGCAGTGGAAAGCAGCTAAACCCCATTATAAAAATAGATTACTTAAAAAAAACCCCATAAACAAAGACAGTGAAAGAGAGAGAAATTCTTACAAAGTCCGTTCAGGGGCTCTGATGCAACCTGGATTGACCATATCTAGACCCACAGCTGGATGAGACATGAGGCTGGACACTCTTGGGGCTGAGAGGATTGGTGAGCTTGGGTGAGCAAACGCAGACCCTTTAAAGTCATACTGCGTGGTACCCATGCCGTGGGTCCCAAATCTCCAGGTTCAAGGGCATCTTCCTACATCGAAAACATGCATGGGAAACCCAGAAGATGGTACGCCGTGTGATCGGGAAAGGTTTCTCAAACGCACCTCATCTCTCCTCTCCTTCTGCTCGGGTTCGCCATTCCAGCCGCTCGACTAACAATCTCCCTACTTGGAGAATCAGCACCTTTAACCTCCTGTTTCGTAAAGGTCGCAATTTGGCCTGAGCATGAACGGGAAGAGGGGGAACCAGTGAGAGACCAGCTCTAGGTGTTGGGACAGGCACAGGTCACTCTATTTTCCCATCAGGAAGAAGAATGAACCACAGGCTCAGCCTGCCCCCCGGAACCAGAATACGGCCTGAAGCAATCCTGCGCTTTGGCGGCCAGCTCCCAAAAAAGCGAGTTGACAAATGGAGCTCAGGGGCACTGCAACTCACAAACCTGCAGAGTTATAAATGATAACTCTCGTCCACAAATATATTGAGGGAAGGCAACGAGGAGGATTGGAAAGCAAGGCAGAATTGCAGGAAACAGGTTTCAGGAGGCAGACTCGACTCGCCTTGAAAGCACATGAAAAGCGGCAAAGCGTTGACAATGATGCCCTTGGCCAAAAAGGGCGTATGCGTTTTTCCCTGAATATATTCAGGGAAAAACGCATACGCCCTTTTTGGCCAACCAGGCAAGCCGGAAAGGCAAATCAGCGCTACAAAGAAGTCTCGCTTGCCATCGGTCAAAAGGGCCATGCTGAAAAAAGTGTAAAAACCAGAAATGCAGGACAGGCCATGGAGACATGGGAGCCTTGCTACGCTGATGGGCGGGCTGTAAATTGCCAACAGCCACTCTGGAGAAGTGTACGGTGTGTCCTGAAACATGTAATAAGCACAGCTTAGAGAGCATAGGGCACTTCCTCTCATGGGCGTATAAATCGGGAAACCTAAAAATCAACAAGACACAGGCACCCCAAAGTTTAGGGCTGCTCTGTTTCCAAGAACCTCCACTTCGGTACACCTTCAATATCCCAGGAAAGCGAAAAATGGATAAAGAAGTTGTGGTACTTAGGCACAATGGAATATCACTCAGCCATGAAATCAATGTCATAAGGCTAGTAGCAGCAGGATGAGTGGATTTAGGTACGATGACTCTCAGTGAAAAAAGTCACAGAGAAAAAGACACTTATCCTAAGATATCACTGAGAGAGGGAATGTCAAAATCGCTACACTTGAACTGAATTACAAGACAGAACAGAGTCACACATTTAGAAAACACACTATGGCTGCTTAACGGGAAAGGTGAGGTGGGGTGATGCATAAAACAAGGGTTTGAAATTAGCTCAGATACCGTTCCACAAGCCAAATATGTAATAGACAAGACCTACTCCCTGCTCAGTGAACTGGACTCAACAGCCCCTATTCACCGCCCAAGAATACATCTGACTAGTAAGAGTCTTAAAACCTATGTATTGATCTCTCTCTGGAAGTGAATCAAGAGGGTGTAAAGCGGCATAAACACAGCAGTGAAAAGCAGCTAAACCCCATTATAAAAATAGATTACTTAAAAAAAAAACCCATAAAACAAAGACAGTGAAAGAGAGAGAAATTCTTACAAAGTCCGTTCAGGGGCTCTGATGCAACCTGGATTGACCATATCTAGACCCACAGCTGGATGAGACATGAGGCTGGACACTCTTGGGGCTGAGAGGATTGGTGAGCTTGGGTGAGCAAACGCAGACCCTTTAAAGTCATACTGCGTGGTACCCATGCCGTGGGTCCCAAATCTCCAGGTTCAAGGGCATCTTCCTACATCGAAAACATGCATGGGAAACCCAGAAGATGGTACGCCGTGTGATCGGGAAAGGTTTCTCAAACGCACCTCATCTCTCCTCTCCTTCTGCTCGGGTTCGCCATTCCAGCCGCTCGACTAACAATCTCCCTACTTGGAGAATCAGCACCTTTAACCTCCTGTTTCGTAAAGGTCGCAATTTGGCCTGAGCATGAACGGGAAGAGGGGGAACCAGTGAGAGACCAGCTCTAGGTGTTGGGACAGGCACAGGTCACTCTATTTTCCCATCAGGAAGAAGAATGAACCACAGGCTCAGCCTGCCCCCCGGAACCAGAATACGGCCTGAAGCAATCCTGCGCTTTGGCGGCCAGCTCCCAAAAAAGCCAGTTGACAAATGGAGCTCAGGGGCACTGCAACTCACAAACCTGCAGAGTTATAAATGATAACTCTCGTCCACAAATATATTGAGGGAAGGCAACGAGGAGGATTGGAAAGCAAGGCAGAATTGCAGGAAACAGGTTTCAGGAGGCAGACTCGACTCGCCTTGAAAGCACATGAAAAGCGGCAAAGCGTTGACAATGATGCCCTTGGCCAAAAAGGGCGTATGCGTTTTTCCCTGAATATATTCAGGGAAAAACGCATACGCCCTTTTTGGCCAACCAGGCAAGCCGGAAAGGCAAATCAGCGCTACAAAGAAGGCTCGCTTGCCATCGGTCAAAAGGGCCATGCTGAAAAAAGTGTAAAAACCAGAAATGCAGGACAGGCCATGGAGACATGGGAGCCTTGCTACGCTGATGGGCGGGCTGTAAATTGCCAACAGCCACTCTGGAGAAGTGTACGGTGTGTCCTGAAACATGTAATAAGCACAGCTTAGAGAGCATAGGGCACTTCCTCTCATGGGCGTATAAATCGGGAAACCTAAAAATCAACAAGACACAGGCACCCCAAAGTTTAGGGCTGCTCTGTTTCCAAGAACCTCCACTTCGGTACACCTTCAATATCCCAGGAAAGCGAAAAATGGATAAAGAAGTTGTGGTACTTAGACACAAGGGAATATCACTCAGCCATGAAATCAATGTCATAAGGCTAGTAGCAGCAGGATGAGTGGATTTAGGTACGATGACTCTCAGTGAAAAAAGTCACAGAGAAAAAGACACTTATCCTAAGATATCACTGAGAGAGGGAATGTCAAAATCGCTACACTTGAACTGAATTACAAGACAGAACAGAGTCACACATTTAGAAAACACACTATGGCTGCTTAACGGGAAAGGTGAGGTGGGGTGATGCATAAAACAAGGGTTTGAAATTAGCTCAGATACCGTTCCACAAGCCAAATATGTAATAGACAAGACCTACTCCCTGCTCAGTGAACTGGACTCAACAGCCCCTATTCACCGCCCAAGAATACATCTGACTAGTAAGAGTCTTAAAACCTATGTATTGATCTCTCTCTGGAAGTGAATCAAGAGGGTGTAAAGCGGCATAAACACAGCAGTGGAAAGCAGCTAAACCCCATTATAAAAATAGATTACTTAAAAAAAAAACCCATAAAACAAAGACAGTGAAAGAGAGAGAAATTCTTACAAAGTCCGTTCAGGGGCTCTGATGCAACCTGGATTGACCATATCTAGACCCACAGCTGGATGAGACATGAGGCTGGACACTCTTGGGGCTGAGAGGATTGGTGAGCTTGGGTGAGCAAACGCAGACCCTTTAAAGTCATACTGCGTGGTACCCATGCCGTGGGTCCCAAATCTCCAGGTTCAAGGGCATCTTCCTACATCGAAAACATGCATGGGAAACCCAGAAGATGGTACGCCGTGTGATCGGGAAAGGTTTCTCAAACGCACCTCATCTCTCCTCTCCTTCTGCTCGGGTTCGCCATTCCAGCCGCTCGACTAACAATCTCCCTACTTGGAGAATCAGCACCTTTAACCTCCTGTTTCGTAAAGGTCGCAATTTGGCCTGAGCATGAACGGGAAGAGGGGGAACCAGTGAGAGACCAGCTCTAGGTGTTGGGACAGGCACAGGTCACTCTATTTTCCCATCAGGAAGAAGAATGAACCACAGGCTCAGCCTGCCCCCCGGAACCAGAATACGGCCTGAAGCAATCCTGCGCTTTGGCGGCCAGCTCCCAAAAAAGCGAGTTGACAAATGGAGCTCAGGGGCACTGCAACTCACAAACCTGCAGAGTTATAAATGATAACTCTCGTCCACAAATATATTGAGGGAAGGCAACGAGGAGGATTGGAAAGCAAGGCAGAATTGCAGGAAACAGGTTTCAGGAGGCAGACTCGACTCGCCTTGAAAGCACATGAAAAGCGGCAAAGCGTTGACAATGATGCCCTTGGCCAAAAAGGGCGTATGCGTTTTTCCCTGAATATATTCAGGGAAAAACGCATACGCCCTTTTTGGCCAACCAGGCAAGCCGGAAAGGCAAATCAGCGCTACAAAGAAGGCTCGCTTGCCATCGGTCAAAAGGGCCATGCTGAAAAACGTGTAAAAACCAGAAATGCAGGACAGGCCATGGAGACATGGGAGCCTTGCTACGCTGATGGGCGGGCTGTAAATTGCCAACAGCCACTCTGGAGAAGTGTACGGTGTGTCCTGAAACATGTAATAAGCACAGCTTAGAGAGCATAGGGCACTTCCTCTCATGGGCGTATAAATCGGGAAACCTAAAAATCAACAAGACACAGGCACCCCAAAGTTTAGGGCTGCTCTGTTTCCAAGAACCTCCACTTCGGTACACCTTCAATATCCCAGGAAAGCGAAAAATGGATAAAGAAGTTGTGGTACTTAGACACAAGGGAATATCACTCAGCCATGAAATCAATGTCATAAGGCTAGTAGCAGCAGGATGAGTGGATTTAGGTACGATGACTCTCAGTGAAAAAAGTCACAGAGAAAAAGACACTTATCCTAAGATATCACTGAGAGAGGGAATGTCAAAATCGCTACACTTGAACTGAATTACAAGACAGAACAGAGTCACACATTTAGAAAACACACTATGGCTGCTTAACGGGAAAGGTGAGGTGGGGTGATGCATAAAACAAGGGTTTGAAATTAGCTCAGATACCGTTCCACAAGCCAAATATGTAATAGACAAGACCTACTCCCTGCTCAGTGAACTGGACTCAACAGCCCCTATTCACCGCCCAAGAATACATCTGACTAGTAAGAGTCTTAAAACCTATGTATTGATCTCTCTCTGGAAGTGAATCAAGAGGGTGTAAAGCGGCATAAACACAGCAGTGAAAAGCAGCTAAACCCCATTATAAAAATAGATTACTTAAAAAAAAACCCCATAAAACAAAGACAGTGAAAGAGAGAGAAATTCTTACAAAATCCGTTCAGGGGCTCTGATGCAACCTGGATTGACCATATCTAGACCCACAGCTGGATGAGACATAAGGCTGGACACTCTTGGGGCTGAGAGGATTGGTGGGCTTGGGTGAGCAAACGCAGACCCTTTAAAGTCATACTGCGTGGTACCCATGCCGTGGGTCCCAAATCTCCAGGTTCAAGGGCATCTTCCTACATCGAAAACATGCATGGGAAACCCAGAAGATGGTACGCCGTGTGATCGGGAAAGGGTTCTCAAACGCACCTCATCTCTCCTCTCCTTCTGCTCGGGTTCGCCATTCCAGCCGCTGGACTAACAATCTCCCTACTTGGAGAATCAGCACCTTTAACCTCCTGTTTCGTAAAGGTCGCAATTTGGCCTGAGGATGAACGGGAAGAGGGGGAACCAGTGAGAGACCAGCTCTAGGTGTTGGGACAGGCACAGGTCACTCTATTTTCCCATCAGGAAGAAGAATGAACCACAGGCTCAGCCTGCCCCCCGGAACCAGAATACGGCCCGAAGCAATCCTGCGCTTTGGCGGCCAGCTCCCAAAAAAGCGAGTTGACAAATGGAGCTCAGGGGCACTGCAACTCACAAACCTGCAGAGTTATAAATGATAACTCTCGTCCACAAATATATTGAGGGAAGGCAACGAGGAGGATTGGAAAGCAAGGCAGAATTGCAGGAAACAGGTTTCAGGAGGCAGACTCGACTCGCCTTGAAAGCACATGAAAAGCGGCAAAGCGTTGACAATGATGCCCTTGGCCAAAAAGGGCGTATGCGTTTTTCCCTGAATATATTCAGGGAAAAACGCATACGCCCTTTTTGGCCAACCAGGCAAGCCGGAAAGGCAAATCAGCGCTACAAAGAAGTCTCGCTTGCCATCGGTCAAAAGGGCCATGCTGAAAAAAGTGTAAAAACCAGAAATGCAGGACAGGCCATGGAGACATGGGAGCCTTGCTACGCTGATGGGCGGGCTGTAAATTGCCAACAGCCACTCTGGAGAAGTGTACGGTGTGTCCTGAAACATGTAATAAGCACAGCTTAGAGAGCATAGGGCACTTCCTCTCATGGGCGTATAAATCGGGAAACCTAAAAATCAACAAGACACAGGCACCCCAAAGTTTAGGGCTGCTCTGTTTCCAAGAACCTCCACTTCGGTACACCTTCAATATCCCAGGAAAGCGAAAAATGGATAAAGAAGTTGTGGTACTTAGGCACAATGGAATATCACTCAGCCATGAAATCAATGTCATAAGGCTAGTAGCAGCAGGATGAGTGGATTTAGGTACGATGACTCTCAGTGAAAAAAGTCACAGAGAAAAAGACACTTATCCTAAGATATCACTGAGAGAGGGAATGTCAAAATCGCTACACTTGAACTGAATTACAAGACAGAACAGAGTCACACATTTAGAAAACACACTATGGCTGCTTAACGGGAAAGGTGAGGTGGGGTGATGCATAAAACAAGGGTTTGAAATTAGCTCAGATACCGTTCCACAAGCCAAATATGTAATAGACAAGACCTACTCCCTGCTCAGTGAACTGGACTCAACAGCCCCTAGTCACCGCCCAAGAATACATCTGACTAGTAAGAGTCTTAAAACCTATGTATTGATCTCTCTCTGGAAGTGAATCAAGAGGGTGTAAAGCGGCATAAACACAGCAGTGAAAAGCAGCTAAACCCCATTTTAAAAATAGATTACTTAAAAAAAAACCCCATAAAACAAAGACAGTGAAAGAGAGAGAAATTCTTACAAAATCCGTTCAGGGGCTCTGATGCAACCTGGATTGACCATATCTAGACCCACAGCTGGATGAGACATAAGGCTGGACACTCTTGGGGCTGAGAGGATTGGTGGGCTTGGGTGAGCAAACGCAGACCCTTTAAAGTCATACTGCGTGGTACCCATGCCGTGGGTCCCAAATCTCCAGGTTCAAGGGCATCTTCCTACATCGAAAACATGCATGGGAAACCCAGAAGATGGTACGCCGTGTGATCGGGAAAGGTTTCTCAAACGCACCTCATCTCTCCTCTCCTTCTGCTCGGGTTCGCCATTCCAGCCGCTGGACTAACAATCTCCCTACTTGGAGAATCAGCACCTTTAACCTCCTGTTTCGTAAAGGTCGCAATTTGGCCTGAGGATGAACGGGAAGAGGGGGAACCAGTGAGAGACCAGCTCTAGGTGTTGGGACAGGCACAGGTCACTCTATTTTCCCATCAGGAAGAAGAATGAACCACAGGCTCAGCCTGCCCCCCGGAACCAGAATACGGCCTGAAGCAATCCTGCGCTTTGGCGGCCAGCTCCCAAAAAAGCCAGTTGACAAATGGAGCTCAGGGGCACTGCAACTCACAAACCTGCAGAGTTATAAATGATAACTCTCGTCCACAAATATATTGAGGGAAGGCAACGAGGAGGATTGGAAAGCAAGGCAGAATTGCAGGAAACAGGTTTCAGGAGGCAGACTCGACTCGCCTTGAAAGCACATGAAAAGCGGCAAAGCGTTGACAATGATGCCCTTGGCCAAAAAGGGCGTATGCGTTTTTCCCTGAATATATTCAGGGAAAAACGCATACGCCCTTTTTGGCCAACCAGGCAAGCCGGAAAGGCAAATCAGCGCTACAAAGAAGGCTCGCTTGCCATCGGTCAAAAGGGCCATGCTGAAAAACGTGTAAAAACCAGAAATGCAGGACAGGCCATGGAGACATGGGAGCCTTGCTACGCTGATGGGCGGGCTGTAAATTGCCAACAGCCACTCTGGAGAAGTGTACGGTGTGTCCTGAAACATGTAATAAGCACAGCTTAGAGAGCATAGGGCACTTCCACTCATGGGCGTATAAATCGGGAAACCTAAAAATCAACAAGACACAGGCACCCCAAAGTTTAGGGCTGCTCTGTTTCCAAGAACCTCCACTTCGGTACACCTTCAATATCCCAGGAAAGCGAAAAATGGATAAAGAAGTTGTGGTACTTAGGCACAATGGAATATCACTCAGCCATGAAATCAATGTCATAAGGCTAGTAGCAGCAGGATGAGTGGATTTAGGTACGATGACTCTCAGTGAAAAAAGTCACAGAGAAAAAGACACTTATCCTAAGATATCACTGAGAGAGGGAATGTCAAAATCGCTACACTTGAACTGAATTACAAAACAGAACAGAGTCACACATTTAGAAAACACACTATGGCTGCTTAACGGGAAAGGTGAGGTGGGGTGATGCATAAAACAAGGGTTTGAAATTAGCTCAGATACCGTTCCACAAGCCAAATATGTAATAGACAAGACCTACTCCCTGCTCAGTGAACTGGACTCAACAGCCCCTATTCACCGCCCAAGAATACATCTGACTAGTAAGAGTCTTAAAACCTATGTATTGATCTCTCTCTGGAAGTGAATCAAGAGGGTGTAAAGCGGCATAAACACAGCAGTGAAAAGCAGCTAAACCCCATTATAAAAATAGATTACTTAAAAAAAAACCCATAAAACAAAGACAGTGAAAGAGAGAGAAATTCTTACAAAGTCCGTTCAGGGGCTCTGATGCAACCTGGATTGACCATATCTAGACCCACAGCTGGATGAGACATGAGGCTGGACACTCTTGGGGCTGAGAGGATTGGTGAGCTTGGGTGAGCAAACGCAGACCCTTTAAAGTCATACTGCGTGGTACCCATGCCGTGGGTCCCAAATCTCCAGGTTCAAGGGCATCTTCCTACATCGAAAACATGCATGGGAAACCCAGAAGATGGTACGCCGTGTGATCGGGAAAGGTTTCTCAAACGCACCTCATCTCTCCTCTCCTTCTGCTCGGGTTCGCCATTCCAGCCGCTCGACTAACAATCTCCCTACTTGGAGAATCAGCACCTTTAACCTCCTGTTTCGTAAAGGTCGCAATTTGGCCTGAGGATGAACGGGAAGAGGGGGAACCAGTGAGAGACCAGCTCTAGGTGTTGGGACAGGCACAGGTCACTCTATTTTCCCATCAGGAAGAAGAATGAACCACAGGCTCAGCCTGCCCCCCGGAACCAGAATACGGCCTGAAGCAATCCTGCGCTTTGGCGGCCAGCTCCCAAAAAAGCCAGTTGACAAATGGAGCTCAGGGGCACTGCAACTCACAAACCTGCAGAGTTATAAATGATAACTCTCGTCCACAAATATATTGAGGGAAGGCAACGAGGAGGATTGGAAAGCAAGGCAGAATTGCAGGAAACAGGTTTCAGGAGGCAGACTCGACTCGCCTTGAAAGCACATGAAAAGCGGCAAAGCGTTGACAATGATGCCCTTGGCCAAAAAGGGCGTATGCGTTTTTTCCTGAATATATTCAGGAAAAAACGCATACGCCCTTTTTGGGCAACCCGGCAAGCCGGAAAGGCAAATCAGCGCTACAAAGAAGGCTCGCTTGCCATCGGTCAAAAGGGCCATGCTGAAAAAAGTGTAAAAACCAGAAATGCAGGACAGGCCATGGAGACATGGGAGCCTTGCTACGCTGATGGGCGGGCTGTAAATTGCCAACAGCCACTCTGGAGAAGTGTACGGTGTGTCCTGAAACATGTAATAAGCACAGCTTAGAGAGCATAGGGCACTTCCACTCATGGGCGTATAAATCGGGAAACCTAAAAATCAACAAGACACAGGCACCCCAAAGTTTAGGGCTGCTCTGTTTCCAAGAACCTCCACTTCGGTACACCTTCAATATCCCAGGAAAGCGAAAAATGGATAAAGAAGTTGTGGTACTTAGGCACAATGGAATATCACTCAGCCATGAAATCAATGTCATAAGGCTAGTAGCAGCAGGATGAGTGGATTTAGGTACGATGACTCTCAGTGAAATAAGTCACAGAGAAAAAGACACTTATCCTAAGATATCACTGAGAGAGGGAATGTCAAAATCGCTACACTTGAACTGAATTACAAAACAGAACAGAGTCACACATTTAGAAAACACACTATGGCTGCTTAACGGGAAAGGTGAGGTGGGGTGATGCATAAAACAAGGGTTTGAAATTAGCTCAGATACCGTTCCACAAGCCAAATATGTAATAGACAAGACCTACTCCCTGCTCAGTGAACTGGACTCAACAGCCCCTATTCACCGCCCAAGAATACATCTGACTAGTAAGAGTCTTAAAACCTATGTATTGATCTCTCTCTGGAAGTGAATCAAGAGGGTGTAAAGCGGCATAAACACAGCAGTGAAAAGCAGCTAAACCCCATTATAAAAAGAGATTACTTAAAAAAAACCCCATAAAACGAAGACAGTGAAAGAGAGAGAAATTCTTACAAAATCCCTTCAGGGGCTCTGATGCAACCTGGATTGACCATATCTAGACCCACAGCTGGATGAGACATAAGGCTGGACACTCTTGGGGCTGAGAGGATTGGTGAGCTTGGGTGAGCAAACGCAGACCCTTTAAAGTCATACTGCGTGGTACCCATGCCGTGGGTCCCAAATCTCCAGGTTCAAGGGCATCTTCCTACATCGAAAACATGCGTGGGAAACCCAGAAGATGGTACGCCGTGTGATCGGGAAAGGTTTCTCAAACGCACCTCATTTCTCCTCTCCTTGTGCTCGGGTTCGCCATTCCAGCCGCTCGACTAACAATCTCCCTACTTGGAGAATCAGCACCTTTAACCTCCTGTTTCGGACAGGTCGCAATTTGGCCTGAGGATGAACGGGAAGAGGGGGAACCAATGAGAGACTAGCTCTAGGTGTTGGGACAGGCACAGGTCACTCTATTTTCCCATCAGGAAGAAGAATGAACCACAGGCTCAGCCTGCCCCCCGGAACCAGAATACGGCCTGAAGCAATCCTGCGCTTTGGCGGCCAGCTCCCAAAAAAGCGAGTTGACAAATGGAGCTCAGGGGCACTGCAACTCACAAACCTGCAGAGTTATAAATGATAACTCTCGTCCACAAATATATTGAGGGAAGGCAACGAGGAGGATTGGAAAGCAAGGCAGAATTGCAGGAAACAGGTTTCAGGAGGCAGACTCGACTCGCCTTGAAAGCACATGAAAAGCGGCAAAGCGTTGACAATGATGCCCTTGGCCAAAAAGGGCGTATGCGTTTTTTCCTGAATATATTCAGGAAAAAACGCATACGCCCTTTTTGGCCAACCAGGCAAGCCGG
This sequence comes from Eubalaena glacialis, assembly GCF_028564815.1. Lineage (NCBI taxonomy): Eukaryota > Metazoa > Chordata > Mammalia > Artiodactyla > Balaenidae > Eubalaena > Eubalaena glacialis. The sequence continues at coordinate 120,770,141 of NC_083722.1, forward strand.
AAAGGCAAATCAGCGCTACAAAGAAGTCTCACTTGCCATCGGTCAAAAGGGCCATGCTGAAAAAAGTGTAAAAACCAGAAATGCAGGACAGGCCATGGAGACATGGGAGCCTTGCTACGCTGATGGGCGGGCTGTAAATTGCCAACAGCCACTCTGGAGAAGTGTACGGTGTGTCCTGAAACATGTAATAAGCACAGCTTAGAGAGCATAGGGCACTTCCACTCATGGGCGTCTAAATCGGGAAACCTAAAAATCAACAGGACACAGGCACCCCAAAGTTTAGGGCTGCTCTGTTTCCAAGAACCTCCACTTCGGCACACCTTCAATATCCCAGGAAAGTGAAAAATGGATAAAGAAGTTGTGGTACTTAGGAACAATGGAATATCACTCAGCCATGAAATCAATGTCATAAGGCTAGTAGCAGCAGGATGAGTGGATTTAGGTACGATGACTCTCAGTGAAATAAGTCACAGAGAAAAAGACACTTATCCTAAGATATCACTGAGAGAGGGAATGTCAAAGTCGCTACACTTGAACTGAATTACAAAACAGAACAGAGTCACACATTTAGAAAACACACTATGGCTGCTTAACGGGAAAGGTGAGGTGGGGTGATGCATAAAACAAGGGTTTGAAATTAGCTCAGATACCGTTCCACAAGCCAAATATGTAATAGACAAGACCTACTCCCTGCTCAGTGAACTGGACTCAACAGCCCCTATTCACCGCCCAAGAATACATCTGACTAGTAAGAGTCTTAAAACCTATGTATTGATCTCTCTCTGGAAGTGAATCAAGAGGGTGTAAAGCGGCATAAACACAGCAGTGAAAAGCAGCTAAACCCCATTATAAAAATAGATTACTTAAAAAAAAACCCCATAAAACAAAGACAGTGAAAGAGAGAGAAATTCTTACAAAATCCGTTCAGGGGCTCTGATGCAACCTGGATTGACCATATCTAGACCCACAGCTGGATGAGACATAAGGCTGGACACTCTTGGGGCTGAGAGGATTGGTGGGCTTGGGTGAGCAAACGCAGACCCTTTAAAGTCATACTGCGTGGTACCCATGCCGTGGGTCCCAAATCTCCAGGTTCAAGGGCATCTTCCTACATCGAAAACATGCATGGGAAACCCAGAAGATGGTACGCCGTGTGATCGGGAAAGGTTTCTCAAACGCACCTCATCTCTCCTCTCCTTCTGCTCGGGTTCGCCATTCCAGCCGCTGGACTAACAATCTCCCTACTTGGAGAATCAGCACCTTTAACCTCCTGTTTCGTAAAGGTCGCAATTTGGCCTGAGGATGAACGGGAAGAGGGGGAACCAGTGAGAGACCAGCTCTAGGTGTTGGGACAGGCACAGGTCACTCTATTTTCCCATCAGGAAGAAGAATGAACCACAGGCTCAGCCTGCCCCCCGGAACCAGAATACGGCCTGAAGCAATCCTGCGCTTTGGCGGCCAGCTCCCAAAAAAGCGAGTTGACAAATGGAGCTCAGGGGCACTGCAACTCACAAACCTGCAGAGTTATAAATGATAACTCTCGTCCACAAATATATTGAGGGAAGGCAACGAGGAGGATTGGAAAGCAAGGCAGAATTGCAGGAAACAAGTTTCAGGAGGCAGACTCGACTCGCCTTGAAAGCACATGAAAAGCGGCAAAGCGTTGACAATGATGCCCTTGGCCAAAAAGGGCGTATGCGTTTTTCCCTGAATATATTCAGGGAAAAACGCATACGCCCTTTTTGGCCAACCAGGCAAGCCGGAAAGGCAAATCAGCGCTACAAAGAAGGCTCGCTTGCCATCGGTCAAAAGGGCCATGCTGAAAAAAGTGTAAAAACCAGAAATGCAGGACAGGCCATGGAGACATGGGAGCCTTGCTACGCTGATGGGCGGGCTGTAAATTGCCAACAGCCACTCTGGAGAAGTGTACGGTGTGTCCTGAAACATGTAATAAGCACAGCTTAGAGAGCATAGGGCACTTCCACTCATGGGCGTATAAATCGGGAAACCTAAAAATCAACAGGACACAGGCACCCCAAAGTTTAGGGCTGCTCTGTTTCCAAGAACCTCCACTTCGGTACACCTTCAATATCCCAGGAAAGCGAAAAATGGATAAAGAAGTTGTGGTACTTAGGCACAATGGAATATCACTCAACCATGAAATCAATGTCATAAGGCTAGTAGCAGCAGGATGAGTGGATTTAGGTACGATGACTCTCAGTGAAATAAGTCACAGAGAAAAAGACACTTATCCTAAGATATCACTGAGAGAGGGAATGTCAAAATCGCTACACTTGAACTGAATTACAAAACAGAACAGAGTCACACATTTAGAAAACACACTATGGCTGCTTAACGGGAAAGGTGAGGTGGGGTGATGCATAAAACAAGGGTTTGAAATTAGCTCAGATACCGTTCCACAAGCCAAATATGTAATAGACAAGACCTACTCCCTGCTCAGTGAACTGGACTCAACAGCCCCTATTCACCGCCCAACAATACATCTGACTAGTAAGAGTCTTAAAACCTATGTATTGATCTCTCTCTGGAAGTGAATCAAGAGGGTGTAAAGCGGCATAAACACAGCAGTGAAAAGCAGCTAAACCCCATTATAAAAATAGATTACTTAAAAAAAACCCCCATAAAACAAAGACAGTGAAAGAGAGAGAAATTCTTACAAAATCCGTTCAGGGGCTCTGATGCAACCTGGATTGACCATATCTAGACCCACAGCTGGATGAGACATAAGGCTGGACACTCTTGGGGCTGAGAGGATTGGTGGGCTTGGGTGAGCAAACGCAGACCCTTTAAAGTCATACTGCGTGGTACCCATGCCGTGGGTCCCAAATCTCCAGGTTCAAGGGCATCTTCCTACATCGAAAACATGCATGGGAAACCCAGAAGATGGTACGCCGTGTGATCGGGAAAGGTTTCTCAAACGCACCTCATCTCTCCTCTCCTTCTGCTCGGGTTCGCCATTCCAGCCGCTCGACTAACAATCTCCCTACTTGGAGAATCAGCACCTTTAACCTCCTGTTTCGGACAGGTCGCAATTTGGCCTGAGGATGAACGGGAAGAGGGGGAACCAATGAGAGACTAGCTCTAGGTGTTGGGACAGGCACAGGTCACTCTATTTTCCCATCAGGAAGAAGAATGAACCACAGGCTCAGCCTGCCCCCCGGAACCAGAATACGGCCTGAAGCAATCCTGCGCTTTGGCGGCCAGCTCCCAAAAAAGCCAGTTGACAAATGGAGCTCAGGGGCACTGCAACTCACAAACCTGCAGAGTTATAAATGATAACTCTCGTCCACAAATATATTGAGGGAAGGCAACGAGGAGGATTGGAAAGCAAGGCAGAATTGCAGGAAACAGGTTTCAGGAGGCAGACTCGACTCGCCTTGAAAGCACATGAAAAGCGGCAAAGCGTTGACAATGATGCCCTTGGCCAAAAAGGGCGTATGCGTTTTTCCCTGAATATATTCAGGGAAAAACGCATACGCCCTTTTTGGCCAACCAGGCAAGCCGGAAAGGCAAATCAGCGCTACAAAGAAGTCTCGCTTGCCATCGGTCAAAAGGGCCATGCTGAAAAAAGTGTAAAAACCAGAAATGCAGGACAGGCCATGGAGACATGGGAGCCTTGCTACGCTGATGGGCGGGCTGTAAATTGCCAACAGCCACTCTGGAGAAGTGTACGGTGTGTCCTGAAACATGTAATAAGCACAGCTTAGAGAGCATAGGGCACTTCCACTCATGGGCGTATAAATCGGGAAACCTAAAAATCAACAAGACACAGGCACCCCAAAGTTTAGGGCTGCTCTGTTTCCAAGAACCTCCACTTCGGTACACCTTCAATATCCCAGGAAAGCGAAAAATGGATAAAGAAGTTGTGGTACTTAGGCACAATGGAATATCACTCAGCCATGAAATCAATGTCATAAGGCTAGTAGCAGCAGGATGAGTGGATTTAGGTACGATGACTCTCAGTGAAATAAGTCACAGAGAAAAAGACACTTATCCTAAGATATCACTGATAGAGGGAATGTCAAAATCGCTACACTTGAACTGAATTACAAAACAGAACAGAGTCACACATTTAGAAAACACACTATGGCTGCTTAACGGGAAAGGTGAGGTGGGGTGATGCATAAAACAAGGGTTTGAAATTAGCTCAGATACCGTTCCACAAGCCAAATATGTAATAGACAAGACCTACTCCCTGCTCAGTGAACTGGACTCAACAGCCCCTATTCACCGCCCAAGAATATATCTGACTAGTAAGAGTCTTAAAACCTATGTATTGATCTCTCTCTGGAAGTGAATCAAGAGGGTGTAAAGCGGCATAAACACAGCAGTGGAAAGCAGCTAAACCCCATTATAAAAATAGATTACTTAAAAAAAACCCCATAAAACAAAGACAGTGAAAGAGAGAGAAATTCTTACAAAGTCCGTTCAGGGGCTCTGATGCAACCTGGATTGACCATATCTAGACCCACAGCTGGATGAGACATGAGGCTGGACACTCTTGGGGCTGAGAGGATTGGTGAGCTTGGGTGAGCAAACGCAGACCCTTTAAAGTCATACTGCGTGGTACCCATGCCGTGGGTCCCAAATCTCCAGGTTCAAGGGCATCTTCCTACATCGAAAACATGCGTGGGAAACCCAGAAGATGGTACACCGTGTGATCGGGAAAGGGTTCTCAAACGCACCTCATTTCTCCTCTCCTTGTGCTCGGGTTCGCCATTCCAGCCGCTCGACTAACAATCTCCCTACTTGGAGAATCAGCACCTTTAACCTCCTGTTTCGGACAGGTCGCAATTTGGCCTGAGGATGAACGGGAAGAGGGGGAACCAATGAGAGACTAGCTCTAGGTGTTGGGACAGGCACAGGTCACTCTATTTTCCCATCAGGAAGAAGAATGAACCACAGGCTCAGCCTGCCCCCCGGAACCAGAATACGGCCTGAAGCAATCCTGCGCTTTGGCGGCCAGCTCCCAAAAAAGCCAGTTGACAAATGGAGCTCAGGGGCACTGCAACTCACAAACCTGCAGAGTTATAAATGATAACTCTCGTCCACAAATATATTGAGGGAAGGCAACGAGGAGGATTGGAAAGCAAGGCAGAATTGCAGGAAACAGGTTTCAGGAGGCAGACTCGACTCGCCTTGAAAGCACATGAAAAGCGGCAAAGCGTTGACAATGATGCCCTTGGCCAAAAAGGGCGTATGCGTTTTTTCCTGAATATATTCAGGAAAAAACGCATACGCCCTTTTTGGGCAACCCGGCAAGCCGGAAAGGCAAATCAGCGCTACAAAGAAGGCTCGCTTGCCATCGGTCAAAAGGGCCATGCTGAAAAAAGTGTAAAAACCAGAAATGCAGGACAGGCCATGGAGACATGGGAGCCTTGCTACGCTGATGGGCGGGCTGTAAATTGCCAACAGCCACTCTGGAGAAGTGTACGGTGTGTCCTGAAACATGTAATAAGCACAGCTTAGAGAGCATAGGGCACTTCCACTCATGGGCGTATAAATCGGGAAACCTAAAAATCAACAAGACACAGGCACCCCAAAGTTTAGGGCTGCTCTGTTTCCAAGAACCTCCACTTCGGCACACCTTCAATATCCCAGGAAAGCGAAAAATGGATAAAGAAGTTGTGGTACTTAGGCACAATGGAATATCACTCAGCCATGAAATCAATGTCATAAGGCTAGTAGCAGCAGGATGAGTGGATTTAGGTACGATGACTCTCAGTGAAAAAAGTCACAGAGAAAAAGACACTTATCCTAAGATATCACTGAGAGAGGGAATGTCAAAATCGCTACACTTGAACTGAATTACAAAACAGAACAGAGTCACACATTTAGAAAACACACTATGGCTGCTTAACGGGAAAGGTGAGGTGGGGTGATGCATAAAACAAGGGTTTGAAATTAGCTCAGATACCGTTCCACAAGCCAAATATGTAATAGACAAGACCTACTCCCTGCTCAGTGAACTGGACTCAACAGCCCCTATTCACCGCCCAAGAATATATCTGACTAGTAAGAGTCTTAAAACCTATGTATTGATCTCTCTCTGGAAGTGAATCAAGAGGGTGTAAAGCAGCATAAACACAGCAGTGGAAAGCAGGTAAACCCCATTATAAAAATAGATTACTTAAAAAAACCCCATAAAACAAAGACAGTGAAAGAGAGAGAAATTCTTACAAAATCCGTTCAGGGGCTCTGATGCAACCTGGATTGACCATATCTAGACCCACAGCTGGATGAGACATGAGGCTGGACACTCTTGGGGCTGAGAGGATTGGTGAGCTTGGGTGAGCAAACGCAGACCCTTTAAAGTCATACTGGGTGGTACCCATGCCGTGGGTCCCAAATCTCCAGGTTCAAGGGCATCTTCCTACATCGAAAACATGCGTGGGAAACCCAGAAGATGGTACGCCGTGTGATCGGGAAAGGTTTCTCAAACGCACCTCATTTCTCCTCTCCTTGTGCTCGGGTTCGCCATTCCAGCCGCTCGACTAACAATCTCCCTACTTGGAGAATCAGCACCTTTAACCTCCTGTTTCGGACAGGTCGCAATTTGGCCTGAGGATGAACGGGAAGAGGGGGAACCAATGAGAGACTAGCTCTAGGTGTTGGGACAGGCACAGGTCACTCTATTTTCCCATCAGGAAGAAGAATGAACCACAGGCTCAGCCTGCCCCCCGGAACCAGAATACGGCCTGAAGCAATCCTGCGCTTTGGCGGCCAGCTCCCAAAAAAGCCAGTTGACAAATGGAGCTCAGGGGCACTGCAACTCACAAACCTGCAGAGTTATAAATGATAACTCTCGTCCACAAATATATTGAGGGAAGGCAACGAGGAGGATTGGAAAGCAAGGCAGAATTGCAGGAAACAGGTTTCAGGAGGCAGACTCGACTCGCCTTGAAAGCACATGAAAAGCGGCAAAGCGTTGACAATGATGCCCTTGGCCAAAAAGGGCGTATCCTTTTTTCCCTGAATATATTCAGGGAAAAACGCATACGCCCTTTTTGGCCAACCAGGCAAGCCGGAAAGGCAAATCAGCGCTACAAAGAAGTCTCGCTTGCCATCGGTCAAAAGGGCCATGCTGAAAAAAGTGTAAAAACCAGAAATGCAGGACAGGCCATGGAGACATGGGAGCCTTGCTACGCTGATGGGCGGGCTGTAAATTGCCAACAGCCACTCTGGAGAAGTGTACGGTGTGTCCTGAAACATGTAATAAGCACAGCTTAGAGAGCATAGGGCACTTCCACTCATGGGCGTATAAATCGGGAAACCTAAAAATCAACAAGACACAGGCACCCCAAAGTTTAGGGCTGCTCTGTTTCCAAGAACCTCCACTTCGGTACACCTTCAATATCCCAGGAAAGCGAAAAATGGATAAAGAAGTTGTGGTACTTAGGCACAATGGAATATCACTCAGCCATGAAATCAATGTCATAAGGCTAGTAGCAGCAGGATGAGTGGATTTAGGTACGATGACTCTCAGTGAAAAAAGTCACAGAGAAAAAGACACTTATCCTAAGATATCACTGAGAGAGGGAATGTCAAAATCGCTACACTTGAACTGAATTACAAAACAGAACAGAGTCACACATTTAGAAAACACACTATGGCTGCTTAACGGGAAAGGTGAGGTGGGGTGATGCATAAAACAAGGGTTTGAAATTAGCTCAGATACCGTTCCACAAGCCAAATATGTAATAGACAAGACCTACTCCCTGCTCAGTGAACTGGACTCAACAGCCCCTATTCACCGCCCAAGAATACATCTGACTAGTAAGAGTCTTAAAACCTATGTATTGATCTCTCTCTGGAAGTGAATCAAGAGGGTGTAAAGCGGCATAAACACAGCAGTGAAAAGCAGCTAAACCCCATTATAAAAATAGATTACTTAAAAAAAAACCCCATGAAACGAAGACAGTGAAAGAGAGAGAAATTCTTACAAAATCCCTTCAGGGGCTCTGATGCAACCTGGATTGACCATATCTAGACCCACAGCTGGATGAGACATAAGGCTGGACACTCTTGGGGCTGAGAGGATTGGTGAGCTTGGGTGAGCAAACGCAGACCCTTTAAAGTCATACTGCGTGGTACCCATGCCGTGGGTCCCAAATCTCCAGGTTCAAGGGCATCTTCCTACATCGAAAACATGCGTGGGAAACCCAGAAGATGGTACACCGTGTGATCGGGAAAGGGTTCTCAAACGCACCTCATTTCTCCTCTCCTTGTGCTCGGGTTCGCCATTCCAGCCGCTCGACTAACAATCTCCCTACTTGGAGAATCAGCACCTTTAACCTCCTGTTTCGTAAAGGTCGCAATTTGGCCTGAGGATGAACGGGAAGAGGGGGAACCAGTGAGAGACTAGCTCTAGGTGTTGGGACAGGCACAGGTCACTCTATTTTCCCATCAGGAAGAAGAATGAACCACAGGCTCAGCCTGCCCCCCGGAACCAGAATACGGCCTGAAGCAATCCTGCGCTTTGGCGGCCAGCTCCCAAAAAAGCCAGTTGACAAATGGAGCTCAGGGGCACTGCAACTCACAAACCTGCAGAGTTATAAATGATAACTCTCGTCCACAAATATATTGAGGGAAGGCAACGAGGAGGATTGGAAAGCAAGGCAGAATTGCAGGAAACAGGTTTCAGGAGGCAGACTCGACTCGCCTTGAAAGCACATGAAAAGCGGCAAAGCGTTGACAATGATGCCCTTGGCCAAAAAGGGCGTATGCGTTTTTCCCTGAATATATTCAGGGAAAAACGCATACGCCCTTTTTGGCCAACCAGGCAAGCCGGAAAGGCAAATCAGCGCTACAAAGAAGGCTCGCTTGCCATCGGTCAAAAGGGCCATGCTGAAAAAAGTGTAAAAACCAGAAATGCAGGACAGGCCATGGAGACATGGGAGCCTTGCTACGCTGATGGGCGGGCTGTAAATTGCCAACAGCCACTCTGGAGAAGTGTACGGTGTGTCCTGAAACATGTAATAAGCACAGCTTAGAGAGCATAGGGCACTTCCACTCATGGGCGTATAAATCGGGAAACCTAAAAATCAACAGGACACAGGCACCCCAAAGTTTAGGGCTGCTCTGTTTCCAAGAACCTCCACTTCGGTACACCTTCAATATCCCAGGAAAGCGAAAAATGGATAAAGAAGTTGTGGTACTTAGGCACAATGGAATATCACTCAGCCATGAAATCAATGTCATAAGGCTAGTAGCAGCAGGATGAGTGGATTTAGGTACGATGACTCTCAGTGAAAAAAGTCACAGAGAAAAAGACACTTATCCTAAGATATCACTGAGAGAGGGAATGTCAAAATCGCTACACTTGAACTGAATTACAAAACAGAACAGAGTCACACATTTAGAAAACACACTATGGCTGCTTAACGGGAAAGGTGAGGTGGGGTGATGCATAAAACAAGGGTTTGAAATTAGCTCAGATACCGTTCCACAAGCCAAATATGTAATAGACAAGACCTACTCCCTGCTCAGTGAACTGGACTCAACAGCCCCTATTCACCGCCCAACAATACATCTGACTAGTAAGAGTCTTAAAACCTATGTATTGATCTCTCTCTGGAAGTGAATCAAGAGGGTGTAAAGCGGCATAAACACAGCAGTGAAAAGCAGCTAAACCCCATTATAAAAATAGATTACTTAAAAAAAACCCCCATAAAACAAAGACAGTGAAAGAGAGAGAAATTCTTACAAAATCCGTTCAGGGGCTCTGATGCAACCTGGATTGACCATATCTAGACCCACAGCTGGATGAGACATAAGGCTGGACACTCTTGGGGCTGAGAGGATTGGTGGGCTTGGGTGAGCAAACGCAGACCCTTTAAAGTCATACTGCGTGGTACCCATGCCGTGGGTCCCAAATCTCCAGGTTCAAGGGCATCTTCCTACATCGAAAACATGCATGGGAAACCCAGAAGATGGTACGCCGTGTGATCGGGAAAGGTTTCTCAAACGCACCTCATCTCTCCCCTCCTTCTGCTCGGGTTCGCCATTCCAGCCGCTGGACTAACAATCTCCCTACTTGGAGAATCAGCACCTTTAACCTCCTGTTTCGTAAAGGTCGCAATTTGGCCTGAGGATGAACGGGAAGAGGGGGAACCAGTGAGAGACCAGCTCTAGGTGTTGGGACAGGCACAGGTCACTCTATTTTCCCATCAGGAAGAAGAATGAACCACAGGCTCAGCCTGCCCCCCGGAACCAGAATACGGCCTGAAGCAATCCTGCGCTTTGGCGGCCAGCTCCCAAAAAAGCGAGTTGACAAATGGAGCTCAGGGGCACTGCAACTCACAAACCTGCAGAGTTATAAATGATAACTCTCGTCCACAAATATATTGAGGGAAGGCAACGAGGAGGATTGGAAAGCAAGGCAGAATTGCAGGAAACAGGTTTCAGGAGGCAGACTCGACTCGTCTTGAAAGCACATGAAAAGCGGCAAAGCGTTGACAATGATGCCCTTGGCCAAAAAGGGCGTATGCGTTTTTCCCTGAATATATTCAGGGAAAAACGCATACGCCCTTTTTGGCCAACCAGGCAAGCCGGAAAGGCAAATCAGCGCTACAAAGAAGTCTCGCTTGCCATCGGTCAAAAGGGCCATGCTGAAAAAAGTGTAAAAACCAGAAATGCAGGACAGGCCATGGAGACATGGGAGCCTTGCTACGCTGATGGGCGGGCTGTAAATTGCCAACAGCCACTCTGGAGAAGTGTACGGTGTGTCCTGAAACATGTAATAAGCACAGCTTAGAGAGCATAGGGCACTTCCACTCATGGGCGTATAAATCGGGAAACCTATAAATCAACAAGGCACAGGCACCCCAAAGTTTAGGGCTGCCCTGTTTCCAAGAACCTCCACTTCGGTACACCTTCAATATCCCAGGAAAGCGAAAAATGGATAAAGAAGTTGTGGTACTTAGGCACAAGGGAATATCACTCAGCCATGAAATCAATGTCATAAGGCTAGTAGCAGCAGGATGAGTGGATTTAGGTACGATGACTCTCAGTGAAATAAGTCACAGAGAAAAAGACACTTATCCTAAGATATCACTGAGAGAGGGAATGTCAAAATCGCTACACTTGAACTGAATTACAAAACAGAACAGAGTCACACATTTAGAAAACACACTATGGCTGCTTAACGGGAAAGGTGAGGTGGGGTGATGCATAAAACAAGGGTTTGAAATTAGCTCAGATACCGTTCCACAAGCCAAATATGTAATAGACAAGACCTACTCCCTGCTCAGTGAACTGGACTCAACAGCCCCTATTCACCGCCCAAGAATATATCTGACTAGTAAGAGTCTTAAAACCTATGTATTGATCTCTCTCTGGAAGTGAATCAAGAGGGTGTAAAGCGGCATAAACACAGCAGTGAAAAGCAGCTAAACCCCATTATAAAAATAGATTACTTAAAAAAAACCCCGTAAAACAAAGACAGTGAAAGAGAGAGAAATTCTTACAAAGTCCGTTCAGGGGCTCTGATGCAACCTGGATTGACCATATCTAGACCCACAGCTGGATGAGACATGAGGCTGGACACTCTTGGGGCTGAGAGGATTGGTGAGCTTGGGTGAGCAAACGCAGACCCTTTAAAGTCATACTGCGTGGTACCCATGCCATGGGTCCCAAATCTCCAGGTTCAAGGGCATCTTCCTACATCGAAAACATGCGTGGGAAACCCAGAAGATGGTACGCCGTGTGATCGGGAAAGGTTTCTCAAACGCACCTCATTTCTCCTCTCCTTGTGCTCGGGTTCGCCATTCCAGCCGCTCGACTAACAATCTCCCTACTTGGAGAATCAGCACCTTTAACCTCCTGTTTCGGACAGGTCGCAATTTGGCCTGAGGATGAACGGGAAGAGGGGGAACCAATGAGAGACTAGCTCTAGGTGTTGGGACAGGCACAGGTCACTCTATTTTCCCATCAGGAAGAAGAATGAACCACAGGCTCAGCCTGCCCCCCGGAACCAGAATACGGCCTGAAGCAATCCTGCGCTTTGGCGGCCAGCTCCCAAAAAAGCGAGTTGACAAATGGAGCTCAGGGGCACTGCAACTCACAAACCTGCAGAGTTATAAATGATAACTCTCGTCCACAAATATATTGAGGGAAGGCAACGAGGAGGATTGGAAAGCAAGGCAGAATTGCAGGAAACAGGTTTCAGGAGGCAGACTCGACTCGCCTTGAAAGCACATGAAAAGCGGCAAAGCGTTGACAATGATGCCCTTGGCCAAAAAGGGCGTATGCGTTTTTCCCTGAATATATTCAGGGAAAAACGCATACGCCCTTTTTGGCCAACCAGGCAAGCTGGAAAGGCAAATCAGCGCTACAAAGAAGTCTCGCTTGCCATCGGTCAAAAGGGCCATGCTGAAAAAAGTGTAAAAACCAGAAATGCAGGACAGGCCATGGAGACATGGGAGCCTTGCTACGCTGATGGGCGGGCTGTAAATTGCCAACAGCCACTCTGGAGAAGTGTACGGTGTGTCCTGAAACATGTAATAAGCACAGCTTAGAGAGCATAGGGAACTTCCACTCATGGGCGTATAAATCGGGAAACCTAAAAATCAACAAGACACAGGCACCCCAAAGTTTAGGGCTGCTCTGTTTCCAAGAACCTCCACTTCGGTACACCTTCAATATCCCAGGAAAGCGAAAAATGGATAAAGAAGTTGTGGTACTTAGGCACAATGGAATATCACTCAGCTATGAAATCAATGTCATAAGGCTAGTAGCAGCAGGATGAGTGGATTTAGGTACGATGACTCTCAGTGAAAAAAGTCACAGAGAAAAAGACACTTATCCTAAGATATCACTGAGAGAGGGAATGTCAAAATCGCTACACTTGAACTGAATTACAAAACAGAACAGAGTCACACATTTAGAAAACACACTATGGCTGCTTAACGGGAAAGGTGAGGTGGGGTGATGCATAAAACAAGGGTTTGAAATTAGCTCAGATACCGTTCCACAAGCCAAATATGTAATAGACAAGACCTACTCCCTGCTCAGTGAACTGGACTCAACAGCCCCTATTCACCGCCCAAGAATACATCTGACTAGTAAGAGTCTTAAAACCTATGTATTGATCTCTCTCTGGAAGTGAATCAAGAGGGTGTAAAGCGGCATAAACACAGCAGTGAAAAGCAGCTAAACCCCATTATAAAAATAGATTACTTAAAAAAAAACCCCATAAAACAAAGACAGTGAAAGAGAGAGAAATTCTTACAAAATCCGTTCAGGGGCTCTGATGCAACCTGGATTGACCATATCTAGACCCACAGCTGGATGAGACATAAGGCTGGACACTCTTGGGGCTGAGAGGATTGGTGAACTTGGGTGAGCAAACGCAGACCCTTTAAAGTCATACTGCGTGGTACCCATGCCGTGGGTCCCAAATCTCCAGGTTCAAGGGCATCTTCCTACATCGAAAACATGCATGGGAAACCCAGAAGATGGTACGCCGTGTGATCGGGAAAGGTTTCTCAAACGCACCTCATCTCTCCTCTCCTTCTGCTCGGGTTCGCCATTCCAGCCCCTCGACTAACAATCTCCCTACTTGGAGAATCAGCACCTTTAACCTCCTGTTTCGTAAAGGTCGCAATTTGGCCTGAGCATGAACGGGAAGAGGGGGAACCAGTGAGAGACCAGCTCTAGGTGTTGGGACAGGCACAGGTCACTCTATTTTCCCATCAGGAAGAAGAATGAACCACAGGCTCAGCCTGCCCCCCGGAACCAGAATACGGCCTGAAGCAATCCTGCGCTTTGGCGGCCAGCTCCCAAAAAAGCGAGTTGACAAATGGAGCTCAGGGGCACTGCAACTCACAAACCTGCAGAGTTATAAATGATAACTCTCGTCCACAAATATATTGAGGGAAGGCAACGAGGAGGATTGGAAAGCAAGGCAGAATTGCAGGAAACAGGTTTCAGGAGGCAGACTCGACTCGCCTTGAAAGCACATGAAAAGCGGCAAAGCGTTGACAATGATGCCCTTGGCCAAAAAGGGCGTATGCGTTTTTCCCTGAATATATTCAGGGAAAAACGCATACGCCCTTTTTGGCCAACCAGGCAAGCCGGAAAGGCAAATCAGCGCTACAAAGAAGTCTCGCTTGCCATCGGTCAAAAGGGCCATGCTGAAAAAAGTGTAAAAACCAGAAATGCAGGACAGGCCATGGAGACATGGGAGCCTTGCTACGCTGATGGGCGGGCTGTAAATTGCCAACAGCCACTCTGGAGAAGTGTACGGTGTGTCCTGAAACATGTAATAAGCACAGCTTAGAGAGCATAGGGCAATTCCACTCATGGGCGTATAAATCGGGAAACCTATAAATCAACAAGGCACAGGCACCCCAAAGTTTAGGGCTGCCCTGTTTCCAAGAACCTCCACTTCGGTACACCTTCAATATCCCAGGAAAGCGAAAAATGGATAAAGAAGTTGTGGTACTTAGGCACAAGGGAATATCACTCAGCCATGAAATCAATGTCATAAGGCTAGTAGCAGCAGGATGAGTGGATTTAGGTACGATGACTCTCAGTGAAATAAGTCACAGAGAAAAAGACACTTATCCTAAGATATCACTGAGAGAGGGAATGTCAAAATCGCTACACTTGAACTGAATTACAAAACAGAACAGAGTCACACATTTAGAAAACACACTATGGCTGCTTAACGGGAAAGGTGAGGTGGGGTGATGCATAAAACAAGGGTTTGAAATTAGCTCAGATACCGTTCCACAAGCCAAATATGTAATAGACAAGACCTACTCCCTGCTCAGTGAACTGGACTCAACAGCCCCTATTCACCGCCCAAGAATATATCTGACTAGTAAGAGTCTTAAAACCTATGTATTGATCTCTCTCTGGAAGTGAATCAAGAGGGTGTAAAGCGGCATAAACACAGCAGTGAAAAGCAGCTAAACCCCATTATAAAAATAGATTACTTAAAAAAAAACCCGTAAAACAAAGACAGTGAAAGAGAGAGAAATTCTTACAAAGTCCGTTCAGGGGCTCTGATGCAACCTGGATTGACCATATCTAGACCCACAGCTGGATGAGACATGAGGCTGGACACTCTTGGGGCTGAGAGGATTGGTGAGCTTGGGTGAGCAAACGCAGACCCTTTAAAGTCATACTGCGTGGTACCCATGCCATGGGTCCCAAATCTCCAGGTTCAAGGGCATCTTCCTACATCGAAAACATGCGTGGGAAACCCAGAAGATGGTACGCCGTGTGATCGGGAAAGGTTTCTCAAACGCACCTCATTTCTCCTCTCCTTGTGCTCGGGTTCGCCATTCCAGCCGCTCGACTAACAATCTCCCTACTTGGAGAATCAGCACCTTTAACCTCCTGTTTCGGACAGGTCGCAATTTGGCCTGAGGATGAACGGGAAGAGGGGGAACCAATGAGAGACTAGCTCTAGGTGTTGGGACAGGCACAGGTCACTCTATTTTCCCATCAGGAAGAAGAATGAACCACAGGCTCAGCCTGCCCCCCGGAACCAGAATACGGCCTGAAGCAATCCTGCGCTTTGGCGGCCAGCTCCCAAAAAAGCGAGTTGACAAATGGAGCTCAGGGGCACTGCAACTCACAAACCTGCAGAGTTATAAATGATAACTCTCGTCCACAAATATATTGAGGGAAGGCAACGAGGAGGATTGGAAAGCAAGGCAGAATTGCAGGAAACAGGTTTCAGGAGGCAGACTCGACTCGCCTTGAAAGCACATGAAAAGCGGCAAAGCGTTGACAATGATGCCCTTGGCCAAAAAGGGCGTATGCGTTTTTCCCTGAATATATTCAGGGAAAAACGCATACGCCCTTTTTGGCCAACCAGGCAAGCCGGAAAGGCAAATCAGCGCTACAAAGAAGTCTCGCTTGCCATCGGTCAAAAGGGCCATGCTGAAAAAAGTGTAAAAACCAGAAATGCAGGACAGGCCATGGAGACATGGGAGCCTTGCTACGCTGATGGGCGGGCTGTAAATTGCCAACAGCCACTCTGGAGAAGTGTACGGTGTGTCCTGAAACATGTAATAAGCACAGCTTAGAGAGCATAGGGCACTTCCACTCATGGGCGTATAAATCGGGAAACCTATAAATCAACAAGGCACAGGCACCCCAAAGTTTAGGGCTGCCCTGTTTCCAAGAACCTCCACTTCGGTACACCTTCAATATCCCAGGAAAGCGAAAAATGGATAAAGAAGTTGTGGTACTTAGGCACAAGGGAATATCACTCAGCCATGAAATCAATGTCATAAGGCTAGTAGCAGCAGGATGAGTGGATTTAGGTACGATGACTCTCAGTGAAATAAGTCACAGAGAAAAAGACACTTATCCTAAGATATCACTGAGAGAGGGAATGTCAAAATCGCTACACTTGAACTGAATTACAAAACAGAACAGAGTCACACATTTAGAAAACACACTATGGCTGCTTAACGGGAAAGGTGAGGTGGGGTGATGCATAAAACAAGGGTTTGAAATTAGCTCAGATACCGTTCCACAAGCCAAATATGTAATAGACAAGACCTACTCCCTGCTCAGTGAACTGGACTCAACAGCCCCTATTCACCGCCCAAGAATATATCTGACTAGTAAGAGTCTTAAAACCTATGTATTGATCTCTCTCTGGAAGTGAATCAAGAGGGTGTAAAGCGGCATAAACACAGCAGTGAAAAGCAGCTAAACCCCATTATAAAAATAGATTACTTAAAAAAAACCCCGTAAAACAAAGACAGTGAAAGAGAGAGAAATTCTTACAAAGTCCGTTCAGGGGCTCTGATGCAACCTGGATTGACCATATCTAGACCCACAGCTGGATGAGACATGAGGCTGGACACTCTTGGGGCTGAGAGGATTGGTGAGCTTGGGTGAGCAAACGCAGACCCTTTAAAGTCATACTGCGTGGTACCCATGCCATGGGTCCCAAATCTCCAGGTTCAAGGGCATCTTCCTACATCGAAAACATGCGTGGGAAACCCAGAAGATGGTACGCCGTGTGATCGGGAAAGGTTTCTCAAACGCACCTCATTTCTCCTCTCCTTGTGCTCGGGTTCGCCATTCCAGCCGCTCGACTAACAATCTCCCTACTTGGAGAATCAGCACCTTTAACCTCCTGTTTCGGACAGGTCGCAATTTGGCCTGAGGATGAACGGGAAGAGGGGGAACCAATGAGAGACTAGCTCTAGGTGTTGGGACAGGCACAGGTCACTCTATTTTCCCATCAGGAAGAAGAATGAACCACAGGCTCAGCCTGCCCCCCGGAACCAGAATACGGCCTGAAGCAATCCTGCGCTTTGGCGGCCAGCTCCCAAAAAAGCGAGTTGACAAATGGAGCTCAGGGGCACTGCAACTCACAAACCTGCAGAGTTATAAATGATAACTCTCGTCCACAAATATATTGAGGGAAGGCAACGAGGAGGATTGGAAAGCAAGGCAGAATTGCAGGAAACAGGTTTCAGGAGGCAGACTCGACTCGCCTTGAAAGCACATGAAAAGCGGCAAAGCGTTGACAATGATGCCCTTGGCCAAAAAGGGCGTATGCGTTTTTCCCTGAATATATTCAGGGAAAAACGCATACGCCCTTTTTGGCCAACCAGGCAAGCTGGAAAGGCAAATCAGCGCTACAAAGAAGTCTCGCTTGCCATCGGTCAAAAGGGCCATGCTGAAAAAAGTGTAAAAACCAGAAATGCAGGACAGGCCATGGAGACATGGGAGCCTTGCTACGCTGATGGGCGGGCTGTAAATTTCCAACAGCCACTCTGGAGAAGTGTACGGTGTGTCCTGAAACATGTAATAAGCACAGCTTAGAGAGCATAGGGAACTTCCACTCATGGGCGTATAAATCGGGAAACCTAAAAATCAACAAGACACAGGCACCCCAAAGTTTAGGGCTGCTCTGTTTCCAAGAACCTCCACTTCGGTACACCTTCAATATCCCAGGAAAGCGAAAAATGGATAAAGAAGTTGTGGTACTTAGGCACAATGGAATATCACTCAGCTATGAAATCAATGTCATAAGGCTAGTAGCAGCAGGATGAGTGGATTTAGGTACGATGACTCTCAGTGAAAAAAGTCACAGAGAAAAAGACACTTATCCTAAGATATCACTGAGAGAGGGAATGTCAAAATCGCTACACTTGAACTGAATTACAAAACAGAACAGAGTCACACATTTAGAAAACACACTATGGCTGCTTAACGGGAAAGGTGAGGTGGGGTGATGCATAAAACAAGGGTTTGAAATTAGCTCAGATACCGTTCCACAAGCCAAATATGTAATAGACAAGACCTACTCCCTGCTCAGTGAACTGGACTCAACAGCCCCTATTCACCGCCCAAGAATACATCTGACTAGTAAGAGTCTTAAAACCTATGTATTGATCTCTCTCTGGAAGTGAATCAAGAGGGTGTAAAGCGGCATAAACACAGCAGTGAAAAGCAGCTAAACCCCATTATAAAAATAGATTACTTAAAAAAAAACCCCATAAAACAAAGACAGTGAAAGAGAGAGAAATTCTTACAAAATCCGTTCAGGGGCTCTGATGCAACCTGGATTGACCATATCTAGACCCACAGCTGGATGAGACATAAGGCTGGACACTCTTGGGGCTGAGAGGATTGGTGAACTTGGGTGAGCAAACGCAGACCCTTTAAAGTCATACTGCGTGGTACCCATGCCGTGGGTCCCAAATCTCCAGGTTCAAGGGCATCTTCCTACATCGAAAACATGCATGGGAAACCCAGAAGATGGTACGCCGTGTGATCGGGAAAGGTTTCTCAAACGCACCTCATCTCTCCTCTCCTTCTGCTCGGGTTCGCCATTCCAGCCCCTCGACTAACAATCTCCCTACTTGGAGAATCAGCACCTTTAACCTCCTGTTTCGTAAAGGTCGCAATTTGGCCTGAGCATGAACGGGAAGAGGGGGAACCAGTGAGAGACCAGCTCTAGGTGTTGGGACAGGCACAGGTCACTCTATTTTCCCATCAGGAAGAAGAATGAACCACAGGCTCAGCCTGCCCCCCGGAACCAGAATACGGCCTGAAGCAATCCTGCGCTTTGGCGGCCAGCTCCCAAAAAAGCGAGTTGACAAATGGAGCTCAGGGGCACTGCAACTCACAAACCGGCAGAGTTATAAATGATAACTCTCGTCCACAAATATATTGAGGGAAGGCAACGAGGAGGATTGGAAAGCAAGGCAGAATTGCAGGAAACAGGTTTCAGGAGGCAGACTCGACTCGCCTTGAAAGCACATGAAAAGCGGCAAAGCGTTGACAATGATGCCCTTGGCCAAAAAGGGCGTATGCGTTTTTCCCTGAATATATTCAGGGAAAAACGCATACGCCCTTTTTGGCCAACCAGGCAAGCCGGAAAGGCAAATCAGCGCTACAAAGAAGGCTCGCTTGCCATCGGTCAAAAGGGCCATGCTGAAAAACGTGTAAAAACCAGAAATGCAGGACAGGCCATGGAGACATGGGAGCCTTGCTACGCTGATGGGCGGGCTGTAAATTGCCAACAGCCACTCTGGAGAAGTGTACGATGTGTCCTGAAACATGTAATAAGCACACCTTAGAGAGCATAGGGCACTTCCACTCATGGGCGTATAAATCGGGAAACCTAAAAATCAACAAGACACAGGCACCCCAAAGTTTAGGGCTGCTCTGTTTCCAAGAACCTCCACTTCGGTACACCTTCAATATCCCAGGAAAGCGAAAAATGGATAAAGAAGTTGTGGTACTTAGGCACAAGGGAATATCACTCAGCCATGAAATCAATGTCATAAGGCTAGTAGCAGCAGGATGAGTGGATTTAGGTACGATGACTCTCAGTGAAATAAGTCACAGAGAAAAAGACACTTACCCTAAGATATCACTGAGAGAGGGAATGTCAAAATCGCTACACTTGAACTGAATTACAAAACAGAACAGAGTCACACATTTAGAAAACACACTATGGCTGCTTAACGGGAAAGGTGAGGTGGGGTGATGCATAAAACAAGGGTTTGAAATTAGCTCAGATACCGTTCCACAAGCCAAATATGTAATAGACAAGACCTACTCCCTGCTCAGTGAACTGGACTCAACAGCCCCTATTCACCGCCCAAGAATATATCTGACTAGTAAGAGTCTTAAAACCTATGTATTGATCTCTCTCTGGAAGTGAATCAAGAGGGTGTAAAGCGGCATAAACACAGCAGTGAAAAGCAGCTAAACCCCATTATAAAAATAGATTACTTAAAAAAAACCCCGTAAAACAAAGACAGTGAAAGAGAGAGAAATTCTTACAAAGTCCGTTCAGGGGCTCTGATGCAACCTGGATTGACCATATCTAGACCCACAGCTGGATGAGACATGAGGCTGGACACTCTTGGGGCTGAGAGGATTGGTGAGCTTGGGTGAGCAAACGCAGACCCTTTAAAGTCATACTGCGTGGTACCCATGCCGTGGGTCCCAAATCTCCAGGTTCAAGGGCATCTTCCTACATCGAAAACATGCATGGGAAACCCAGAAGATGGTACGCCGTGTGATCGGGAAAGGGTTCTCAAACGCACCTCATCTCTCCTCTCCTTCTGCTCGGGTTCGCCATTCCAGCCGCTGGACTAACAATCTCCCTACTTGGAGAATCAGCACCTTTAACCTCCTGTTTCGTAAAGGTCGCAATTTGGCCTGAGGATGAACGGGAAGAGGGGGAACCAGTGAGAGACCAGCTCTAGGTGTTGGGACAGGCACAGGTCACTCTATTTTCCCATCAGGAAGAAGAATGAACCACAGGCTCAGCCTGCCCCCCGGAACCAGAATACGGCCCGAAGCAATCCTGCGCTTTGGCGGCCAGCTCCCAAAAAAGCGAGTTGACAAATGGAGCTCAGGGGCACTGCAACTCACAAACCTGCAGAGTTATAAATGATAACTCTCGTCCACAAATATATTGAGGGAAGGCAACGAGGAGGATTGGAAAGCAAGGCAGAATTGCAGGAAACAGGTTTCAGGAGGCAGACTCGACTCGCCTTGAAAGCACATGAAAAGCGGCAAAGCGTTGACAATGATGCCCTTGGCCAAAAAGGGCGTATGCGTTTTTCCCTGAATATATTCAGGGAAAAACGCATACGCCCTTTTTGGCCAACCAGGCAAGCCGGAAAGGCAAATCAGCGCTACAAAGAAGTCTCGCTTGCCATCGGTCAAAAGGGCCATGCTGAAAAAAGTGTAAAAACCAGAAATGCAGGACAGGCCATGGAGACATGGGAGCCTTGCTACGCTGATGGGCGGGCTGTAAATTGCCAACAGCCACTCTGGAGAAGTGTACGGTGTGTCCTGAAACATGTAATAAGCACAGCTTAGAGAGCATAGGGCACTTCCTCTCATGGGCGTATAAATCGGGAAACCTAAAAATCAACAAGACACAGGCACCCCAAAGTTTAGGGCTGCTCTGTTTCCAAGAACCTCCACTTCGGTACACCTTCAATATCCCAGGAAAGCGAAAAATGGATAAAGAAGTTGTGGTACTTAGGCACAATGGAATATCACTCAGCCATGAAATCAATGTCATAAGGCTAGTAGCAGCAGGATGAGTGGATTTAGGTACGATGACTCTCAGTGAAATAAGTCACAGAGAAAAAGACACTTATCCTAAGATATCACTGAGAGAGGGAATGTCAAAATCGCTACACTTGAACTGAATTACAAAACAGAACAGAGTCACACATTTAGAAAACACACTATGGCTGCTTAACGGGAAAGGTGAGGTGGGGTGATGCATAAAACAAGGGTTTGAAATTAGCTCAGATACCGTTCCACAAGCCAAATATGTAATAGACAAGACCTACTCCCTGCTCAGTGAACTGGACTCAACAGCCCCTATTCACCGCCCAAGAATATATCTGACTAGTAAGAGTCTTAAAACCTATGTATTGATCTCTCTCTGGAAGTGAATCAAGAGGGTGTAAAGCGGCATAAACACAGCAGTGAAAAGCAGCTAAACCCCATTATAAAAATAGATTACTTAAAAGAAACCCCGTAAAACAAAGACAGTGAAAGAGAGAGAAATTCTTACAAAGTCCGTTCAGGGGCTCTGATGCAACCTGGATTGACCATATCTAGACCCACAGCTGGATGAGACATGAGGCTGGACACTCTTGGGGCTGAGAGGATTGGTGAGCTTCGGTGAGCAAACGCAGACCCTTTAAAGTCATACTGCGTGGTACCCATGCCGTGGGTCCCAAATCTCCAGGTTCAAGGGCATCTTCCTACATCGAAAACATGCGTGGGAAACCCAGAAGATGGTACGCCGTGTGATCGGGAAAGGTTTCTCAAACGCACCTCATTTCTCCTCTCCTTGTGCTCGGGTTCGCCATTCCAGCCGCTCGACTAACAATCTCCCTACTTGGAGAATCAGCACCTTTAACCTCCTGTTTCGGACAGGTCGCAATTTGGCCTGAGGATGAACGGGAAGAGGGGGAACCAATGAGAGACTAGCTCTAGGTGTTGGGACAGGCACAGGTCACTCTATTTTCCCATCAGGAAGAAGAATGAACCACAGGCTCAGCCTGCCCCCCGGAACCAGAATACGGCCTGAAGCAATCCTGCGCTTTGGCGGCCAGCTCCCAAAAAAGCGAGTTGACAAATGGAGCTCAGGGGCACTGCAACTCACAAACCTGCAGAGTTATAAATGATAACTCTCGTCCACAAATATATTGAGGGAAGGCAACGAGGAGGATTGGAAAGCAAGGCAGAATTGCAGGAAACAGGTTTCAGGAGGCAGACTCGACTCGCCTTGAAAGCACATGAAAAGCGGCAAAGCGTTGACAATGATGCCCTTGGCCAAAAAGGGCGTATGCGTTTTTCCCTGAATATATTCAGGGAAAAACGCATACGCCCTTTTTGGCCAACCAGGCAAGCCGGAAAGGCAAATCAGCGCTACAAAGAAGTCTCGCTTGCCATCGGTCAAAAGGGCCATGCTGAAAAAAGTGTAAAAACCAGAAATGCAGGACAGGCCATGGAGACATGGGAGCCTTGCTACGCTGATGGGCGGGCTGTAAATTGCCAACAGCCACTCTGGAGAAGTGTACGGTGTGTCCTGAAACATGTAATAAGCACAGCTTAGAGAGCATAGGGCACTTCCACTCATGGGCGTATAAATCGGGAAACCTAAAAATCAACAAGACACAGGCACCCCAAAGTTTAGGGCTGCTCTGTTTCCAAGAACCTCCACTTCGGTACACCTTCAATATCCCAGGAAAGCGAAAAATGGATAAAGAAGTTGTGGTACTTAGGCACAATGGAATATCACTCAGCCATGAAATCAATGTCATAAGGCTAGTAGCAGCAGGATGAGTGGATTTAGGTACGATGACTCTCAGTGAAATAAGTCACAGAGAAAAAGACACTTATCCTAAGATATCACTGATAGAGGGAATGTCAAAATCGCTACACTTGAACTGAATTACAAAACAGAACAGAGTCACACATTTAGAAAACACACTATGGCTGCTTAACGGGAAAGGTGAGGTGGGGTGATGCATAAAACAAGGGTTTGAAATTAGCTCAGATACCGTTCCACAAGCCAAATATGTAATAGACAAGACCTACTCCCTGCTCAGTGAACTGGACTCAACAGCCCCTATTCACCGCCCAAGAATATATCTGACTAGTAAGAGTCTTAAAACCTATGTATTGATCTCTCTCTGGAAGTGAATCAAGAGGGTGTAAAGCGGCATAAACACAGCAGTGGAAAGCAGCTAAACCCCATTATAAAAATAGATTACTTAAAAAAAACCCCATAAACAAAGACAGTGAAAGAGAGAGAAATTCTTACAAAGTCCGTTCAGGGGCTCTGATGCAACCTGGATTGACCATATCTAGACCCACAGCTGGATGAGACATGAGGCTGGACACTCTTGGGGCTGAGAGGATTGGTGAGCTTGGGTGAGCAAACGCAGACCCTTTAAAGTCATACTGCGTGGTACCCATGCCGTGGGTCCCAAATCTCCAGGTTCAAGGGCATCTTCCTACATCGAAAACATGCATGGGAAACCCAGAAGATGGTACGCCGTGTGATCGGGAAAGGTTTCTCAAACGCACCTCATCTCTCCTCTCCTTCTGCTCGGGTTCGCCATTCCAGCCGCTCGACTAACAATCTCCCTACTTGGAGAATCAGCACCTTTAACCTCCTGTTTCGTAAAGGTCGCAATTTGGCCTGAGCATGAACGGGAAGAGGGGGAACCAGTGAGAGACCAGCTCTAGGTGTTGGGACAGGCACAGGTCACTCTATTTTCCCATCAGGAAGAAGAATGAACCACAGGCTCAGCCTGCCCCCCGGAACCAGAATACGGCCTGAAGCAATCCTGCGCTTTGGCGGCCAGCTCCCAAAAAAGCGAGTTGACAAATGGAGCTCAGGGGCACTGCAACTCACAAACCTGCAGAGTTATAAATGATAACTCTCGTCCACAAATATATTGAGGGAAGGCAACGAGGAGGATTGGAAAGCAAGGCAGAATTGCAGGAAACAGGTTTCAGGAGGCAGACTCGACTCGCCTTGAAAGCACATGAAAAGCGGCAAAGCGTTGACAATGATGCCCTTGGCCAAAAAGGGCGTATGCGTTTTTCCCTGAATATATTCAGGGAAAAACGCATACGCCCTTTTTGGCCAACCAGGCAAGCCGGAAAGGCAAATCAGCGCTACAAAGAAGTCTCGCTTGCCATCGGTCAAAAGGGCCATGCTGAAAAAAGTGTAAAAACCAGAAATGCAGGACAGGCCATGGAGACATGGGAGCCTTGCTACGCTGATGGGCGGGCTGTAAATTGCCAACAGCCACTCTGGAGAAGTGTACGGTGTGTCCTGAAACATGTAATAAGCACAGCTTAGAGAGCATAGGGCACTTCCTCTCATGGGCGTATAAATCGGGAAACCTAAAAATCAACAAGACACAGGCACCCCAAAGTTTAGGGCTGCTCTGTTTCCAAGAACCTCCACTTCGGTACACCTTCAATATCCCAGGAAAGCGAAAAATGGATAAAGAAGTTGTGGTACTTAGGCACAATGGAATATCACTCAGCCATGAAATCAATGTCATAAGGCTAGTAGCAGCAGGATGAGTGGATTTAGGTACGATGACTCTCAGTGAAAAAAGTCACAGAGAAAAAGACACTTATCCTAAGATATCACTGAGAGAGGGAATGTCAAAATCGCTACACTTGAACTGAATTACAAGACAGAACAGAGTCACACATTTAGAAAACACACTATGGCTGCTTAACGGGAAAGGTGAGGTGGGGTGATGCATAAAACAAGGGTTTGAAATTAGCTCAGATACCGTTCCACAAGCCAAATATGTAATAGACAAGACCTACTCCCTGCTCAGTGAACTGGACTCAACAGCCCCTATTCACCGCCCAAGAATACATCTGACTAGTAAGAGTCTTAAAACCTATGTATTGATCTCTCTCTGGAAGTGAATCAAGAGGGTGTAAAGCGGCATAAACACAGCAGTGAAAAGCAGCTAAACCCCATTATAAAAATAGATTACTTAAAAAAAAACCCCATAAAACAAAGACAGTGAAAGAGAGAGAAATTCTTACAAAATCCGTTCAGGGGCTCTGATGCAACCTGGATTGACCATATCTAGACCCACAGCTGGATGAGACATAAGGCTGGACACTCTTGGGGCTGAGAGGATTGGTGGGCTTGGGTGAGCAAACGCAGACCCTTTAAAGTCATACTGCGTGGTACCCATGCCGTGGGTCCCAAATCTCCAGGTTCAAGGGCATCTTCCTACATCGAAAACATGCATGGGAAACCCAGAAGATGGTACGCCGTGTGATCGGGAAAGGTTTCTCAAACGCACCTCATCTCTCCTCTCCTTCTGCTCGGGTTCGCCATTCCAGCCGCTCGACTAACAATCTCCCTACTTGGAGAATCAGCACCTTTAACCTCCTGTTTCGTAAAGGTCGCAATTTGGCCTGAGGATGAACGGGAAGAGGGGGAACCAGTGAGAGACCAGCTCTAGGTGTTGGGACAGGCACAGGTCACTCTATTTTCCCATCAGGAAGAAGAATGAACCACAGGCTCAGCCTGCCCCCCGGAACCAGAATACGGCCTGAAGCAATCCTGCGCTTTGGCGGCCAGCTCCCAAAAAAGCCAGTTGACAAATGGAGCTCAGGGGCACTGCAACTCACAAACCTGCAGAGTTATAAATGATAACTCTCGTCCACAAATATATTGAGGGAAGGCAACGAGGAGGATTGGAAAGCAAGGCAGAATTGCAGGAAACAGGTTTCAGGAGGCAGACTCGACTCGCCTTGAAAGCACATGAAAAGCGGCAAAGCGTTGACAATGATGCCCTTGGCCAAAAAGGGCGTATGCGTTTTTCCCTGAATATATTCAGGGAAAAACGCATACGCCCTTTTTGGCCAACCAGGCAAGCCGGAAAGGCAAATCAGCGCTACAAAGAAGGCTCGCTTGCCATCGGTCAAAAGGGCCATGCTGAAAAACGTGTAAAAACCAGAAATGCAGGACAGGCCATGGAGACATGGGAGCCTTGCTACGCTGATGGGCGGGCTGTAAATTGCCAACAGCCACTCTGGAGAAGTGTACGGTGTGTCCTGAAACATGTAATAAGCACAGCTTAGAGAGCATAGGGCACTTCCACTCATGGGCGTATAAATCGGGAAACCTAAAAATCAACAAGACACAGGCACCCCAAAGTTTAGGGCTGCTCTGTTTCCAAGAACCTCCACTTCGGTACACCTTCAATATCCCAGGAAAGCGAAAAATGGATAAAGAAGTTGTGGTACTTAGGCACAATGGAATATCACTCAGCCATGAAATCAATGTCATAAGGCTAGTAGCAGCAGGATGAGTGGATTTAGGTACGATGACTCTCAGTGAAAAAAGTCACAGAGAAAAAGACACTTATCCTAAGATATCACTGAGAGAGGGAATGTCAAAATCGCTACACTTGAACTGAATTACAAAACAGAACAGAGTCACACATTTAGAAAACACACTATGGCTGCTTAACGGGAAAGGTGAGGTGGGGTGATGCATAAAACAAGGGTTTGAAATTAGCTCAGATACCGTTCCACAAGCCAAATATGTAATAGACAAGACCTACTCCCTGCTCAGTGAACTGGACTCAACAGCCCCTATTCACCGCCCAAGAATACATCTGACTAGTAAGAGTCTTAAAACCTATGTATTGATCTCTCTCTGGAAGTGAATCAAGAGGGTGTAAAGCGGCATAAACACAGCAGTGAAAAGCAGCTAAACCCCATTATAAAAATAGATTACTTAAAAAAAAACCCATAAAACAAAGACAGTGAAAGAGAGAGAAATTCTTACAAAGTCCGTTCAGGGGCTCTGATGCAACCTGGATTGACCATATCTAGACCCACAGCTGGATGAGACATGAGGCTGGACACTCTTGGGGCTGAGAGGATTGGTGAGCTTGGGTGAGCAAACGCAGACCCTTTAAAGTCATACTGCGTGGTACCCATGCCGTGGGTCCCAAATCTCCAGGTTCAAGGGCATCTTCCTACATCGAAAACATGCATGGGAAACCCAGAAGATGGTACGCCGTGTGATCGGGAAAGGTTTCTCAAACGCACCTCATCTCTCCTCTCCTTCTGCTCGGGTTCGCCATTCCAGCCGCTCGACTAACAATCTCCCTACTTGGAGAATCAGCACCTTTAACCTCCTGTTTCGTAAAGGTCGCAATTTGGCCTGAGGATGAAAGGGAAGAGGGGGAACCAGTGAGAGACCAGCTCTAGGTGTTGGGACAGGCACAGGTCACTCTATTTTCCCATCAGGAAGAAGAATGAACCACAGGCTCAGCCTGCCCCCCGGAACCAGAATACGGCCTGAAGCAATCCTGCGCTTTGGCGGCCAGCTCCCAAAAAAGCCAGTTGACAAATGGAGCTCAGGGGCACTGCAACTCACAAACCTGCAGAGTTATAAATGATAACTCTCGTCCACAAATATATTGAGGGAAGGCAACGAGGAGGATTGGAAAGCAAGGCAGAATTGCAGGAAACAGGTTTCAGGAGGCAGACTCGACTCGCCTTGAAAGCACATGAAAAGCGGCAAAGCGTTGACAATGATGCCCTTGGCCAAAAAGGGCGTATGCGTTTTTCCCTGAATATATTCAGGGAAAAACGCATACGCCCTTTTTGGCCAACCAGGCAAGCCGGAAAGGCAAATCAGCGCTACAAAGAAGTCTCGCTTGCCATCGGTCAAAAGGGCCATGCTGAAAAAAGTGTAAAAACCAGAAATGCAGGACAGGCCATGGAGACATGGGAGCCTTGCTACGCTGATGGGCGGGCTGTAAATTGCCAACAGCCACTCTGGAGAAGTGTACGGTGTGTCCTGAAACATGTAATAAGCACAGCTTAGAGAGCATAGGGCACTTCCTCTCATGGGCGTATAAATCGGGAAACCTAAAAATCAACAAGACACAGGCACCCCAAAGTTTAGGGCTGCTCTGTTTCCAAGAACCTCCACTTCGGTACACCTTCAATATCCCAGGAAAGCGAAAAATGGATAAAGAAGTTGTGGTACTTAGGCACAATGGAATATCACTCAGCCATGAAATCAATGTCATAAGGCTAGTAGCAGCAGGATGAGTGGATTTAGGTACGATGACTCTCAGTGAAAAAAGTCACAGAGAAAAAGACACTTATCCTAAGATATCACTGAGAGAGGGAATGTCAAAATCGCTACACTTGAACTGAATTACAAGACAGAACAGAGTCACACATTTAGAAAACACACTATGGCTGCTTAACGGGAAAGGTGAGGTGGGGTGATGCATAAAACAAGGGTTTGAAATTAGCTCAGATACCGTTCCACAAGCCAAATATGTAATAGACAAGACCTACTCCCTGCTCAGTGAACTGGACTCAACAGCCCCTATTCACCGCCCAAGAATACATCTGACTAGTAAGAGTCTTAAAACCTATGTATTGATCTCTCTCTGGAAGTGAATCAAGAGGGTGTAAAGCGGCATAAACACAGCAGTGAAAAGCAGCTAAACCCCATTATAAAAACAGATTACTTAAAAAAAACCCCGTAAAACAAAGACAGTGAAAGAGAGAGAAATTCTTACAAAATCCGTTCAGGGGCTCTGATGCAACCTGGATTGACCATATCTAGACCCACAGCTGGATGAGACATAAGGCTGGACACTCTTGGGGCTGAGAGGATTGGTGGGCTTGGG
The DNA here is from genome assembly GCF_028564815.1 of Eubalaena glacialis. Classification (NCBI taxonomy): domain Eukaryota; kingdom Metazoa; phylum Chordata; class Mammalia; order Artiodactyla; family Balaenidae; genus Eubalaena; species Eubalaena glacialis. Next base: position 120,799,363 of record NC_083722.1, read on the forward strand.
TGAGCAAACGCAGACCCTTTAAAGTCATACTGCGTGGTACCCATGCCGTGGGTCCCAAATCTCCAGGTTCAAGGGCATCTTCCTACATCGAAAACATGCATGGGAAACCCAGAAGATGGTACGCCGTGTGATCGGGAAAGGTTTCTCAAACGCACCTCATCTCTCCTCTCCTTCTGCTCGGGTTCGCCATTCCAGCCGCTCGACTAACAATCTCCCTACTTGGAGAATCAGCACCTTTAACCTCCTGTTTCGTAAAGGTCGCAATTTGGCCTGAGGATGAACGGGAAGAGGGGGAACCAGTGAGAGACCAGCTCTAGGTGTTGGGACAGGCACAGGTCACTCTATTTTCCCATCAGGAAGAAGAATGAACCACAGGCTCAGCCTGCCCCCCGGAACCAGAATACGGCCTGAAGCAATCCTGCGCTTTGGCGGCCAGCTCCCAAAAAAGCGAGTTGACAAATGGAGCTCAGGGGCACTGCAACTCACAAACCTGCAGAGTTATAAATGATAACTCTCGTCCACAAATATATTGAGGGAAGGCAACGAGGAGGATTGGAAAGCAAGGCAGAATTGCAGGAAACAGGTTTCAGGAGGCAGACTCGACTCGCCTTGAAAGCACATGAAAAGCGGCAAAGCGTTGACAATGATGCCCTTGGCCAAAAAGGGCGTATGCGTTTTTCCCTGAATATATTCAGGGAAAAACGCATACGCCCTTTTTGGCCAACCAGGCAAGCCGGAAAGGCAAATCAGCGCTACAAAGAAGTCTCGCTTGCCATCGGTCAAAAGGGCCATGCTGAAAAAAGTGTAAAAACCAGAAATGCAGGACAGGCCATGGAGACATGGGAGCCTTGCTACGCTGATGGGCGGGCTGTAAATTGCCAACAGCCACTCTGGAGAAGTGTACGGTGTGTCCTGAAACATGTAATAAGCACAGCTTAGAGAGCATAGGGCACTTCCTCTCATGGGCGTATAAATCGGGAAACCTAAAAATCAACAAGACACAGGCACCCCAAAGTTTAGGGCTGCTCTGTTTCCAAGAACCTCCACTTCGGTACACCTTCAATATCCCAGGAAAGCGAAAAATGGATAAAGAAGTTGTGGTACTTAGGCACAATGGAATATCACTCAGCCATGAAATCAATGTCATAAGGCTAGTAGCAGCAGGATGAGTGGATTTAGGTACGATGACTCTCAGTGAAAAAAGTCACAGAGAAAAAGACACTTATCCTAAGATATCACTGAGAGAGGGAATGTCAAAATCGCTACACTTGAACTGAATTACAAGACAGAACAGAGTCACACATTTAGAAAACACACTATGGCTGCTTAACGGGAAAGGTGAGGTGGGGTGATGCATAAAACAAGGGTTTGAAATTAGCTCAGATACCGTTCCACAAGCCAAATATGTAATAGACAAGACCTACTCCCTGCTCAGTGAACTGGACTCAACAGCCCCTATTCACCGCCCAAGAATACATCTGACTAGTAAGAGTCTTAAAACCTATGTATTGATCTCTCTCTGGAAGTGAATCAAGAGGGTGTAAAGCGGCATAAACACAGCAGTGAAAAGCAGCTAAACCCCATTATAAAAATAGATTACTTAAAAAAAAACCCCATAAAACAAAGACAGTGAAAGAGAGAGAAATTCTTACAAAATCCGTTCAGGGGCTCTGATGCAACCTGGATTGACCATATCTAGACCCACAGCTGGATGAGACATAAGGCTGGACACTCTTGGGGCTGAGAGGATTGGTGGGCTTGGGTGAGCAAACGCAGACCCTTTAAAGTCATACTGCGTGGTACCCATGCCGTGGGTCCCAAATCTCCAGGTTCAAGGGCATCTTCCTACATCGAAAACATGCATGGGAAACCCAGAAGATGGTACGCCGTGTGATCGGGAAAGGTTTCTCAAACGCACCTCATCTCTCCTCTCCTTCTGCTCGGGTTCGCCATTCCAGCCGCTCGACTAACAATCTCCCTACTTGGAGAATCAGCACCTTTAACCTCCTGTTTCGTAAAGGTCGCAATTTGGCCTGAGCATGAACGGGAAGAGGGGGAACCAGTGAGAGACCAGCTCTAGGTGTTGGGACAGGCACAGGTCACTCTATTTTCCCATCAGGAAGAAGAATGAACCACAGGCTCAGCCTGCCCCCCGGAACCAGAATACGGCCTGAAGCAATCCTGCGCTTTGGCGGCCAGCTCCCAAAAAAGCGAGTTGACAAATGGAGCTCAGGGGCACTGCAACTCACAAACCTGCAGAGTTATAAATGATAACTCTCGTCCACAAATATATTGAGGGAAGGCAACGAGGAGGATTGGAAAGCAAGGCAGAATTGCAGGAAACAGGTTTCAGGAGGCAGACTCGACTCGCCTTGAAAGCACATGAAAAGCGGCAAAGCGTTGACAATGATGCCCTTGGCCAAAAAGGGCGTATGCGTTTTTCCCTGAATATATTCAGGGAAAAACGCATACGCCCTTTTTGGCCAACCAGGCAAGCCGGAAAGGCAAATCAGCGCTACAAAGAAGGCTCGCTTGCCATCGGTCAAAAGGGCCATGCTGAAAAACGTGTAAAAACCAGAAATGCAGGACAGGCCATGGAGACATGGGAGCCTTGCTACGCTGATGGGCGGGCTGTAAATTGCCAACAGCCACTCTGGAGAAGTGTACGGTGTGTCCTGAAACATGTAATAAGCACAGCTTAGAGAGCATAGGGCACTTCCACTCATGGGCGTATAAATCGGGAAACCTAAAAATCAACAAGACACAGGCACCTCAAAGTTTAGGGCTGCTCTGTTTCCAAGAACCTCCACTTCGGTACACCTTCAATATCCCAGGAAAGCGAAAAATGGATAAAGAAGTTGTGGTACTTAGGCACAATGGAATATCACTCAGCCATGAAATCAATGTCATAAGGCTAGTAGCAGCAGGATGAGTGGATTTAGGTACGATGACTCTCAGTGAAAAAAGTCACAGAGAAAAAGACACTTATCCTAAGATATCACTGAGAGAGGGAATGTCAAAATCGCTACACTTGAACTGAATTACAAAACAGAACAGAGTCACACATTTAGAAAACACACTATGGCTGCTTAACGGGAAAGGTGAGGTGGGGTGATGCATAAAACAAGGGTTTGAAATTAGCTCAGATACCGTTCCACAAGCCAAATATGTAATAGACAAGACCTACTCCCTGCTCAGTGAACTGGACTCAACAGCCCCTATTCACCGCCCAAGAATACATCTGACTAGTAAGAGTCTTAAAACCTATGTATTGATCTCTCTCTGGAAGTGAATCAAGAGGGTGTAAAGCGGCATAAACACAGCAGTGAAAAGCAGCTAAACCCCATTATAAAAATAGATTACTTAAAAAAAAACCCATAAAACAAAGACAGTGAAAGAGAGAGAAATTCTTACAAAGTCCGTTCAGGGGCTCTGATGCAACCTGGATTGACCATATCTAGACCCACAGCTGGATGAGACATGAGGCTGGACACTCTTGGGGCTGAGAGGATTGGTGAGCTTGGGTGAGCAAACGCAGACCCTTTAAAGTCATACTGCGTGGTACCCATGCCGTGGGTCCCAAATCTCCAGGTTCAAGGGCATCTTCCTACATCGAAAACATGCATGGGAAACCCAGAAGATGGTACGCCGTGTGATCGGGAAAGGGTTCTCAAACGCACCTCATCTCTCCTCTCCTTCTGCTCGGGTTCGCCATTCCAGCCGCTCGACTAACAATCTCCCTACTTGGAGAATCAGCACCTTTAACCTCCTGTTTCGTAAAGGTCGCAATTTGGCCTGAGGATGAACGGGAAGAGGGGGAACCAGTGAGAGACCAGCTCTAGGTGTTGGGACAGGCACAGGTCACTCTATTTTCCCATCAGGAAGAAGAATGAACCACAGGCTCAGCCTGCCCCCCGGAACCAGAATACGGCCTGAAGCAATCCTGCGCTTTGGCGGCCAGCTCCCAAAAAAGCGAGTTGACAAATGGAGCTCAGGGGCACTGCAACTCACAAACCTGCAGAGTTATAAATGATAACTCTCGTCCACAAATATATTGAGGGAAGGCAACGAGGAGGATTGGAAAGCAAGGCAGAATTGCAGGAAACAGGTTTCAGGAGGCAGACTCGACTCGCCTTGAAAGCACATGAAAAGCGGCAAAGCGTTGACAATGATGCCCTTGGCCAAAAAGGGCGTATGCGTTTTTCCCTGAATATATTCAGGGAAAAACGCATACGCCCTTTTTGGCCAACCAGGCAAGCCGGAAAGGCAAATCAGCGCTACAAAGAAGTCTCGCTTGCCATCGGTCAAAAGGGCCATGCTGAAAAAAGTGTAAAAACCAGAAATGCAGGACAGGCCATGGAGACATGGGAGCCTTGCTACGCTGATGGGCGGGCTGTAAATTGCCAACAGCCACTCTGGAGAAGTGTACGGTGTGTCCTGAAACATGTAATAAGCACAGCTTAGAGAGCATAGGGCACTTCCTCTCATGGGCGTATAAATCGGGAAACCTAAAAATCAACAAGACACAGGCACCCCAAAGTTTAGGGCTGCTCTGTTTCCAAGAACCTCCACTTCGGTACACCTTCAATATCCCAGGAAAGCGAAAAATGGATAAAGAAGTTGTGGTACTTAGACACAATGGAATATCACTCAGCCATGAAATCAATGTCATAAGGCTAGTAGCAGCAGGATGAGTGGATTTAGGTACGATGACTCTCAGTGAAAAAAGTCACAGAGAAAAAGACACTTATCCTAAGATATCACTGAGAGAGGGAATGTCAAAATCGCTACACTTGAACTGAATTACAAAACAGAACAGAGTCACACATTTAGAAAACACACTATGGCTGCTTAACGGGAAAGGTGAGGTGGGGTGATGCATAAAACAAGGGTTTGAAATTAGCTCAGATACCGTTCCACAAGCCAAATATGTAATAGACAAGACCTACTCCCTGCTCAGTGAACTGGACTCAACAGCCCCTATTCACCGCCCAAGAATACATCTGACTAGTAAGAGTCTTAAAACCTATGTATTGATCTCTCTCTGGAAGTGAATCAAGAGGGTGTAAAGCGGCATAAACACAGCAGTGAAAAGCAGCTAAACCCCATTATAAAAATAGATTACTTAAAAAAAAACCCCATAAAACAAAGACAGTGAAAGAGAGAGAAATTCTTACAAAATCCGTTCAGGGGCTCTGATGCAACCTGGATTGACCATATCTAGACCCACAGCTGGATGAGACATAAGGCTGGACACTCTTGGGGCTGAGAGGATTGGTGGGCTTGGGTGAGCAAACGCAGACCCTTTAAAGTCATACTGCGTGGTACCCATGCCGTGGGTCCCAAATCTCCAGGTTCAAGGGCATCTTCCTACATCGAAAACATGCATGGGAAACCCAGAAGATGGTACGCCGTGTGATCGGGAAAGGGTTCTCAAACGCACCTCATCTCTCCTCTCCTTCTGCTCGGGTTCGCCATTCCAGCCGCTGGACTAACAATCTCCCTACTTGGAGAATCAGCACCTTTAACCTCCTGTTTCGTAAAGGTCGCAATTTGGCCTGAGGATGAACGGGAAGAGGGGGAACCAGTGAGAGACCAGCTCTAGGTGTTGGGACAGGCACAGGTCACTCTATTTTCCCATCAGGAAGAAGAATGAACCACAGGCTCAGCCTGCCCCCCGGAACCAGAATACGGCCCGAAGCAATCCTGCGCTTTGGCGGCCAGCTCCCAAAAAAGCGAGTTGACAAATGGAGCTCAGGGGCACTGCAACTCACAAACCTGCAGAGTTATAAATGATAACTCTCGTCCACAAATATATTGAGGGAAGGCAACGAGGAGGATTGGAAAGCAAGGCAGAATTGCAGGAAACAGGTTTCAGGAGGCAGACTCGACTCGCCTTGAAAGCACATGAAAAGCGGCAAAGCGTTGACAATGATGCCCTTGGCCAAAAAGGGCGTATGCGTTTTTCCCTGAATATATTCAGGGAAAAACGCATACGCCCTTTTTGGCCAACCAGGCAAGCCGGAAAGGCAAATCAGCGCTACAAAGAAGTCTCGCTTGCCATCGGTCAAAAGGGCCATGCTGAAAAAAGTGTAAAAACCAGAAATGCAGGACAGGCCATGGAGACATGGGAGCCTTGCTACGCTGATGGGCGGGCTGTAAATTGCCAACAGCCACTCTGGAGAAGTGTACGGTGTGTCCTGAAACATGTAATAAGCACAGCTTAGAGAGCATAGGGCACTTCCTCTCATGGGCGTATAAATCGGGAAACCTAAAAATCAACAAGACACAGGCACCCCAAAGTTTAGGGCTGCTCTGTTTCCAAGAACCTCCACTTCGGTACACCTTCAATATCCCAGGAAAGCGAAAAATGGATAAAGAAGTTGTGGTACTTAGGCACAATGGAATATCACTCAGCCATGAAATCAATGTCATAAGGCTAGTAGCAGCAGGATGAGTGGATTTAGGTACGATGACTCTCAGTGAAAAAAGTCACAGAGAAAAAGACACTTATCCTAAGATATCACTGAGAGAGGGAATGTCAAAATCGCTACACTTGAACTGAATTACAAGACAGAACAGAGTCACACATTTAGAAAACACACTATGGCTGCTTAACGGGAAAGGTGAGGTGGGGTGATGCATAAAACAAGGGTTTGAAATTAGCTCAGATACCGTTCCACAAGCCAAATATGTAATAGACAAGACCTACTCCCTGCTCAGTGAACTGGACTCAACAGCCCCTATTCACCGCCCAAGAATACATCTGACTAGTAAGAGTCTTAAAACCTATGTATTGATCTCTCTCTGGAAGTGAATCAAGAGGGTGTAAAGCGGCATAAACACAGCAGTGAAAAGCAGCTAAACCCCATTATAAAAATAGATTACTTAAAAAAAAACCCCATAAAACAAAGACAGTGAAAGAGAGAGAAATTCTTACAAAATCCGTTCAGGGGCTCTGATGCAACCTGGATTGACCATATCTAGACCCACAGCTGGATGAGACATAAGGCTGGACACTCTTGGGGCTGAGAGGATTGGTGGGCTTGGGTGAGCAAACGCAGACCCTTTAAAGTCATACTGCGTGGTACCCATGCCGTGGGTCCCAAATCTCCAGGTTCAAGGGCATCTTCCTACATCGAAAACATGCATGGGAAACCCAGAAGATGGTACGCCGTGTGATCGGGAAAGGTTTCTCAAACGCACCTCATCTCTCCTCTCCTTCTGCTCGGGTTCGCCATTCCAGCCGCTGGACTAACAATCTCCCTACTTGGAGAATCAGCACCTTTAACCTCCTGTTTCGTAAAGGTCGCAATTTGGCCTGAGGATGAACGGGAAGAGGGGGAACCAGTGAGAGACCAGCTCTAGGTGTTGGGACAGGCACAGGTCACTCTATTTTCCCATCAGGAAGAAGAATGAACCACAGGCTCAGCCTGCCCCCCGGAACCAGAATACGGCCTGAAGCAATCCTGCGCTTTGGCGGCCAGCTCCCAAAAAAGCGAGTTGACAAATGGAGCTCAGGGGCACTGCAACTCACAAACCTGCAGAGTTATAAATGATAACTCTCGTCCACAAATATATTGAGGGAAGGCAACGAGGAGGATTGGAAAGCAAGGCAGAATTGCAGGAAACAGGTTTCAGGAGGCAGACTCGACTCGCCTTGAAAGCACATGAAAAGCGGCAAAGCGTTGACAATGATGCCCTTGGCCAAAAAGGGCGTATGCGTTTTTCCCTGAATATATTCAGGGAAAAACGCATACGCCCTTTTTGGCCAACCAGGCAAGCCGGAAAGGCAAATCAGCGCTACAAAGAAGGCTCGCTTGCCATCGGTCAAAAGGGCCATGCTGAAAAACGTGTAAAAACCAGAAATGCAGGACAGGCCATGGAGACATGGGAGCCTTGCTACGCTGATGGGCGGGCTGTAAATTGCCAACAGCCACTCTGGAGAAGTGTACGGTGTGTCCTGAAACATGTAATAAGCACAGCTTAGAGAGCATAGGGCACTTCCACTCATGGGCGTATAAATCGGGAAACCTAAAAATCAACAAGACACAGGCACCCCAAAGTTTAGGGCTGCTCTGTTTCCAAGAACCTCCACTTCGGTACACCTTCAATATCCCAGGAAAGCGAAAAATGGATAAAGAAGTTGTGGTACTTAGGCACAATGGAATATCACTCAGCCATGAAATCAATGTCATAAGGCTAGTAGCAGCAGGATGAGTGGATTTAGGTACGATGACTCTCAGTGAAAAAAGTCACAGAGAAAAAGACACTTATCCTAAGATATCACTGAGAGAGGGAATGTCAAAATCGCTACACTTGAACTGAATTACAAAACAGAACAGAGTCACACATTTAGAAAACACACTATGGCTGCTTAACGGGAAAGGTGAGGTGGGGTGATGCATAAAACAAGGGTTTGAAATTAGCTCAGATACCGTTCCACAAGCCAAATATGTAATAGACAAGACCTACTCCCTGCTCAGTGAACTGGACTCAACAGCCCCTATTCACCGCCCAAGAATACATCTGACTAGTAAGAGTCTTAAAACCTATGTATTGATCTCTCTCTGGAAGTGAATCAAGAGGGTGTAAAGCGGCATAAACACAGCAGTGAAAAGCAGCTAAACCCCATTATAAAAATAGATTACTTAAAAAAAAACCCATAAAACAAAGACAGTGAAAGAGAGAGAAATTCTTACAAAGTCCGTTCAGGGGCTCTGATGCAACCTGGATTGACCATATCTAGACCCACAGCTGGATGAGACATGAGGCTGGACACTCTTGGGGCTGAGAGGATTGGTGAGCTTGGGTGAGCAAACGCAGACCCTTTAAAGTCATACTGCGTGGTACCCATGCCGTGGGTCCCAAATCTCCAGGTTCAAGGGCATCTTCCTACATCGAAAACATGCATGGGAAACCCAGAAGATGGTACGCCGTGTGATCGGGAAAGGTTTCTCAAACGCACCTCATCTCTCCTCTCCTTCTGCTCGGGTTCGCCATTCCAGCCGCTCGACTAACAATCTCCCTACTTGGAGAATCAGCACCTTTAACCTCCTGTTTCGTAAAGGTCGCAATTTGGCCTGAGCATGAACGGGAAGAGGGGGAACCAGTGAGAGACCAGCTCTAGGTGTTGGGACAGGCACAGGTCACTCTATTTTCCCATCAGGAAGAAGAATGAACCACAGGCTCAGCCTGCCCCCCGGAACCAGAATACGGCCTGAAGCAATCCTGCGCTTTGGCGGCCAGCTCCCAAAAAAGCGAGTTGACAAATGGAGCTCAGGGGCACTGCAACTCACAAACCTGCAGAGTTATAAATGATAACTCTCGTCCACAAATATATTGAGGGAAGGCAACGAGGAGGATTGGAAAGCAAGGCAGAATTGCAGGAAACAGGTTTCAGGAGGCAGACTCGACTCGCCTTGAAAGCACATGAAAAGCGGCAAAGCGTTGACAATGATGCCCTTGGCCAAAAAGGGCGTATGCGTTTTTCCCTGAATATATTCAGGGAAAAACGCATACGCCCTTTTTGGCCAACCAGGCAAGCCGGAAAGGCAAATCAGCGCTACAAAGAAGTCTCGCTTGCCATCGGTCAAAAGGGCCATGCTGAAAAAAGTGTAAAAACCAGAAATGCAGGACAGGCCATGGAGACATGGGAGCCTTGCTACGCTGATGGGCGGGCTGTAAATTGCCAACAGCCACTCTGGAGAAGTGTACGGTGTGTCCTGAAACATGTAATAAGCACAGCTTAGAGAGCATAGGGCACTTCCTCTCATGGGCGTATAAATCGGGAAACCTAAAAATCAACAAGACACAGGCACCCCAAAGTTTAGGGCTGCTCTGTTTCCAAGAACCTCCACTTCGGTACACCTTCAATATCCCAGGAAAGCGAAAAATGGATAAAGAAGTTGTGGTACTTAGACACAATGGAATATCACTCAGCCATGAAATCAATGTCATAAGGCTAGTAGCAGCAGGATGAGTGGATTTAGGTACGATGACTCTCAGTGAAAAAAGTCACAGAGAAAAAGACACTTATCCTAAGATATCACTGAGAGAGGGAATGTCAAAATCGCTACACTTGAACTGAATTACAAAACAGAACAGAGTCACACATTTAGAAAACACACTATGGCTGCTTAACGGGAAAGGTGAGGTGGGGTGATGCATAAAACAAGGGTTTGAAATTAGCTCAGATACCGTTCCACAAGCCAAATATGTAATAGACAAGACCTACTCCCTGCTCAGTGAACTGGACTCAACAGCCCCTATTCACCGCCCAAGAATACATCTGACTAGTAAGAGTCTTAAAACCTATGTATTGATCTCTCTCTGGAAGTGAATCAAGAGGGTGTAAAGCGGCATAAACACAGCAGTGAAAAGCAGCTAAACCCCATTATAAAAATAGATTACTTAAAAAAAAACCCCATAAAACAAAGACAGTGAAAGAGAGAGAAATTCTTACAAAATCCGTTCAGGGGCTCTGATGCAACCTGGATTGACCATATCTAGACCCACAGCTGGATGAGACATAAGGCTGGACACTCTTGGGGCTGAGAGGATTGGTGGGCTTGGGTGAGCAAACGCAGACCCTTTAAAGTCATACTGCGTGGTACCCATGCCGTGGGTCCCAAATCTCCAGGTTCAAGGGCATCTTCCTACATCGAAAACATGCATGGGAAACCCAGAAGATGGTACGCCGTGTGATCGGGAAAGGGTTCTCAAACGCACCTCATCTCTCCTCTCCTTCTGCTCGGGTTCGCCATTCCAGCCGCTGGACTAACAATCTCCCTACTTGGAGAATCAGCACCTTTAACCTCCTGTTTCGTAAAGGTCGCAATTTGGCCTGAGGATGAACGGGAAGAGGGGGAACCAGTGAGAGACCAGCTCTAGGTGTTGGGACAGGCACAGGTCACTCTATTTTCCCATCAGGAAGAAGAATGAACCACAGGCTCAGCCTGCCCCCCGGAACCAGAATACGGCCCGAAGCAATCCTGCGCTTTGGCGGCCAGCTCCCAAAAAAGCGAGTTGACAAATGGAGCTCAGGGGCACTGCAACTCACAAACCTGCAGAGTTATAAATGATAACTCTCGTCCACAAATATATTGAGGGAAGGCAACGAGGAGGATTGGAAAGCAAGGCAGAATTGCAGGAAACAGGTTTCAGGAGGCAGACTCGACTCGCCTTGAAAGCACATGAAAAGCGGCAAAGCGTTGACAATGATGCCCTTGGCCAAAAAGGGCGTATGCGTTTTTCCCTGAATATATTCAGGGAAAAACGCATACGCCCTTTTTGGCCAACCAGGCAAGCCGGAAAGGCAAATCAGCGCTACAAAGAAGTCTCGCTTGCCATCGGTCAAAAGGGCCATGCTGAAAAAAGTGTAAAAACCAGAAATGCAGGACAGGCCATGGAGACATGGGAGCCTTGCTACGCTGATGGGCGGGCTGTAAATTGCCAACAGCCACTCTGGAGAAGTGTACGGTGTGTCCTGAAACATGTAATAAGCACAGCTTAGAGAGCATAGGGCACTTCCTCTCATGGGCGTATAAATCGGGAAACCTAAAAATCAACAAGACACAGGCACCCCAAAGTTTAGGGCTGCTCTGTTTCCAAGAACCTCCACTTCGGTACACCTTCAATATCCCAGGAAAGCGAAAAATGGATAAAGAAGTTGTGGTACTTAGGCACAATGGAATATCACTCAGCCATGAAATCAATGTCATAAGGCTAGTAGCAGCAGGATGAGTGGATTTAGGTACGATGACTCTCAGTGAAAAAAGTCACAGAGAAAAAGACACTTATCCTAAGATATCACTGAGAGAGGGAATGTCAAAATCGCTACACTTGAACTGAATTACAAGACAGAACAGAGTCACACATTTAGAAAACACACTATGGCTGCTTAACGGGAAAGGTGAGGTGGGGTGATGCATAAAACAAGGGTTTGAAATTAGCTCAGATACCGTTCCACAAGCCAAATATGTAATAGACAAGACCTACTCCCTGCTCAGTGAACTGGACTCAACAGCCCCTATTCACCGCCCAAGAATACATCTGACTAGTAAGAGTCTTAAAACCTATGTATTGATCTCTCTCTGGAAGTGAATCAAGAGGGTGTAAAGCGGCATAAACACAGCAGTGAAAAGCAGCTAAACCCCATTATAAAAATAGATTACTTAAAAAAAAACCCCATAAAACAAAGACAGTGAAAGAGAGAGAAATTCTTACAAAATCCGTTCAGGGGCTCTGATGCAACCTGGATTGACCATATCTAGACCCACAGCTGGATGAGACATAAGGCTGGACACTCTTGGGGCTGAGAGGATTGGTGGGCTTGGGTGAGCAAACGCAGACCCTTTAAAGTCATACTGCGTGGTACCCATGCCGTGGGTCCCAAATCTCCAGGTTCAAGGGCATCTTCCTACATCGAAAACATGCATGGGAAACCCAGAAGATGGTACGCCGTGTGATCGGGAAAGGTTTCTCAAACGCACCTCATCTCTCCTCTCCTTCTGCTCGGGTTCGCCATTCCAGCCGCTGGACTAACAATCTCCCTACTTGGAGAATCAGCACCTTTAACCTCCTGTTTCGTAAAGGTCGCAATTTGGCCTGAGGATGAACGGGAAGAGGGGGAACCAGTGAGAGACCAGCTCTAGGTGTTGGGACAGGCACAGGTCACTCTATTTTCCCATCAGGAAGAAGAATGAACCACAGGCTCAGCCTGCCCCCCGGAACCAGAATACGGCCTGAAGCAATCCTGCGCTTTGGCGGCCAGCTCCCAAAAAAGCGAGTTGACAAATGGAGCTCAGGGGCACTGCAACTCACAAACCTGCAGAGTTATAAATGATAACTCTCGTCCACAAATATATTGAGGGAAGGCAACGAGGAGGATTGGAAAGCAAGGCAGAATTGCAGGAAACAGGTTTCAGGAGGCAGACTCGACTCGCCTTGAAAGCACATGAAAAGCGGCAAAGCGTTGACAATGATGCCCTTGGCCAAAAAGGGCGTATGCGTTTTTCCCTGAATATATTCAGGGAAAAACGCATACGCCCTTTTTGGCCAACCAGGCAAGCCGGAAAGGCAAATCAGCGCTACAAAGAAGGCTCGCTTGCCATCGGTCAAAAGGGCCATGCTGAAAAACGTGTAAAAACCAGAAATGCAGGACAGGCCATGGAGACATGGGAGCCTTGCTACGCTGATGGGCGGGCTGTAAATTGCCAACAGCCACTCTGGAGAAGTGTACGGTGTGTCCTGAAACATGTAATAAGCACAGCTTAGAGAGCATAGGGCACTTCCACTCATGGGCGTATAAATCGGGAAACCTAAAAATCAACAAGACACAGGCACCCCAAAGTTTAGGGCTGCTCTGTTTCCAAGAACCTCCACTTCGGTACACCTTCAATATCCCAGGAAAGCGAAAAATGGATAAAGAAGTTGTGGTACTTAGGCACAATGGAATATCACTCAGCCATGAAATCAATGTCATAAGGCTAGTAGCAGCAGGATGAGTGGATTTAGGTACGATGACTCTCAGTGAAAAAAGTCACAGAGAAAAAGACACTTATCCTAAGATATCACTGAGAGAGGGAATGTCAAAATCGCTACACTTGAACTGAATTACAAAACAGAACAGAGTCACACATTTAGAAAACACACTATGGCTGCTTAACGGGAAAGGTGAGGTGGGGTGATGCATAAAACAAGGGTTTGAAATTAGCTCAGATACCGTTCCACAAGCCAAATATGTAATAGACAAGACCTACTCCCTGCTCAGTGAACTGGACTCAACAGCCCCTATTCACCGCCCAAGAATACATCTGACTAGTAAGAGTCTTAAAACCTATGTATTGATCTCTCTCTGGAAGTGAATCAAGAGGGTGTAAAGCGGCATAAACACAGCAGTGAAAAGCAGCTAAACCCCATTATAAAAATAGATTACTTAAAAAAAAACCCATAAAACAAAGACAGTGAAAGAGAGAGAAATTCTTACAAAGTCCGTTCAGGGGCTCTGATGCAACCTGGATTGACCATATCTAGACCCACAGCTGGATGAGACATGAGGCTGGACACTCTTGGGGCTGAGAGGATTGGTGAGCTTGGGTGAGCAAACGCAGACCCTTTAAAGTCATACTGCGTGGTACCCATGCCGTGGGTCCCAAATCTCCAGGTTCAAGGGCATCTTCCTACATCGAAAACATGCATGGGAAACCCAGAAGATGGTACGCCGTGTGATCGGGAAAGGTTTCTCAAACGCACCTCATCTCTCCTCTCCTTCTGCTCGGGTTCGCCATTCCAGCCGCTCGACTAACAATCTCCCTACTTGGAGAATCAGCACCTTTAACCTCCTGTTTCGTAAAGGTCGCAATTTGGCCTGAGGATGAACGGGAAGAGGGGGAACCAGTGAGAGACCAGCTCTAGGTGTTGGGACAGGCACAGGTCACTCTATTTTCCCATCAGGAAGAAGAATGAACCACAGGCTCAGCCTGCCCCCCGGAACCAGAATACGGCCTGAAGCAATCCTGCGCTTTGGCGGCCAGCTCCCAAAAAAGCGAGTTGACAAATGGAGCTCAGGGGCACTGCAACTCACAAACCTGCAGAGTTATAAATGATAACTCTCGTCCACAAATATATTGAGGGAAGGCAACGAGGAGGATTGGAAAGCAAGGCAGAATTGCAGGAAACAGGTTTCAGGAGGCAGACTCGACTCGCCTTGAAAGCACATGAAAAGCGGCAAAGCGTTGACAATGATGCCCTTGGCCAAAAAGGGCGTATGCGTTTTTCCCTGAATATATTCAGGGAAAAACGCATACGCCCTTTTTGGCCAACCAGGCAAGCCGGAAAGGCAAATCAGCGCTACAAAGAAGTCTCGCTTGCCATCGGTCAAAAGGGCCATGCTGAAAAAAGTGTAAAAACCAGAAATGCAGGACAGGCCATGGAGACATGGGAGCCTTGCTACGCTGATGGGCGGGCTGTAAATTGCCAACAGCCACTCTGGAGAAGTGTACGGTGTGTCCTGAAACATGTAATAAGCACAGCTTAGAGAGCATAGGGCACTTCCTCTCATGGGCGTATAAATCGGGAAACCTAAAAATCAACAAGACACAGGCACCCCAAAGTTTAGGGCTGCTCTGTTTCCAAGAACCTCCACTTCGGTACACCTTCAATATCCCAGGAAAGCGAAAAATGGATAAAGAAGTTGTGGTACTTAGACACAATGGAATATCACTCAGCCATGAAATCAATGTCATAAGGCTAGTAGCAGCAGGATGAGTGGATTTAGGTACGATGACTCTCAGTGAAAAAAGTCACAGAGAAAAAGACACTTATCCTAAGATATCACTGAGAGAGGGAATGTCAAAATCGCTACACTTGAACTGAATTACAAAACAGAACAGAGTCACACATTTAGAAAACACACTATGGCTGCTTAACGGGAAAGGTGAGGTGGGGTGATGCATAAAACAAGGGTTTGAAATTAGCTCAGATACCGTTCCACAAGCCAAATATGTAATAGACAAGACCTACTCCCTGCTCAGTGAACTGGACTCAACAGCCCCTATTCACCGCCCAAGAATACATCTGACTAGTAAGAGTCTTAAAACCTATGTATTGATCTCTCTCTGGAAGTGAATCAAGAGGGTGTAAAGCGGCATAAACACAGCAGTGAAAAGCAGCTAAACCCCATTATAAAAATAGATTACTTAAAAAAAAACCCCATAAAACAAAGACAGTGAAAGAGAGAGAAATTCTTACAAAATCCGTTCAGGGGCTCTGATGCAACCTGGATTGACCATATCTAGACCCACAGCTGGATGAGACATAAGGCTGGACACTCTTGGGGCTGAGAGGATTGGTGGGCTTGGGTGAGCAAACGCAGACCCTTTAAAGTCATACTGCGTGGTACCCATGCCGTGGGTCCCAAATCTCCAGGTTCAAGGGCATCTTCCTACATCGAAAACATGCATGGGAAACCCAGAAGATGGTACGCCGTGTGATCGGGAAAGGGTTCTCAAACGCACCTCATCTCTCCTCTCCTTCTGCTCGGGTTCGCCATTCCAGCCGCTGGACTAACAATCTCCCTACTTGGAGAATCAGCACCTTTAACCTCCTGTTTCGTAAAGGTCGCAATTTGGCCTGAGGATGAACGGGAAGAGGGGGAACCAGTGAGAGACCAGCTCTAGGTGTTGGGACAGGCACAGGTCACTCTATTTTCCCATCAGGAAGAAGAATGAACCACAGGCTCAGCCTGCCCCCCGGAACCAGAATACGGCCCGAAGCAATCCTGCGCTTTGGCGGCCAGCTCCCAAAAAAGCGAGTTGACAAATGGAGCTCAGGGGCACTGCAACTCACAAACCTGCAGAGTTATAAATGATAACTCTCGTCCACAAATATATTGAGGGAAGGCAACGAGGAGGATTGGAAAGCAAGGCAGAATTGCAGGAAACAGGTTTCAGGAGGCAGACTCGACTCGCCTTGAAAGCACATGAAAAGCGGCAAAGCGTTGACAATGATGCCCTTGGCCAAAAAGGGCGTATGCGTTTTTCCCTGAATATATTCAGGGAAAAACGCATACGCCCTTTTTGGCCAACCAGGCAAGCCGGAAAGGCAAATCAGCGCTACAAAGAAGTCTCGCTTGCCATCGGTCAAAAGGGCCATGCTGAAAAAAGTGTAAAAACCAGAAATGCAGGACAGGCCATGGAGACATGGGAGCCTTGCTACGCTGATGGGCGGGCTGTAAATTGCCAACAGCCACTCTGGAGAAGTGTACGGTGTGTCCTGAAACATGTAATAAGCACAGCTTAGAGAGCATAGGGCACTTCCTCTCATGGGCGTATAAATCGGGAAACCTAAAAATCAACAAGACACAGGCACCCCAAAGTTTAGGGCTGCTCTGTTTCCAAGAACCTCCACTTCGGTACACCTTCAATATCCCAGGAAAGCGAAAAATGGATAAAGAAGTTGTGGTACTTAGGCACAATGGAATATCACTCAGCCATGAAATCAATGTCATAAGGCTAGTAGCAGCAGGATGAGTGGATTTAGGTACGATGACTCTCAGTGAAAAAAGTCACAGAGAAAAAGACACTTATCCTAAGATATCACTGAGAGAGGGAATGTCAAAATCGCTACACTTGAACTGAATTACAAGACAGAACAGAGTCACACATTTAGAAAACACACTATGGCTGCTTAACGGGAAAGGTGAGGTGGGGTGATGCATAAAACAAGGGTTTGAAATTAGCTCAGATACCGTTCCACAAGCCAAATATGTAATAGACAAGACCTACTCCCTGCTCAGTGAACTGGACTCAACAGCCCCTATTCACCGCCCAAGAATACATCTGACTAGTAAGAGTCTTAAAACCTATGTATTGATCTCTCTCTGGAAGTGAATCAAGAGGGTGTAAAGCGGCATAAACACAGCAGTGAAAAGCAGCTAAACCCCATTATAAAAATAGATTACTTAAAAAAAACCCCGTAAAACAAAGACAGTGAAAGAGAGAGAAATTCTTACAAAATCCGTTCAGGGGCTCTGATGCAACCTGGATTGACCATATCTAGACCCACAGCTGGATGAGACATAAGGCTGGACACTCTTGGGGCTGAGAGGATTGGTGGGCTTGGGTGAGCAAACGCAGACCCTTTAAAGTCATACTGCGTGGTACCCATGCCGTGGGTCCCAAATCTCCAGGTTCAAGGGCATCTTCCTACATCGAAAACATGCATGGGAAACCCAGAAGATGGTACGCCGTGTGATCGGGAAAGGGTTCTCAAACGCACCTCATCTCTCCTCTCCTTCTGCTCGGGTTCGCCATTCCAGCCGCTCGACTAACAATCTCCCTACTTGGAGAATCAGCACCTTTAACCTCCTGTTTCGTAAAGGTCGCAATTTGGCCTGAGGATGAACGGGAAGAGGGGGAACCAGTGAGAGACCAGCTCTAGGTGTTGGGACAGGCACAGGTCACTCTATTTTCCCATCAGGAAGAAGAATGAACCACAGGCTCAGCCTGCCCCCCGGAACCAGAATACGGCCTGAAGCAATCCTGCGCTTTGGCGGCCAGCTCCCAAAAAAGCGAGTTGACAAATGGAGCTCAGGGGCACTGCAACTCACAAACCTGCAGAGTTATAAATGATAACTCTCGTCCACAAATATATTGAGGGAAGGCAACGAGGAGGATTGGAAAGCAAGGCAGAATTGCAGGAAACAGGTTTCAGGAGGCAGACTCGACTCGCCTTGAAAGCACATGAAAAGCGGCAAAGCGTTGACAATGATGCCCTTGGCCAAAAAGGGCGTATGCGTTTTTCCCTGAATATATTCAGGGAAAAACGCATACGCCCTTTTTGGCCAACCAGGCAAGCTGGAAAGGCAAATCAGCGCTACAAAGAAGTCTCGCTTGCCATCGGTCAAAAGGGCCATGCTGAAAAAAGTGTAAAAACCAGAAATGCAGGACAGGCCATGGAGACATGGGAGCCTTGCTACGCTGATGGGCGGGCTGTAAATTGCCAACAGCCACTCTGGAGAAGTGTACGGTGTGTCCTGAAACATGTAATAAGCACAGCTTAGAGAGCATAGGGAACTTCCACTCATGGGCGTATAAATCGGGAAACCTAAAAATCAACAAGACACAGGCACCCCAAAGTTTAGGGCTGCTCTGTTTCCAAGAACCTCCACTTCGGTACACCTTCAATATCCCAGGAAAGCGAAAAATGGATAAAGAAGTTGTGGTACTTAGGCACAATGGAATATCACTCAGCTATGAAATCAATGTCATAAGGCTAGTAGCAGCAGGATGAGTGGATTTAGGTACGATGACTCTCAGTGAAAAAAGTCACAGAGAAAAAGACACTTATCCTAAGATATCACTGAGAGAGGGAATGTCAAAATCGCTACACTTGAACTGAATTACAAAACAGAACAGAGTCACACATTTAGAAAACACACTATGGCTGCTTAACGGGAAAGGTGAGGTGGGGTGATGCATAAAACAAGGGTTTGAAATTAGCTCAGATACCGTTCCACAAGCCAAATATGTAATAGACAAGACCTACTCCCTGCTCAGTGAACTGGACTCAACAGCCCCTATTCACCGCCCAAGAATACATCTGACTAGTAAGAGTCTTAAAACCTATGTATTGATCTCTCTCTGGAAGTGAATCAAGAGGGTGTAAAGCGGCATAAACACAGCAGTGAAAAGCAGCTAAACCCCATTATAAAAATAGATTACTTAAAAAAAAACCCCATAAAACAAAGACAGTGAAAGAGAGAGAAATTCTTACAAAATCCGTTCAGGGGCTCTGATGCAACCTGGATTGACCATATCTAGACCCACAGCTGGATGAGACATAAGGCTGGACACTCTTGGGGCTGAGAGGATTGGTGAACTTGGGTGAGCAAACGCAGACCCTTTAAAGTCATACTGCGTGGTACCCATGCCGTGGGTCCCAAATCTCCAGGTTCAAGGGCATCTTCCTACATCGAAAACATGCATGGGAAACCCAGAAGATGGTACGCCGTGTGATCGGGAAAGGTTTCTCAAACGCACCTCATCTCTCCTCTCCTTCTGCTCGGGTTCGCCATTCCAGCCCCTCGACTAACAATCTCCCTACTTGGAGAATCAGCACCTTTAACCTCCTGTTTCGTAAAGGTCGCAATTTGGCCTGAGCATGAACGGGAAGAGGGGGAACCAGTGAGAGACCAGCTCTAGGTGTTGGGACAGGCACAGGTCACTCTATTTTCCCATCAGGAAGAAGAATGAACCACAGGCTCAGCCTGCCCCCCGGAACCAGAATACGGCCTGAAGCAATCCTGCGCTTTGGCGGCCAGCTCCCAAAAAAGCGAGTTGACAAATGGAGCTCAGGGGCACTGCAACTCACAAACCTGCAGAGTTATAAATGATAACTCTCGTCCACAAATATATTGAGGGAAGGCAACGAGGAGGATTGGAAAGCAAGGCAGAATTGCAGGAAACAGGTTTCAGGAGGCAGACTCGACTCGCCTTGAAAGCACATGAAAAGCGGCAAAGCGTTGACAATGATGCCCTTGGCCAAAAAGGGCGTATGCGTTTTTCCCTGAATATATTCAGGGAAAAACGCATACGCCCTTTTTGGCCAACCAGGCAAGCCGGAAAGGCAAATCAGCGCTACAAAGAAGGCTCGCTTGCCATCGGTCAAAAGGGCCATGCTGAAAAACGTGTAAAAACCAGAAATGCAGGACAGGCCATGGAGACATGGGAGCCTTGCTACGCTGATGGGCGGGCTGTAAATTGCCAACAGCCACTCTGGAGAAGTGTACGGTGTGTCCTGAAACATGTAATAAGCACAGCTTAGAGAGCATAGGGCACTTCCACTCATGGGCGTATAAATCGGGAAACCTAAAAATCAACAAGACACAGGCACCCCAAAGTTTAGGGCTGCTCTGTTTCCAAGAACCTCCACTTCGGTACACCTTCAATATCCCAGGAAAGCGAAAAATGGATAAAGAAGTTGTGGTACTTAGGCACAAGGGAATATCACTCAGCCATGAAATCAATGTCATAAGGCTAGTAGCAGCAGGATGAGTGGATTTAGGTACGATGACTCTCAGTGAAATAAGTCACAGAGAAAAAGACACTTACCCTAAGATATCACTGATAGAGGGAATGTCAAAATCGCTACACTTGAACTGAATTACAAAACAGAACAGAGTCACACATTTAGAAAACACACTATGGCTGCTTAACGGGAAAGGTGAGGTGGGGTGATGCATAAAACAAGGGTTTGAAATTAGCTCAGATCCCGTTCCACAAGCCAAATATGTAATAGAGAAGAACTACTCCCTGCTCAGTGAACTGGACTCAACAGCCCCTATTCACCGCCCAAGAATATATCTGACTAGTAAGAGTCTTAAAACCTATGTATTGATCTCTCTCTGGAAGTGAATCAAGAGGGTGTAAAGCGGCATAAACACAGCAGTGAAAAGCAGCTAAACCCCATTATAAAAATAGATTACTTAAAAAAAACCCCGTAAAACAAAGACAGTGAAAGAGAGAGAAATTCTTACAAAGTCCGTTCAGGGGCTCTGATGCAACCTGGATTGACCATATCTAGACCCACAGCTGGATGAGACATGAGGCTGGACACTCTTGGGGCTGAGAGGATTGGTGAGCTTGGGTGAGCAAACGCAGACCCTTTAAAGTCATACTGCGTGGTACCCATGCCGTGGGTCCCAAATCTCCAGGTTCAAGGGCATCTTCCTACATCGAAAACATGCGTGGGAAACCCAGAAGATGGTACACCGTGTGATCGGGAAAGGTTTCTCAAACGCACCTCATCTCTCCTCTCCTTGTGCTCGGGTTCGCCATTCCAGCCGCTCGACTAACAATCTCCCTACTTGGAGAATCAGCACCTTTAACCTCCTCTTTCGGACAGGTCGCAATTTGGCCTGAGGATGAACGGGAAGAGGGGGAACCAATGAGAGACCAGCTCTAGGTGTAGGGACAGGCACAGGTCACTCTATTTTCCCATCAGGAAGAAGAATGAACCACAGGCTCAGCCTGCCCCCCGGAACCAGAATACGGCCTGAAGCAATCCTGCGCTTTGGCGGCCAGCTCCCAAAAAAGCCAGTTGACAAATGGAGCTCAGGGGCACTGCAACTCACAAACCGGCAGAGTTATAAATGATAACTCTCGTCCACAAATATATTGAGGGAAGGCAACGAGGAGGATTGGAAAGCAAGGCAGAATTGCAGGAAACAGGTTTCAGGAGGCAGACTCGACTCGCCTTGAAAGCACATGAAAAGCGGCAAAGCGTTGACAATGATGCCCTTGGCCAAAAAGGGCGTATGCGTTTTTCCCTGAATATATTCAGGGAAAAACGCATACGCCCTTTTTGGCCAACCAGGCAAGCCGGAAAGGCAAATCAGCGCTACAAAGAAGGCTCGCTTGCCATCGGTCAAAAGGGCCATGCTGAAAAACGTGTAAAAACCAGAAATGCAGGACAGGCCATGGAGACATGGGAGCCTTGCTACGCTGATGGGCGGGCTGTAAATTGCCAACAGCCACTCTGGAGAAGTGTACGATGTGTCCTGAAACATGTAATAAGCACAGCTTAGAGAGCATAGGGCACTTCCACTCATGGGCGTATAAATCGGGAAACCTAAAAATCAACAAGACACAGGCACCCCAAAGTTTAGGGCTGCTCTGTTTCCAAGAACCTCCACTTCGGTACACCTTCAATATCCCAGGAAAGCGAAAAATGGATAAAGAAGTTGTGGTACTTAGGCACAATGGAATATCACTCAGCCATGAAATCAATGTCATAAGGCTAGTAGCAGCAGGATGAGTGGATTTAGGTACGATGACTCTCAGTGAAAAAAGTCACAGAGAAAAAGACACTTATCCTAAGATATCACTGAGAGAGGGAATGTCAAAATCGCTACACTTGAACTGAATTACAAAACAGAACAGAGTCACACATTTAGAAAACACACTATGGCTGCTTAACGGGAAAGGTGAGGTGGGGTGATGCATAAAACAAGGGTTTGAAATTAGCTCAGATCCCGTTCCACAAGCCAAATATGTAATAGACAAGACCTACTCCCTGCTCAGTGAACTGGACTCAACAGCCCCTATTCACCGCCCAAGAATATATCTGACTAGTAAGAGTCTTAAAACCTATGTATTGATCTCTCTCTGGAAGTGAATCAAGAGGGTGTAAAGCGGCATAAACACAGCAGTGAAAAGCAGCTAAACCCCATTATAAAAATAGATTACTTAAAAAAAACCCCGTAAAACAAAGACAGTGAAAGAGAGAGAAATTCTTACAAAGTCCGTTCAGGGGCTCTGATGCAACCTGGATTGACCATATCTAGACCCACAGCTGGATGAGACATGAGGCTGGACACTCTTGGGGCTGAGAGGATTGGTGAGCTTGGGTGAGCAAACGCAGACCCTTTAAAGTCATACTGCGTGGTACCCATGCCGTGGGTCCCAAATCTCCAGGTTCAAGGGCATCTTCCTACATCGAAAACATGCGTGGGAAACCCAGAAGATGGTACACCGTGTGATCGGGAAAGGTTTCTCAAACGCACCTCATCTCTCCTCTCCTTGTACTCGGGTTCGCGATTCCAGCCGCTCGACTAACAATCTCCCTACTTGGAGAATCA
Source organism: Eubalaena glacialis (assembly GCF_028564815.1). Lineage (NCBI taxonomy): Eukaryota > Metazoa > Chordata > Mammalia > Artiodactyla > Balaenidae > Eubalaena > Eubalaena glacialis. The sequence continues at coordinate 120,822,506 of NC_083722.1, forward strand.
GCACCTTTAACCTCCTGTTTCGTAAAGGTCGCAATTTGGCCTGAGGATGAACGGGAAGAGGGGGAACCAGTGAGAGACCAGCTCTAGGTGTTGGGACAGGCACAGGTCACTCTATTTTCCCATCAGGAAGAAGAATGAACCACAGGCTCAGCCTGCCCCCCGGAACCAGAATACGGCCTGAAGCAATCCTGCGCTTTGGCGGCCAGCTCCCAAAAAAGCGAGTTGACAAATGGAGCTCAGGGGCACTGCAACTCACAAACCGGCAGAGTTATAAATGATAACTCTCGTCCACAAATATATTGAGGGAAGGCAACGAGGAGGATTGGAAAGCAAGGCAGAATTGCAGGAAACAGGTTTCAGGAGGCAGACTCGACTCGCCTTGAAAGCACATGAAAAGCGGCAAAGCGTTGACAATGATGCCCTTGGCCAAAAAGGGCGTATGCGTTTTTCCCTGAATATATTCAGGGAAAAACGCATACGCCCTTTTTGGCCAACCAGGCAAGCCGGAAAGGCAAATCAGCGCTACAAAGAAGGCTCGCTTGCCATCGGTCAAAAGGGCCATGCTGAAAAACGTGTAAAAACCAGAAATGCAGGACAGGCCATGGAGACATGGGAGCCTTGCTACGCTGATGGGCGGGCTGTAAATTGCCAACAGCCACTCTGGAGAAGTGTACGGTGTGTCCTGAAACATGTAATAAGCACAGCTTAGAGAGCATAGGGCACTTCCACTCATGGGCGTATAAATCGGGAAACCTAAAAATCAACAAGACACAGGCACCCCAAAGTTTAGGGCTGCTCTGTTTCCAAGAACCTCCACTTCGGTACACCTTCAATATCCCAGGAAAGCGAAAAATGGATAAAGAAGTTGTGGTACTTAGGCACAATGGAATATCACTCAGCCATGAAATCAATGTCATAAGGCTAGTAGCAGCAGGATGAGTGGATTTAGGTACGATGACTCTCAGTGAAAAAAGTCACAGAGAAAAAGACACTTATCCTAAGATATCACTGAGAGAGGGAATGTCAAAATCGCTACACTTGAACTGAATTACAAAACAGAACAGAGTCACACATTTAGAAAACACACTATGGCTGCTTAACGGGAAAGGTGAGGTGGGGTGATGCATAAAACAAGGGTTTGAAATTAGCTCAGATACCGTTCCACAAGCCAAATATGTAATAGACAAGACCTACTCCCTGCTCAGTGAACTGGACTCAACAGCCCCTATTCACCGCCCAAGAATACATCTGACTAGTAAGAGTCTTAAAACCTATGTATTGATCTCTCTCTGGAAGTGAATCAAGAGGGTGTAAAGCGGCATAAACACAGCAGTGAAAAGCAGCTAAACCCCATTATAAAAATAGATTACTTAAAAAAAAACCCCATAAAACAAAGACAGTGAAAGAGAGAGAAATTCTTACAAAATCCGTTCAGGGGCTCTGATGCAACCTGGATTGACCATATCTAGACCCACAGCTGGATGAGACATAAGGCTGGACACTCTTGGGGCTGAGAGGATTGGTGGGCTTGGGTGAGCAAACGCAGACCCTTTAAAGTCATACTGCGTGGTACCCATGCCGTGGGTCCCAAATCTCCAGGTTCAAGGGCATCTTCCTACATCGAAAACATGCATGGGAAACCCAGAAGATGGTACGCCGTGTGATCGGGAAAGGGTTCTCAAACGCACCTCATCTCTCCTCTCCTTCTGCTCGGGTTCGCCATTCCAGCCGCTGGACTAACAATCTCCCTACTTGGAGAATCAGCACCTTTAACCTCCTGTTTCGTAAAGGTCGCAATTTGGCCTGAGGATGAACGGGAAGAGGGGGAACCAGTGAGAGACCAGCTCTAGGTGTTGGGACAGGCACAGGTCACTCTATTTTCCCATCAGGAAGAAGAATGAACCACAGGCTCAGCCTGCCCCCCGGAACCAGAATACGGCCCGAAGCAATCCTGCGCTTTGGCGGCCAGCTCCCAAAAAAGCGAGTTGACAAATGGAGCTCAGGGGCACTGCAACTCACAAACCTGCAGAGTTATAAATGATAACTCTCGTCCACAAATATATTGAGGGAAGGCAACGAGGAGGATTGGAAAGCAAGGCAGAATTGCAGGAAACAGGTTTCAGGAGGCAGACTCGACTCGCCTTGAAAGCACATGAAAAGCGGCAAAGCGTTGACAATGATGCCCTTGGCCAAAAAGGGCGTATGCGTTTTTCCCTGAATATATTCAGGGAAAAACGCATACGCCCTTTTTGGCCAACCAGGCAAGCCGGAAAGGCAAATCAGCGCTACAAAGAAGTCTCGCTTGCCATCGGTCAAAAGGGCCATGCTGAAAAAAGTGTAAAAACCAGAAATGCAGGACAGGCCATGGAGACATGGGAGCCTTGCTACGCTGATGGGCGGGCTGTAAATTGCCAACAGCCACTCTGGAGAAGTGTACGGTGTGTCCTGAAACATGTAATAAGCACAGCTTAGAGAGCATAGGGCACTTCCACTCATGGGCGTATAAATCGGGAAACCTAAAAATCAACAAGACACAGGCACCCCAAAGTTTAGGGCTGCTCTGTTTCCAAGAACCTCCACTTCGGTACACCTTCAATATCCCAGGAAAGCGAAAAATGGATAAAGAAGTTGTGGTACTTAGGCACAATGGAATATCACTCAGCCATGAAATCAATGTCATAAGGCTAGTAGCAGCAGGATGAGTGGATTTAGGTACGATGACTCTCAGTGAAATAAGTCACAGAGAAAAAGACACTTATCCTAAGATATCACTGAGAGAGGGAATGTCAAAATCGCTACACTTGAACTGAATTACAAAACAGAACAGAGTCACACATTTAGAAAACACACTATGGCTGCTTAACGGGAAAGGTGAGGTGGGGTGATGCATAAAACAAGGGTTTGAAATTAGCTCAGATACCGTTCCACAAGCCAAATATGTAATAGACAAGACCTACTCCCTGCTCAGTGAACTGGACTCAACAGCCCCTATTCACCGCCCAAGAATATATCTGACTAGTAAGAGTCTTAAAACCTATGTATTGATCTCTCTCTGGAAGTGAATCAAGAGGGTGTAAAGCGGCATAAACACAGCAGTGAAAAGCAGCTAAACCCCATTATAAAAATAGATTACTTAAAAAAAACCCCGTAAAACAAAGACAGTGAAAGAGAGAGAAATTCTTACAAAGTCCGTTCAGGGGCTCTGATGCAACCTGGATTGACCATATCTAGACCCACAGCTGGATGAGACATGAGGCTGGACACTCTTGGGGCTGAGAGGATTGGTGAGCTTCGGTGAGCAAACGCAGACCCTTTAAAGTCATACTGCGTGGTACCCATGCCGTGGGTCCCAAATCTCCAGGTTCAAGGGCATCTTCCTACATCGAAAACATGCGTGGGAAACCCAGAAGATGGTACGCCGTGTGATCGGGAAAGGTTTCTCAAACGCACCTCATTTCTCCTCTCCTTGTGCTCGGGTTCGCCATTCCAGCCGCTCGACTAACAATCTCCCTACTTGGAGAATCAGCACCTTTAACCTCCTGTTTCGGACAGGTCGCAATTTGGCCTGAGGATGAACGGGAAGAGGGGGAACCAATGAGAGACTAGCTCTAGGTGTTGGGACAGGCACAGGTCACTCTATTTTCCCATCAGGAAGAAGAATGAACCACAGGCTCAGCCTGCCCCCCGGAACCAGAATACGGCCGGAAGCAATCCTGCGCTTTGGCGGCCAGCTCCCAAAAAAGCGAGTTGACAAATGGAGCTCAGGGGCACTGCAACTCACAAACCTGCAGAGTTATAAATGATAACTCTCGTCCACAAATATATTGAGGGAAGGCAACGAGGAGGATTGGAAAGCAAGGCAGAATTGCAGGAAACAGGTTTCAGGAGGCAGACTCGACTCGCCTTGAAAGCACATGAAAAGCGGCAAAGCGTTGACAATGATGCCCTTGGCCAAAAAGGGCGTATGCGTTTTTCCCTGAATATATTCAGGGAAAAACGCATACGCCCTTTTTGGCCAACCAGGCAAGCCGGAAAGGCAAATCAGCGCTACAAAGAAGTCTCGCTTGCCATCGGTCAAAAGGGCCATGCTGAAAAAAGTGTAAAAACCAGAAATGCAGGACAGGCCATGGAGACATGGGAGCCTTGCTACGCTGATGGGCGGGCTGTAAATTGCCAACAGCCACTCTGGAGAAGTGTACGGTGTGTCCTGAAACATGTAATAAGCACAGCTTAGAGAGCATAGGGCACTTCCACTCATGGGCGTATAAATCGGGAAACCTAAAAATCAACAAGACACAGGCACCCCAAAGTTTAGGGCTGCTCTGTTTCCAAGAACCTCCACTTCGGTACACCTTCAATATCCCAGGAAAGCGAAAAATGGATAAAGAAGTTGTGGTACTTAGGCACAATGGAATATCACTCAGCCATGAAATCAATGTCATAAGGCTAGTAGCAGCAGGATGAGTGGATTTAGGTACGATGACTCTCAGTGAAATAAGTCACAGAGAAAAAGACACTTATCCTAAGATATCACTGAGAGAGGGAATGTCAAAATCGCTACACTTGAACTGAATTACAAAACAGAACAGAGTCACACATTTAGAAAACACACTATGGCTGCTTAACGGGAAAGGTGAGGTGGGGTGATGCATAAAACAAGGGTTTGAAATTAGCTCAGATACCGTTCCACAAGCCAAATATGTAATAGACAAGACCTACTCCCTGCTCAGTGAACTGGACTCAACAGCCCCTATTCACCGCCCAAGAATATATCTGACTAGTAAGAGTCTTAAAACCTATGTATTGATCTCTCTCTGGAAGTGAATCAAGAGGGTGTAAAGCGGCATAAACACAGCAGTGGAAAGCAGCTAAACCCCATTATAAAAATAGATTACTTAAAAAAAACCCCATAAACAAAGACAGTGAAAGAGAGAGAAATTCTTACAAAGTCCGTTCAGGGGCTCTGATGCAACCTGGATTGACCATATCTAGACCCACAGCTGGATGAGACATGAGGCTGGACACTCTTGGGGCTGAGAGGATTGGTGAGCTTGGGTGAGCAAACGCAGACCCTTTAAAGTCATACTGCGTGGTACCCATGCCGTGGGTCCCAAATCTCCAGGTTCAAGGGCATCTTCCTACATCGAAAACATGCATGGGAAACCCAGAAGATGGTACGCCGTGTGATCGGGAAAGGTTTCTCAAACGCACCTCATCTCTCCTCTCCTTCTGCTCGGGTTCGCCATTCCAGCCGCTGGACTAACAATCTCCCTACTTGGAGAATCAGCACCTTTAACCTCCTGTTTCGTAAAGGTCGCAATTTGGCCTGAGGATGAACGGGAAGAGGGGGAACCAGTGAGAGACCAGCTCTACGTGTTGGGACAGGCACAGGTCACTCTATTTTCCCATCAGGAAGAAGAATGAACCACAGGCTCAGCCTGCCCCCCGGAACCAGAATACGGCCTGAAGCAATCCTGCGCTTTGGCGGCCAGCTCCCAAAAAAGCGAGTTGACAAATGGAGCTCAGGGGCACTGCAACTCACAAACCTGCAGAGTTATAAATGATAACTCTCGTCCACAAATATATTGAGGGAAGGCAACGAGGAGGATTGGAAAGCAAGGCAGAATTGCAGGAAACAGGTTTCAGGAGGCAGACTCGACTCGCCTTGAAAGCACATGAAAAGCGGCAAACCGTTGACAATGATGCCCTTGGCCAAAAAGGGCGTATGCGTTTTTCCCTGAATATATTCAGGGAAAAACGCATACGCCCTTTTTGGCCAACCAGGCAAGCCGGAAAGGCAAATCAGCGCTACAAAGAAGTCTCGCTTGCCATCGGTCAAAAGGGCCATGCTGAAAAAAGTGTAAAAACCAGAAATGCAGGACAGGCCATGGAGACATGGGAGCCTTGCTACGCTGATGGGCGGGCTGTAAATTGCCAACAGCCACTCTGGAGAAGTGTACGGTGTGTCCTGAAACATGTAATAAGCACAGCTTAGAGAGCATAGGGCACTTCCTCTCATGGGCGTATAAATCGGGAAACCTAAAAATCAACAAGACACAGGCACCCCAAAGTTTAGGGCTGCTCTGTTTCCAAGAACCTCCACTTCGGTACACCTTCAATATCCCAGGAAAGCGAAAAATGGATAAAGAAGTTGTGGTACTTAGGCACAATGGAATATCACTCAGCCATGAAATCAATGTCATAAGGCTAGTAGCAGCAGGATGAGTGGATTTAGGTACGATGACTCTCAGTGAAAAAAGTCACAGAGAAAAAGACACTTATCCTAAGATATCACTGAGAGAGGGAATGTCAAAATCGCTACACTTGAACTGAATTACAAGACAGAACAGAGTCACACATTTAGAAAACACACTATGGCTGCTTAACGGGAAAGGTGAGGTGGGGTGATGCATAAAACAAGGGTTTGAAATTAGCTCAGATCCCGTTCCACAAGCCAAATATGTAATAGACAAGACCTACTCCCTGCTCAGTGAACTGGACTCAACAGCCCCTATTCACCGCCCAAGAATACATCTGACTAGTAAGAGTCTTAAAACCTATGTATTGATCTCTCTCTGGAAGTGAATCAAGAGGGTGTAAAGCGGCATAAACACAGCAGTGAAAAGCAGCTAAACCCCATTATAAAAATAGATTACTTAAAAAAAAACCCCATAAAACAAAGACAGTGAAAGAGAGAGAAATTCTTACAAAATCCGTTCAGGGGCTCTGATGCAACCTGGATTGACCATATCTAGACCCACAGCTGGATGAGACATGAGGCTGGACACTCTTGGGGCTGAGAGGATTGGTGGGCTTGGGTGAGCAAACGCAGACCCTTTAAAGTCATACTGCGTGGTACCCATGCCGTGGGTCCCAAATCTCCAGGTTCAAGGGCATCTTCCTACATCGAAAACATGCATGGGAAACCCAGAAGATGGTACGCCGTGTGATCGGGAAAGGTTTCTCAAACGCACCTCATCTCTCCTCTCCTTCTGCTCGGGTTCGCCATTCCAGCCGCTCGACTAACAATCTCCCTACTTGGAGAATCAGCACCTTTAACCTCCTGTTTCGTAAAGGTCGCAATTTGGCCTGAGGATGAACGGGAAGAGGGGGAACCAGTGAGAGACCAGCTCTAGGTGTTGGGACAGGCACAGGTCACTCTATTTTCCCATCAGGAAGAAGAATGAACCACAGGCTCAGCCTGCCCCCCGGAACCAGAATACGGCCTGAAGCAATCCTGCGCTTTGGCGGCCAGCTCCCAAAAAAGCGAGTTGACAAATGGAGCTCAGGGGCACTGCAACTCACAAACCTGCAGAGTTATAAATGATAACTCTCGTCCACAAATATATTGAGGGAAGGCAACGAGGAGGATTGGAAAGCAAGGCAGAATTGCAGGAAACAGGTTTCAGGAGGCAGACTCGACTCGCCTTGAAAGCACATGAAAAGCGGCAAAGCGTTGACAATGATGCCCTTGGCCAAAAAGGGCGTATGCGTTTTTCCCTGAATATATTCAGGGAAAAACGCATACGCCCTTTTTGGCCAACCAGGCAAGCCGGAAAGGCAAATCAGCGCTACAAAGAAGGCTCGCTTGCCATCGGTCAAAAGGGCCATGCTGAAAAACGTGTAAAAACCAGAAATGCAGGACAGGCCATGGAGACATGGGAGCCTTGCTACGCTGATGGGCGGGCTGTAAATTGCCAACAGCCACTCTGGAGAAGTGTACGGTGTGTCCTGAAACATGTAATAAGCACAGCTTAGAGAGCATAGGGCACTTCCTCTCATGGGCGTATAAATCGGGAAACCTAAAAATCAACAAGACACAGGCACCCCAAAGTTTAGGGCTGCTCTGTTTCCAAGAACCTCCACTTCGGTACACCTTCAATATCCCAGGAAAGCGAAAAATGGATAAAGAAGTTGTGGTACTTAGGCACAATGGAATATCACTCAGCCATGAAATCAATGTCATAAGGCTAGTAGCAGCAGGATGAGTGGATTTAGGTACGATGACTCTCAGTGAAAAAAGTCACAGAGAAAAAGACACTTATCCTAAGATATCACTGAGAGAGGGAATGTCAAAATCGCTACACTTGAACTGAATTACAAAACAGAACAGAGTCACACATTTAGAAAACACACTATGGCTGCTTAACGGGAAAGGTGAGGTGGGGTGATGCATAAAACAAGGGTTTGAAATTAGCTCAGATACCGTTCCACAAGCCAAATATGTAATAGACAAGACCTACTCCCTGCTCAGTGAACTGGACTCAACAGCCCCTATTCACCGCCCAAGAATACATCTGACTAGTAAGAGTCTTAAAACCTATGTATTGATCTCTCTCTGGAAGTGAATCAAGAGGGTGTAAAGCGGCATAAACACAGCAGTGAAAAGCAGCTAAACCCCATTATAAAAATAGATTACTTAAAAAAAAAACCCATAAAACAAAGACAGTGAAAGAGAGAGAAATTCTTACAAAGTCCGTTCAGGGGCTCTGATGCAACCTGGATTGACCATATCTAGACCCACAGCTGGATGAGACATGAGGCTGGACACTCTTGGGGCTGAGAGGATTGGTGAGCTTGGGTGAGCAAACGCAGACCCTTTAAAGTCATACTGCGTGGTACCCATGCCGTGGGTCCCAAATCTCCAGGTTCAAGGGCATCTTCCTACATCGAAAACATGCATGGGAAACCCAGAAGATGGTACGCCGTGTGATCGGGAAAGGTTTCTCAAACGCACCTCATCTCTCCTCTCCTTCTGCTCGGGTTCGCCATTCCAGCCGCTCGACTAACAATCTCCCTACTTGGAGAATCAGCACCTTTAACCTCCTGTTTCGTAAAGGTCGCAATTTGGCCTGAGCATGAACGGGAAGAGGGGGAACCAGTGAGAGACCAGCTCTAGGTGTTGGGACAGGCACAGGTCACTCTATTTTCCCATCAGGAAGAAGAATGAACCACAGGCTCAGCCTGCCCCCCGGAACCAGAATACGGCCTGAAGCAATCCTGCGCTTTGGCGGCCAGCTCCCAAAAAAGCGAGTTGACAAATGGAGCTCAGGGGCACTGCAACTCACAAACCTGCAGAGTTATAAATGATAACTCTCGTCCACAAATATATTGAGGGAAGGCAACGAGGAGGATTGGAAAGCAAGGCAGAATTGCAGGAAACAGGTTTCAGGAGGCAGACTCGACTCGCCTTGAAAGCACATGAAAAGCGGCAAAGCGTTGACAATGATGCCCTTGGCCAAAAAGGGCGTATGCGTTTTTCCCTGAATATATTCAGGGAAAAACGCATACGCCCTTTTTGGCCAACCAGGCAAGCCGGAAAGGCAAATCAGCGCTACAAAGAAGGCTCGCTTGCCATCGGTCAAAAGGGCCATGCTGAAAAACGTGTAAAAACCAGAAATGCAGGACAGGCCATGGAGACATGGGAGCCTTGCTACGCTGATGGGCGGGCTGTAAATTGCCAACAGCCACTCTGGAGAAGTGTACGGTGTGTCCTGAAACATGTAATAAGCACAGCTTAGAGAGCATAGGGCACTTCCTCTCATGGGCGTATAAATCGGGAAACCTAAAAATCAACAAGACACAGGCACCCCAAAGTTTAGGGCTGCTCTGTTTCCAAGAACCTCCACTTCGGTACACCTTCAATATCCCAGGAAAGCGAAAAATGGATAAAGAAGTTGTGGTACTTAGACACAATGGAATATCACTCAGCCATGAAATCAATGTCATAAGGCTAGTAGCAGCAGGATGAGTGGATTTAGGTACGATGACTCTCAGTGAAAAAAGTCACAGAGAAAAAGACACTTATCCTAAGATATCACTGAGAGAGGGAATGTCAAAATCGCTACACTTGAACTGAATTACAAGACAGAACAGAGTCACACATTTAGAAAACACACTATGGCTGCTTAACGGGAAAGGTGAGGTGGGGTGATGCATAAAACAAGGGTTTGAAATTAGCTCAGATACCGTTCCACAAGCCAAATATGTAATAGACAAGACCTACTCCCTGCTCAGTGAACTGGACTCAACAGCCCCTATTCACCGCCCAAGAATACATCTGACTAGTAAGAGTCTTAAAACCTATGTATTGATCTCTCTCTGGAAGTGAATCAAGAGGGTGTAAAGCGGCATAAACACAGCAGTGAAAAGCAGCTAAACCCCATTATAAAAATAGATTACTTAAAAAAAAACCCCGTAAAACAAAGACAGTGAAAGAGAGAGAAATTCTTACAAAATCCGTTCAGGGGCTCTGATGCAAACTGGATTGACCATATCTAGACCCACAGCTGGATGAGACATAAGGCTGGACACTCTTGGGGCTGAGAGGATTGGTGGGCTTGGGTGAGCAAACGCAGACCCTTTAAAGTCATACTGCGTGGTACCCATGCCGTGGGTCCCAAATCTCCAGGTTCAAGGGCATCTTCCTACATCGAAAACATGCATGGGAAACCCAGAAGATGGTACGCCGTGTGATCGGGAAAGGTTTCTCAAACGCACCTCATCTCTCCTCTCCTTCTGCTCGGGTTCGCCATTCCAGCCGCTGGACTAACAATCTCCCTACTTGGAGAATCAGCACCTTTAACCTCCTGTTTCGTAAAGGTCGCAATTTGGCCTGAGGATGAACGGGAAGAGGGGGAACCAGTGAGAGACCAGCTCTAGGTGTTGGGACAGGCACAGGTCACTCTATTTTCCCATCAGGAAGAAGAATGAACCACAGGCTCAGCCTGCCCCCCGGAACCAGAATACGGCCCGAAGCAATCCTGCGCTTTGGCGGCCAGCTCCCAAAAAAGCGAGTTGACAAATGGAGCTCAGGGGCACTGCAACTCACAAACCTGCAGAGTTATAAATGATAACTCTCGTCCACAAATATATTGAGGGAAGGCAACGAGGAGGATTGGAAAGCAAGGCAGAATTGCAGGAAACAGGTTTCAGGAGGCAGACTCGACTCGCCTTGAAAGCACATGAAAAGCGGCAAAGCGTTGACAATGATGCCCTTGGCCAAAAAGGGCGTATGCGTTTTTCCCTGAATATATTCAGGGAAAAACGCATACGCCCTTTTTGGCCAACCAGGCAAGCCGGAAAGGCAAATCAGCGCTACAAAGAAGGCTCGCTTGCCATCGGTCAAAAGGGCCATGCTGAAAAACGTGTAAAAACCAGAAATGCAGGACAGGCCATGGAGACATGGGAGCCTTGCTACGCTGATGGGCGGGCTGTAAATTGCCAACAGCCACTCTGGAGAAGTGTACGGTGTGTCCTGAAACATGTAATAAGCACAGCTTAGAGAGCATAGGGCACTTCCACTCATGGGCGTATAAATCGGGAAACCTAAAAATCAACAAGACACAGGCACCCCAAAGTTTAGGGCTGCTCTGTTTCCAAGAACCTCCACTTCGGTACACCTTCAATATCCCAGGAAAGCGAAAAATGGATAAAGAAGTTGTGGTACTTAGGCACAATGGAATATCACTCAGCCATGAAATCAATGTCATAAGGCTAGTAGCAGCAGGATGAGTGGATTTAGGTACGATGACTCTCAGTGAAAAAAGTCACAGAGAAAAAGACACTTATCCTAAGATATCACTGAGAGAGGGAATGTCAAAATCGCTACACTTGAACTGAATTACAAAACAGAACAGAGTCACACATTTAGAAAACACACTATGGCTGCTTAACGGGAAAGGTGAGGTGGGGTGATGCATAAAACAAGGGTTTGAAATTAGCTCAGATACCGTTCCACAAGCCAAATATGTAATAGACAAGACCTACTCCCTGCTCAGTGAACTGGACTCAACAGCCCCTATTCACCGCCCAAGAATACATCTGACTAGTAAGAGTCTTAAAACCTATGTATTGATCTCTCTCTGGAAGTGAATCAAGAGGGTGTAAAGCGGCATAAACACAGCAGTGAAAAGCAGCTAAACCCCATTATAAAAATAGATTACTTAAAAAAAAACCCCATAAAACAAAGACAGTGAAAGAGAGAGAAATTCTTACAAAATCCGTTCAGGGGCTCTGATGCAACCTGGATTGACCATATCTAGACCCACAGCTGGATGAGACATAAGGCTGGACACTCTTGGGGCTGAGAGGATTGGTGGGCTTGGGTGAGCAAACGCAGACCCTTTAAAGTCATACTGCGTGGTACCCATGCCGTGGGTCCCAAATCTCCAGGTTCAAGGGCATCTTCCTACATCGAAAACATGCATGGGAAACCCAGAAGATGGTACGCCGTGTGATCGGGAAAGGTTTCTCAAACGCACCTCATCTCTCCTCTCCTTCTGCTCGGGTTCGCCATTCCAGCCGCTGGACTAACAATCTCCCTACTTGGAGAATCAGCACCTTTAACCTCCTGTTTCGTAAAGGTCGCAATTTGGCCTGAGGATGAACGGGAAGAGGGGGAACCAGTGAGAGACCAGCTCTAGGTGTTGGGACAGGCACAGGTCACTCTATTTTCCCATCAGGAAGAAGAATGAACCACAGGCTCAGCCTGCCCCCCGGAACCAGAATACGGCCTGAAGCAATCCTGCGCTTTGGCGGCCAGCTCCCAAAAAAGCGAGTTGACAAATGGAGCTCAGGGGCACTGCAACTCACAAACCTGCAGAGTTATAAATGATAACTCTCGTCCACAAATATATTGAGGGAAGGCAACGAGGAGGATTGGAAAGCAAGGCAGAATTGCAGGAAACAGGTTTCAGGAGGCAGACTCGACTCGCCTTGAAAGCACATGAAAAGCGGCAAAGCGTTGACAATGATGCCCTTGGCCAAAAAGGGCGTATGCGTTTTTCCCTGAATATATTCAGGGAAAAACGCATACGCCCTTTTTGGCCAACCAGGCAAGCCGGAAAGGCAAATCAGCGCTACAAAGAAGGCTCGCTTGCCATCGGTCAAAAGGGCCATGCTGAAAAACGTGTAAAAACCAGAAATGCAGGACAGGCCATGGAGACATGGGAGCCTTGCTACGCTGATGGGCGGGCTGTAAATTGCCAACAGCCCCTCTGGAGAAGTGTACGGTGTGTCCTGAAACATGTAATAAGCACAGCTTAGAGAGCATAGGGCACTTCCTCTCATGGGCGTATAAATCGGGAAACCTAAAAATCAACAAGACACAGGCACCCCAAAGTTTAGGGCTGCTCTGTTTCCAAGAACCTCCACTTCGGTACACCTTCAATATCCCAGGAAAGCGAAAAATGGATAAAGAAGTTGTGGTACTTAGGCACAATGGAATATCACTCAGCCATGAAATCAATGTCATAAGGCTAGTAGCAGCAGGATGAGTGGATTTAGGTACGATGACTCTCAGTGAAAAAAGTCACAGAGAAAAAGACACTTATCCTAAGATATCACTGAGAGAGGGAATGTCAAAATCGCTACACTTGAACTGAATTACAAAACAGAACAGAGTCACACATTTAGAAAACACACTATGGCTGCTTAACGGGAAAGGTGAGGTGGGGTGATGCATAAAACAAGGGTTTGAAATTAGCTCAGATACCGTTCCACAAGCCAAATATGTAATAGACAAGACCTACTCCCTGCTCAGTGAACTGGACTCAACAGCCCCTATTCACCGCCCAAGAATACATCTGACTAGTAAGAGTCTTAAAACCTATGTATTGATCTCTCTCTGGAAGTGAATCAAGAGGGTGTAAAGCGGCATAAACACAGCAGTGAAAAGCAGCTAAACCCCATTATAAAAATAGATTACTTAAAAAAAAACCCATAAAACAAAGACAGTGAAAGAGAGAGAAATTCTTACAAAGTCCGTTCAGGGGCTCTGATGCAACCTGGATTGACCATATCTAGACCCACAGCTGGATGAGACATGAGGCTGGACACTCTTGGGGCTGAGAGGATTGGTGAGCTTGGGTGAGCAAACGCAGACCCTTTAAAGTCATACTGCGTGGTACCCATGCCGTGGGTCCCAAATCTCCAGGTTCAAGGGCATCTTCCTACATCGAAAACATGCATGGGAAACCCAGAAGATGGTACGCCGTGTGATCGGGAAAGGTTTCTCAAACGCACCTCATCTCTCCTCTCCTTCTGCTCGGGTTCGCCATTCCAGCCGCTCGACTAACAATCTCCCTACTTGGAGAATCAGCACCTTTAACCTCCTGTTTCGTAAAGGTCGCAATTTGGCCTGAGGATGAACGGGAAGAGGGGGAACCAGTGAGAGACCAGCTCTAGGTGTTGGGACAGGCACAGGTCACTCTATTTTCCCATCAGGAAGAAGAATGAACCACAGGCTCAGCCTGCCCCCCGGAACCAGAATACGGCCCGAAGCAATCCTGCGCTTTGGCGGCCAGCTCCCAAAAAAGCGAGTTGACAAATGGAGCTCAGGGGCACTGCAACTCACAAACCGGCAGAGTTATAAATGATAACTCTCGTCCACAAATATATTGAGGGAAGGCAACGAGGAGGATTGGAAAGCAAGGCAGAATTGCAGGAAACAGGTTTCAGGAGGCAGACTCGACTCGCCTTGAAAGCACATGAAAAGCGGCAAAGCGTTGACAATGATGCCCTTGGCCAAAAAGGGCGTATGCGTTTTTCCCTGAATATATTCAGGGAAAAACGCATACGCCCTTTTTGGCCAACCAGGCAAGCCGGAAAGGCAAATCAGCGCTACAAAGAAGGCTCGCTTGCCATCGGTCAAAAGGGCCATGCTGAAAAACGTGTAAAAACCAGAAATGCAGGACAGGCCATGGAGACATGGGAGCCTTGCTACGCTGATGGGCGGGCTGTAAATTGCCAACAGCCACTCTGGAGAAGTGTACGGTGTGTCCTGAAACATGTAATAAGCACAGCTTAGAGAGCATAGGGCACTTCCACTCATGGGCGTATAAATCGGGAAACCTAAAAATCAACAAGACACAGGCACCCCAAAGTTTAGGGCTGCTCTGTTTCCAAGAACCTCCACTTCGGTACACCTTCAATATCCCAGGAAAGCGAAAAATGGATAAAGAAGTTGTGGTACTTAGGCACAATGGAATATCACTCAGCCATGAAATCAATGTCATAAGGCTAGTAGCAGCAGGATGAGTGGATTTAGGTACGATGACTCTCAGTGAAAAAAGTCACAGAGAAAAAGACACTTATCCTAAGATATCACTGAGAGAGGGAATGTCAAAATCGCTACACTTGAACTGAAGTACAAAACAGAACAGAGTCACACATTTAGAAAACACACTATGGCTGCTTAACGGGAAAGGTGAGGTGGGGTGATGCATAAAACAAGGGTTTGAAATTAGCTCAGATACCGTTCCACAAGCCAAATATGTAATAGACAAGACCTACTCCCTGCTCAGTGAACTGGACTCAACAGCCCCTATTCACCGCCCAAGAATACATCTGACTAGTAAGAGTCTTAAAACCTATGTATTGATCTCTCTCTGGAAGTGAATCAAGAGGGTGTAAAGCGGCATAAACACAGCAGTGAAAAGCAGCTAAACCCCATTATAAAAATAGATTACTTAAAAAAAAACCCCATAAAACAAAGACAGTGAAAGAGAGAGAAATTCTTACAAAATCCGTTCAGGGGCTCTGATGCAACCTGGATTGACCATATCTAGACCCACAGCTGGATGAGACATAAGGCTGGACACTCTTGGGGCTGAGAGGATTGGTGGGCTTGGGTGAGCAAACGCAGACCCTTTAAAGTCATACTGCGTGGTACCCATGCCGTGGGTCCCAAATCTCCAGGTTCAAGGGCATCTTCCTACATCGAAAACATGCATGGGAAACCCAGAAGATGGTACGCCGTGTGATCGGGAAAGGTTTCTCAAACGCACCTCATCTCTCCTCTCCTTCTGCTCGGGTTCGAAATTCCAGCCGCTGGACTAACAATCTCCCTACTTGGAGAATCAGCACCTTTAACCTCCTGTTTCGTAAAGGTCGCAATTTGGCCTGAGGATGAACGGGAAGAGGGGGAACCAGTGAGAGACCAGCTCTAGGTGTTGGGACAGGCACAGGTCACTCTATTTTCCCATCAGGAAGAAGAATGAACCACAGGCTCAGCCTGCCCCCCGGAACCAGAATACGGCCCGAAGCAATCCTGCGCTTTGGCGGCCAGCTCCCAAAAAAGCGAGTTGACAAATGGAGCTCAGGGGCACTGCAACTCACAAACCGGCAGAGTTATAAATGATAACTCTCGTCCACAAATATATTGAGGGAAGGCAACGAGGAGGATTGGAAAGCAAGGCAGAATTGCAGGAAACAGGTTTCAGGAGGCAGACTCGACTCGCCTTGAAAGCACATGAAAAGCGGCAAAGCGTTGACAATGATGCCCTTGGCCAAAAAGGGCGTATGCGTTTTTCCCTGAATATATTCAGGGAAAAACGCATACGCCCTTTTTGGCCAACCAGGCAAGCCGGAAAGGCAAATCAGCGCTACAAAGAAGGCTCGCTTGCCATCGGTCAAAAGGGCCATGCTGAAAAACGTGTAAAAACCAGAAATGCAGGACAGGCCATGGAGACATGGGAGCCTTGCTACGCTGATGGGCGGGCTGTAAATTGCCAACAGCCACTCTGGAGAAGTGTACGGTGTGTCCTGAAACATGTAATAAGCACAGCTTAGAGAGCATAGGGCACTTCCACTCATGGGCGTATAAATCGGGAAACCTAAAAATCAACAAGACACAGGCACCCCAAAGTTTAGGGCTGCTCTGTTTCCAAGAACCTCCACTTCGGTACACCTTCAATATCCCAGGAAAGCGAAAAATGGATAAAGAAGTTGTGGTACTTAGGCACAATGGAATATCACTCAGCCATGAAATCAATGTCATAAGGCTAGTAGCAGCAGGATGAGTGGATTTAGGTACGATGACTCTCAGTGAAAAAAGTCACAGAGAAAAAGACACTTATCCTAAGATATCACTGAGAGAGGGAATGTCAAAATCGCTACACTTGAACTGAAGTACAAAACAGAACAGAGTCACACATTTAGAAAACACACTATGGCTGCTTAACGGGAAAGGTGAGGTGGGGTGATGCATAAAACAAGGGTTTGAAATTAGCTCAGATACCGTTCCACAAGCCAAATATGTAATAGACAAGACCTACTCCCTGCTCAGTGAACTGGACTCAACAGCCCCTATTCACCGCCCAAGAATACATCTGACTAGTAAGAGTCTTAAAACCTATGTATTGATCTCTCTCTGGAAGTGAATCAAGAGGGTGTAAAGCGGCATAAACACAGCAGTGAAAAGCAGCTAAACCCCATTATAAAAATAGATTACTTAAAAAAAAACCCCATAAAACAAAGACAGTGAAAGAGAGAGAAATTCTTACAAAATCCGTTCAGGGGCTCTGATGCAACCTGGATTGACCATATCTAGACCCACAGCTGGATGAGACATAAGGCTGGACACTCTTGGGGCTGAGAGGATTGGTGGGCTTGGGTGAGCAAACGCAGACCCTTTAAAGTCATACTGCGTGGTACCCATGCCGTGGGTCCCAAATCTCCAGGTTCAAGGGCATCTTCCTACATCGAAAACATGCATGGGAAACCCAGAAGATGGTACGCCGTGTGATCGGGAAAGGTTTCTCAAACGCACCTCATCTCTCCTCTCCTTCTGCTCGGGTTCGAAATTCCAGCAGCTGGACTAACAATCTCCCTACTTGGAGAATCAGCACCTTTAACCTCCTGTTTCGTAAAGGTCGCAATTTGGCCTGAGGATGAACGGGAAGAGGGGGAACCAGTGAGAGACCAGCTCTAGGTGTTGGGACAGGCACAGGTCACTCTATTTTCCCATCAGGAAGAAGAATGAACCACAGGCTCAGCCTGCCCCCCGGAACCAGAATACGGCCCGAAGCAATCCTGCGCTTTGGCGGCCAGCTCCCAAAAAAGCGAGTTGACAAATGGAGCTCAGGGGCACTGCAACTCGCAAACCTGCAGAGTTATAAATGATAACTCTCGTCCACAAATATATTGAGGGAAGGCAACGAGGAGGATTGGAAAGCAAGGCAGAATTGCAGGAAACAGGTTTCAGGAGGCAGACTCGACTCGCCTTGAAAGCACATGAAAAGCGGCAAAGCGTTGACAATGATGCCCTTGGCCAAAAAGGGCGTATGCGTTTTTCCCTGAATATATTCAGGGAAAAACGCATACGCCCTTTTTGGCCAACCAGGCAAGCCGGAAAGGCAAATCAGCGCTACAAAGAAGTCTCGCTTGCCATCGGTCAAAAGGGCCATGCTGAAAAACGTGTAAAAACCAGAAATGCAGGACAGGCCATGGAGACATGGGAGCCTTGCTACGCTGATGGGCGGGCTGTAAATTGCCAACAGCCACTCTGGAGAAGTGTACGGTGTGTCCTGAAACATGTAATAAGCACAGCTTAGAGAGCATAGGGCACTTCCACTCATGGGCGTATAAATCGGGAAACCTAAAAATCAACAAGACACAGGCACCCCAAAGTTTAGGGCTGCTCTGTTTCCAAGAACCTCCACTTCGGTACACCTTCAATATCCCAGGAAAGCGAAAAATGGATAAAGAAGTTGTGGTACTTAGGCACAAGGGAATATCACTCAGCCATGAAATCAATGTCATAAGGCTAGTAGCAGCAGGATGAGTGGATTTAGGTACGATGACTCTCAGTGAAAAAAGTCACAGAGAAAAAGACACTTATCCTAAGATATCACTGAGAGAGGGAATGTCAAAATCGCTACACTTGAACTGAAGTACAAAACAGAACAGAGTCACACATTTAGAAAACACACTATGGCTGCTTAACGGGAAAGGTGAGGTGGGGTGATGCATAAAACAAGGGTTTGAAATTAGCTCAGATACCGTTCCACAAGCCAAATATGTAATAGACAAGACCTACTCCCTGCTCAGTGAACTGGACTCAACAGCCCCTATTCACCGCCCAAGAATACATCTGACTAGTAAGAGTCTTAAAACCTATGTATTGATCTCTCTCTGGAAGTGAATCAAGAGGGTGTAAAGCGGCATAAACACAGCAGTGAAAAGCAGCTAAACCCCATTATAAAAATAGATTACTTAAAAAAAAACCCCATAAAACAAAGACAGTGAAAGAGAGAGAAATTCTTACAAAATCCGTTCAGGGGCTCTGATGCAACCTGGATTGACCATATCTAGACCCACAGCTGGATGAGACATAAGGCTGGACACTCTTGGGGCTGAGAGGATTGGTGGGCTTGGGTGAGCAAACGCAGACCCTTTAAAGTCATACTGCGTGGTACCCATGCCGTGGGTCCCAAATCTCCAGGTTCAAGGGCATCTTCCTACATCGAAAACATGCATGGGAAACCCAGAAGATGGTACGCCGTGTGATCGGGAAAGGTTTCTCAAACGCACCTCATCTCTCCTCTCCTTCTGCTCGGGTTCGCCATTCCAGCCGCTGGACTAACAATCTCCCTACTTGGAGAATCAGCACCTTTAACCTCCTGTTTCGTAAAGGTCGCAATTTGGCCTGAGGATGAACGGGAAGAGGGGGAACCAGTGAGAGACCAGCTCTAGGTGTTGGGACAGGCACAGGTCACTCTATTTTCCCATCAGGAAGAAGAATGAACCACAGGCTCAGCCTGCCCCCCGGAACCAGAATACGGCCCGAAGCAATCCTGCGCTTTGGCGGCCAGCTCCCAAAAAAGCGAGTTGACAAATGGAGCTCAGGGGCACTGCAACTCGCAAACCTGCAGAGTTATAAATGATAACTCTCGTCCACAAATATATTGAGGGAAGGCAACGAGGAGGATTGGAAAGCAAGGCAGAATTGCAGGAAACAGGTTTCAGGAGGCAGACTCGACTCGCCTTGAAAGCACATGAAAAGCGGCAAAGCGTTGACAATGATGCCCTTGGCCAAAAAGGGCGTATGCGTTTTTCCCTGAATATATTCAGGGAAAAACGCATACGCCCTTTTTGGCCAACCAGGCAAGCCGGAAAGGCAAATCAGCGCTACAAAGAAGGCTCGCTTGCCATCGGTCAAAAGGGCCATGCTGAAAAAAGTGTAAAAACCAGAAATGCAGGACAGGCCATGGAGACATGGGAGCCTTGCTACGCTGATGGGCGGGCTGTAAATTGCCAACAGCCACTCTGGAGAAGTGTACGGTGTGTCCTGAAACATGTAATAAGCACAGCTTAGAGAACATAGGGCACTTCCACTCATGGGCGTATAAATCGGGAAACCTAAAAATCAACAAGACACAGGCACCCCAAAGTTTAGGGCTGCTCTGTTTCCAAGAACCTCCACTTCGGTACACCTTCAATATCCCAGGAAAGCGAAAAATGGATAAAGAAGTTGTGGTACTTAGGCACAATGGAATATCACTCAGCCATGAAATCAATGTCATAAGGCTAGTAGCAGCAGGATGAGTGGATTTAGGTACGATGACTCTCAGTGAAAAAAGTCACAGAGAAAAAGACACTTATCCTAAGATATCACTGAGAGAGGGAATGTCAAAATCGCTACACTTGAACTGAAGTACAAAACAGAACAGAGTCACACATTTAGAAAACACACTATGGCTGCTTAACGGGAAAGGTGAGGTGGGGTGATGCATAAAACAAGGGTTTGAAATTAGCTCAGATACCGTTCCACAAGCCAAATATGTAATAGACAAGACCTACTCCCTGCTCAGTGAACTGGACTCAACAGCCCCTATTCACCGCCCAAGAATACATCTGACTAGTAAGAGTCTTAAAACCTATGTATTGATCTCTCTCTGGAAGTGAATCAAGAGGGTGTAAAGCGGCATAAACACAGCAGTGAAAAGCAGCTAAACCCCATTATAAAAATAGATTACTTAAAAAAAAACCCCATAAAACAAAGACAGTGAAAGAGAGAGAAATTCTTACAAAATCCGTTCAGGGGCTCTGATGCAACCTGGATTGACCATATCTAGACCCACAGCTGGATGAGACATAAGGCTGGACACTCTTGGGGCTGAGAGGATTGGTGGGCTTGGGTGAGCAAACGCAGACCCTTTAAAGTCATACTGCGTGGTACCCATGCCGTGGGTCCCAAATCTCCAGGTTCAAGGGCATCTTCCTACATCGAAAACATGCATGGGAAACCCAGAAGATGGTACGCCGTGTGATCGGGAAAGGTTTCTCAAACGCACCTCATCTCTCCTCTCCTTCTGCTCGGGTTCGCCATTCCAGCCGCTGGACTAACAATCTCCCTACTTGGAGAATCAGCACCTTTAACCTCCTGTTTCGTAAAGGTCGCAATTTGGCCTGAGGATGAACGGGAAGAGGGGGAACCAGTGAGAGACCAGCTCTAGGTGTTGGGACAGGCACAGGTCACTCTATTTTCCCATCAGGAAGAAGAATGAACCACAGGCTCAGCCTGCCCCCCGGAACCAGAATACGGCCCGAAGCAATCCTGCGCTTTGGCGGCCAGCTCCCAAAAAAGCGAGTTGACAAATGGAGCTCAGGGGCACTGCAACTCACAAACCTGCAGAGTTATAAATGATAACTCTCGTCCACAAATATATTGAGGGAAGGCAACGAGGAGGATTGGAAAGCAAGGCAGAATTGCAGGAAACAGGTTTCAGGAGGCAGACTCGACTCGCCTTGAAAGCACATGAAAAGCGGCAAAGCGTTGACAATGATGCCCTTGGCCAAAAAGGGCGTATGCGTTTTTCCCTGAATATATTCAGGGAAAAACGCATACGCCCTTTTTGGCCAACCAGGCAAGCCGGAAAGGCAAATCAGCGCTACAAAGAAGGCTCGCTTGCCATCGGTCAAAAGGGCCATGCTGAAAAAAGTGTAAAAACCAGAAATGCAGGACAGGCCATGGAGACATGGGAGCCTTGCTACGCTGATGGGCGGGCTGTAAATTGCCAACAGCCACTCTGGAGAAGTGTACGGTGTGTCCTGAAACATGTAATAAGCACAGCTTAGAGAACATAGGGCACTTCCACTCATGGGCGTATAAATCGGGAAACCTAAAAATCAACAAGACACAGGCACCCCAAAGTTTAGGGCTGCTCTGTTTCCAAGAACCTCCACTTCGGTACACCTTCAATATCCCAGGAAAGCGAAAAATGGATAAAGAAGTTGTGGTACTTAGGCACAAGGGAATATCACTCAGCCATGAAATCAATGTCATAAGGCTAGTAGCAGCAGGATGAGTGGATTTAGGTACGATGACTCTCAGTGAAAAAAGTCACAGAGAAAAAGACACTTATCCTAAGATATCACTGAGAGAGGGAATGTCAAAATCGCTACACTTGAACTGAATTACAAAACAGAACAGAGTCACACATTTAGAAAACGCACTATGGCTGCTTAACGGGAAAGGTGAGGTGGGGTGATGCATAAAACAAGGGTTTGAAATTAGCTCAGATACCGTTCCACAAGCCAAATATGTAATAGACAAGACCTACTCCCTGCTCAGTGAACTGGACTCAACAGCCCCTATTCACCGCCCAAGAATACATCTGACTAGTAAGAGTCTTAAAACCTATGTATTGATCTCTCTCTGGAAGTGAATCAAGAGGGTGTAAAGCGGCATAAACACAGCAGTGAAAAGCAGCTAAACCCCATTATAAAAATAGATTACTTAAAAAAAAACCCCATAAAACAAAGACAGTGAAAGAGAGAGAAATTCTTACAAAATCCGTTCAGGGGCTCTGATGCAACCTGGATTGACCATATCTAGACCCACAGCTGGATGAGACATAAGGCTGGACACTCTTGGGGCTGAGAGGATTGGTGGGCTTGGGTGAGCAAACGCAGACCCTTTAAAGTCATACTGCGTGGTACCCATGCCGTGGGTCCCAAATCTCCAGGTTCAAGGGCATCTTCCTACATCGAAAACATGCATGGGAAACCCAGAAGATGGTACGCCGTGTGATGGGGAAAGGTTTCTCAAACGCACCTCATCTCTCCTCTCCTTCTGCTCGGGTTCGCCATTCCAGCCGCTCGACTAACAATCTCCCTACTTGGAGAATCAGCACCTTTAACCTCCTGTTTCGTAAAGGTCGCAATTTGGCCTGAGGATGAACGGGAAGAGGGGGAACCAGTGAGAGACCAGCTCTAGGTGTTGGGACAGGCACAGGTCACTCTATTTTCCCATCAGGAAGAAGAATGAACCACAGGCTCAGCCTGCCCCCCGGAACCAGAATACGGCCTGAAGCAATCCTGCGCTTTGGCGGCCAGCTCCCAAAAAAGCGAGTTGACAAATGGAGCTCAGGGGCACTGCAACTCACAAACCTGCAGAGTTATAAATGATAACTCTCGTCCACAAATATATTGAGGGAAGGCAACGAGGAGGATTGGAAAGCAAGGCAGAATTGCAGGAAACAGGTTTCAGGAGGCAGACTCGACTCGCCTTGAAAGCACATGAAAAGCGGCAAAGCGTTGACAATGATGCCCTTGGCCAAAAAGGGCGTATGCGTTTTTCCCTGAATATATTCAGGGAAAAACGCATACGCCCTTTTTGGCCAACCAGGCAAGCCGGAAAGGCAAATCAGCGCTACAAAGAAGTCTCGCTTGCCATCGGTCAAAAGGGCCATGCTGAAAAAAGTGTAAAAACCAGAAATGCAGGACAGGCCATGGAGACATGGGAGCCTTGCTACGCTGATGGGCGGGCTGTAAATTGCCAACAGCCACTCTGGAGAAGTGTACGGTGTGTCCTGAAACATGTAATAAGCACAGCTTAGAGAGCATAGGGCACTTCCACTCATGGGCGTATAAATCGGGAAACCTAAAAATCAACAAGACACAGGCACCCCAAAGTTTAGGGCTGCTCTGTTTCCAAGAACCTCCACTTCGGCACACCTTCAATATCCCAGGAAAGCGAAAAATGGATAAAGAAGTTGTGGTACTTAGGCACAATGGAATATCACTCAGCCATGAAATCAATGTCATAAGGCTAGTAGCAGCAGGATGAGTGGATTTAGGTACGATGACTCTCAGTGAAAAAAGTCACAGAGAAAAAGACACTTATCCTAAGATATCACTGAGAGAGGGAATGTCAAAATCGCTACACTTGAACTGAATTACAAAACAGAACAGAGTCACACATTTAGAAAACACACTATGGCTGCTTAACGGGAAAGGTGAGGTGGGGTGATGCATAAAACAAGGGTTTGAAATTAGCTCAGATACCGTTCCACAAGCCAAATATGTAATAGACAAGACCTACTCCCTGCTCAGTGAACTGGACTCAACAGCCCCTATTCACCGCCCAAGAATACATCTGACTAGTAAGAGTCTTAAAACCTATGTATTGATCTCTCTCTGGAAGTGAATCAAGAGGGTGTAAAGCGGCATAAACACAGCAGTGAAAAGCAGCTAAACCCCATTATAAAAATAGATTACTTAAAAAAAAACCCCATAAAACAAAGACAGTGAAAGAGAGAGAAATTCTTACAAAATCCGTTCAGGGGCTCTGATGCAACCTGGATTGACCATATCTAGACCCACAGCTGGATGAGACATAAGGCTGGACACTCTTGGGGCTGAGAGGATTGGTGGGCTTGGGTGAGCAAACGCAGACCCTTTAAAGTCATACTGCGTGGTACCCATGCCGTGGGTCCCAAATCTCCAGGTTCAAGGGCATCTTCCTACATCGAAAACATGCATGGGAAACCCAGAAGATGGTACGCCGTGTGATCGGGAAAGGTTTCTCAAACGCACCTCATCTCTCCTCTCCTTCTGCTCGGGTTCGCCATTCCAGCCGCTGGACTAACAATCTCCCTACTTGGAGAATCAGCACCTTTAACCTCCTGTTTCGTAAAGGTCGCAATTTGGCCTGAGGATGAACGGGAAGAGGGGGAACCAGTGAGAGACCAGCTCTAGGTGTTGGGACAGGCACAGGTCACTCTATTTTCCCATCAGGAAGAAGAATGAACCACAGGCTCAGCCTGCCCCCCGGAACCAGAATACGGCCCGAAGCAATCCTGCGCTTTGGCGGCCAGCTCCCAAAAAAGCGAGTTGACAAATGGAGCTCAGGGGCACTGCAACTCACAAACCTGCAGAGTTATAAATGATAACTCTCGTCCACAAATATATTGAGGGAAGGCAACGAGGAGGATTGGAAAGCAAGGCAGAATTGCAGGAAACAGGTTTCAGGAGGCAGACTCGACTCGCCTTGAAAGCACATGAAAAGCGGCAAAGCGTTGACAATGATGCCCTTGGCCAAAAAGGGCGTATGCGTTTTTCCCTGAATATATTCAGGGAAAAACGCATACGCCCTTTTTGGCCAACCAGGCAAGCCGGAAAGGCAAATCAGCGCTACAAAGAAGGCTCGCTTGCCATCGGTCAAAAGGGCCATGCTGAAAAACGTGTAAAAACCAGAAATGCAGGACAGGCCATGGAGACATGGGAGCCTTGCTACGCTGATGGGCGGGCTGTAAATTGCCAACAGCCACTCTGGAGAAGTGTACGGTGTGTCCTGAAACATGTAATAAGCACAGCTTAGAGAGCATAGGGCACTTCCACTCATGGGCGTATAAATCGGGAAACCTAAAAATCAACAAGACACAGGCACCCCAAAGTTTAGGGCTGCTCTGTTTCCAAGAACCTCCACTTCGGTACACCTTCAATATCCCAGGAAAGCGAAAAATGGATAAAGAAGTTGTGGTACTTAGGCACAATGGAATATCACTCAGCCATGAAATCAATGTCATAAGGCTAGTAGCAGCAGGATGAGTGGATTTAGGTACGATGACTCTCAGTGAAAAAAGTCACAGAGAAAAAGACACTTATCCTAAGATATCACTGAGAGAGGGAATGTCAAAATCGCTACACTTGAACTGAATTACAAAACAGAACAGAGTCACACATTTAGAAAACACACTATGGCTGCTTAACGGGAAAGGTGAGGTGGGGTGATGCATAAAACAAGGGTTTGAAATTAGCTCAGATACCGTTCCACAAGCCAAATATGTAATAGACAAGACCTACTCCCTGCTCAGTGAACTGGACTCAACAGCCCCTATTCACCGCCCAAGAATACATCTGACTAGTAAGAGTCTTAAAACCTATGTATTGATCTCTCTCTGGAAGTGAATCAAGAGGGTGTAAAGCGGCATAAACACAGCAGTGAAAAGCAGCTAAACCCCATTATAAAAATAGATTACTTAAAAAAAAACCCCATAAAACAAAGACAGTGAAAGAGAGAGAAATTCTTACAAAATCCGTTCAGGGGCTCTGATGCAACCTGGATTGACCATATCTAGACCCACAGCTGGATGAGACATAAGGCTGGACACTCTTGGGGCTGAGAGGATTGGTGGGCTTGGGTGAGCAAACGCAGACCCTTTAAAGTCATACTGCGTGGTACCCATGCCGTGGGTCCCAAATCTCCAGGTTCAAGGGCATCTTCCTACATCGAAAACATGCATGGGAAACCCAGAAGATGGTACGCCGTGTGATCGGGAAAGGTTTCTCAAACGCACCTCATCTCTCCTCTCCTTCTGCTCGGGTTCGCCATTCCAGCCGCTGGACTAACAATCTCCCTACTTGGAGAATCAGCACCTTTAACCTCCTGTTTCGTAAAGGTCGCAATTTGGCCTGAGGATGAACGGGAAGAGGGGGAACCAGTGAGAGACCAGCTCTAGGTGTTGGGACAGGCACAGGTCACTCTATTTTCCCATCAGGAAGAAGAATGAACCACAGGCTCAGCCTGCCCCCCGGAACCAGAATACGGCCCGAAGCAATCCTGCGCTTTGGCGGCCAGCTCCCAAAAAAGCGAGTTGACAAATGGAGCTCAGGGGCACTGCAACTCACAAACCTGCAGAGTTATACATGATAACTCTCGTCCACAAATATATTGAGGGAAGGCAACGAGGAGGATTGGAAAGCAAGGCAGAATTGCAGGAAACAGGTTTCAGGAGGCAGACTCGACTCGCCTTGAAAGCACATGAAAAGCGGCAAAGCGTTGACAATGATGCCCTTGGCCAAAAAGGGCGTATGCGTTTTTCCCTGAATATATTCAGGGAAAAACGCATACGCCCTTTTTGGCCAACCAGGCAAGCCGGAAAGGCAAATCAGCGCTACAAAGAAGGCTCACTTGCCATCGGTCAAAAGGGCCATGCTGAAAAACGTGTAAAAACCAGAAATGCAGGACAGGCCATGGAGACATGGGAGCCTTGCTACGCTGATGGGCGGGCTGTAAATTGCCAACAGCCACTCTGGAGAAGTGTACGGTGTGTCCTGAAACATGTAATAAGCACAGCTTAGAGAGCATAGGGCACTTCCACTCATGGGCGTATAAATCGGGAAACCTAAAAATCAACAAGACACAGGCACCCCAAAGTTTAGGGCTGCTCTGTTTCCAAGAACCTCCACTTCGGTACACCTTCAATATCCCAGGAAAGCGAAAAATGGATAAAGAAGTTGTGGTACTTAGGCACAATGGAATATCACTCAGCCATGAAATCAATGTCATAAGGCTAGTAGCAGCAGGATGAGTGGATTTAGGTACGATGACTCTCAGTGAAAAAAGTCACAGAGAAAAAGACACTTATCCTAAGATATCACTGAGAGAGGGAATGTCAAAATCGCTACACTTGAACTGAATTACAAAACAGAACAGAGTCACACATTTAGAAAACACACTATGGCTGCTTAACGGGAAAGGTGAGGTGGGGTGATGCCTAAAACAAGGGTTTGAAATTAGCTCAGATACCGTTCCACAAGCCAAATATGTAATAGACAAGACCTACTCCCTGCTCAGTGAACTGGACTCAACAGCCCCTATTCACCGCCCAAGAATACATCTGACTAGTAAGAGTCTTAAAACCTATGTATTGATCTCTCTCTGGAAGTGAATCAAGAGGGTGTAAAGCGGCATAAACACAGCAGTGAAAAGCAGCTAAACCCCATTATAAAAATAGATTACTTAAAAAAAAACCCCATAAAACAAAGACAGTGAAAGAGAGAGAAATTCTTACAAAATCCGTTCAGGGGCTCTGATGCAACCTGGATTGACCATATCTAGACCCACAGCTGGATGAGACATAAGGCTGGACACTCTTGGGGCTGAGAGGATTGGTGGGCTTGGGTGAGCAAACGCAGACCCTTTAAAGTCATACTGCGTGGTACCCATGCCGTGGGTCCCAAATCTCCAGGTTCAAGGGCATCTTCCTACATCGAAAACATGCATGGGAAACCCAGAAGATGGTACGCCGTGTGATCGGGAAAGGTTTCTCAAACGCACCTCATCTCTCCTCTCCTTCTGCTCGGGTTCGCCATTCCAGCCGCTGGACTAACAATCTCCCTACTTGGAGAATCAGCACCTTTAACCTCCTGTTTCGTAAAGGTCGCAATTTGGCCTGAGGATGAACGGGAAGAGGGGGAACCAGTGAGAGACCAGCTCTAGGTGTTGGGACAGGCACAGGTCACTCTATTTTCCCATCAGGAAGAAGAATGAACCACAGGCTCAGCCTGCCCCCCGGAACCAGAATACGGCCTGAAGCAATCCTGCGCTTTGGCGGCCAGCTCCCAAAAAAGCGAGTTGACAAATGGAGCTCAGGGGCACTGCAACTCAAAAACCTGCAGAGTTATAAATGATAACTCTCGTCCACAAATATATTGAGGGAAGGCAACGAGGAGGATTGGAAAGCAAGGCAGAATTGCAGGAAACAGGTTTCAGGAGGCAGACTCGACTCGCCTTGAAAGCACATGAAAAGCGGCAAAGCGTTGACAATGATGCCCTTGGCCAAAAAGGGCGTATGCGTTTTTCCCTGAATATATTCAGGGAAAAACGCATACGCCCTTTTTGGCCAACCAGGCAAGCCGGAAAGGCAAATCAGCGCTACAAAGAAGTCTCGCTTGCCATCGGTCAAAAGGGCCATGCTGAAAAAAGTGTAAAAACCAGAAATGCAGGACAGGCCATGGAGACATGGGAGCCTTGCTACGCTGATGGGCGGGCTGTAAATTGCCAACAGCCACTCTGGAGAAGTGTACGGTGTGTCCTGAAACATGTAATAAGCACAGCTTAGAGAGCATAGGGCACTTCCACTCATGGGCGTATAAATCGGGAAACCTAAAAATCAACAAGACACAGGCACCCCAAAGTTTAGGGCTGCTCTGTTTCCAAGAACCTCCACTTCGGTACACCTTCAATATCCCAGGAAAGCGAAAAATGGATAAAGAAGTTGTGGTACTTAGGCACAAGGGAATATCACTCAGCCATGAAATCAATGTCATAAGGCTAGTAGCAGCAGGATGAGTGGATTTAGGTACGATGACTCTCAGTGAAAAAAGTCACAGAGAAAAAGACACTTATCCTAAGATATCACTGAGAGAGGGAATGTCAAAATCGCTACACTTGAACTGAATTACAAAACAGAACAGAGTCACACATTTAGAAAACGCACTATGGCTGCTTAACGGGAAAGGTGAGGTGGGGTGATGCATAAAACAAGGGTTTGAAATTAGCTCAGATACCGTTCCACAAGCCAAATATGTAATAGACAAGACCTACTCCCTGCTCAGTGAACTGGACTCAACAGCCCCTATTCACCGCCCAAGAATACATCTGACTAGTAAGAGTCTTAAAACCTATGTATTGATCTCTCTCTGGAAGTGAATCAAGAGGGTGTAAAGCGGCATAAACACAGCAGTGAAAAGCAGCTAAACCCCATTATAAAAATAGATTACTTAAAAAAAAACCCCATAAAACAAAGACAGTGAAAGAGAGAGAAATTCTTACAAAATCCGTTCAGGGGCTCTGATGCAACCTGGATTGACCATATCTAGACCCACAGCTGGATGAGACATAAGGCTGGACACTCTTGGGGCTGAGAGGATTGGTGGGCTTGGGTGAGCAAACGCAGACCCTTTAAAGTCATACTGCGTGGTACCCATGCCGTGGGTCCCAAATCTCCAGGTTCAAGGGCATCTTCCTACATCGAAAACATGCATGGGAAACCCAGAAGATGGTACGCCGTGTGATCGGGAAAGGTTTCTCAAACGCACCTCATCTCTCCTCTCCTTCTGCTCGGGTTCGCCATTCCAGCCGCTGGACTAACAATCTCCCTACTTGGAGAATCAGCACCTTTAACCTCCTGTTTCGTAAAGGTCGCAATTTGGCCTGAGGATGAACGGGAAGAGGGGGAACCAGTGAGAGACCAGCTCTAGGTGTTGGGACAGGCACAGGTCACTCTATTTTCCCATAAGGAAGAAGAATGAACCACAGGCTCAGCCTGCCCCCCGGAACCAGAATACGGCCTGAAGCAATCCTGCGCTTTGGCGGCCAGCTCCCAAAAAAGCGAGTTGACAAATGGAGCTCAGGGGCACTGCAACTCAAAAACCTGCAGAGTTATAAATGATAACTCTCGTCCACAAATATATTGAGGGAAGGCAACGAGGAGGATTGGAAAGCAAGGCAGAATTGCAGGAAACAGGTTTCAGGAGGCAGACTCGACTCGCCTTGAAAGCACATGAAAAGCGGCAAAGCGTTGACAATGATGCCCTTGGCCAAAAAGGGCGTATGCGTTTTTCCCTGAATATATTCAGGGAAAAACGCATACGCCCTTTTTGGCCAACCAGGCAAGCCGGAAAGGCAAATCAGCGCTACAAAGAAGTCTCGCTTGCCATCGGTCAAAAGGGCCATGCTGAAAAAAGTGTAAAAACCAGAAATGCAGGACAGGCCATGGAGACATGGGAGCCTTGCTACGCTGATGGGCGGGCTGTAAATTGCCAACAGCCACTCTGGAGAAGTGTACGGTGTGTCCTGAAACAT
Source organism: Eubalaena glacialis (assembly GCF_028564815.1). Lineage (NCBI taxonomy): Eukaryota > Metazoa > Chordata > Mammalia > Artiodactyla > Balaenidae > Eubalaena > Eubalaena glacialis. The sequence continues at coordinate 120,853,164 of NC_083722.1, forward strand.
GTAATAAGCACAGCTTAGAGAACATAGGGCACTTCCACTCATGGGCGTATAAATCGGGAAACCTAAAATCAACAAGACACAGGCACCCCAAAGTTTAGGGCTGCTCTGTTTCCAAGAACCTCCACTTCGGTACACCTTCAATATCCCAGGAAAGCGAAAAATGCATAAAGAAGTTGTGGTACTTAGGCACAATGGAATATCACTCAGCCATGAAATCAATGTCATAAGGCTAGTAGCAGCAGGATGAGTGGATTTAGGTACGATGACTCTCAGTGAAAAAAGTCACAGAGAAAAAGACACTTATCCTAAGATATCACTGAGAGAGGGAATGTCAAAATCGCTACACTTGAACTGAATTACAAAACAGAACAGAGTCACACATTTAGAAAACACACTATGGCTGCTTAATGGGAAAGGTGAGGTGGGGTGATGCATAAAACAAGGGTTTGAAATTAGCTCAGATACCGTTCCACAAGCCAAATATGTAATAGACAAGACCTACTCCCTGCTCAGTGAACTGGACTCAACAGCCCCTATTCACCGCCCAAGAATACATCTGACTAGTAAGAGTCTTAAAACCTATGTATTGATCTCTCTCTGGAAGTGAATCAAGAGGGTGTAAAGCGGCATAAACACAGCAGTGAAAAGCAGCTAAACCCCATTATAAAAATAGATTACTTAAAAAAAAACCCCATAAAACAAAGACAGTGAAAGAGAGAGAAATTCTTACAAAATCCGTTCAGGGGCTCTGATGCAACCTGGATTGACCATATCTAGACCCACAGCTGGATGAGACATAAGGCTGGACACTCTTGGGGCTGAGAGGATTGGTGGGCTTGGGTGAGCAAACGCAGACCCTTTAAAGTCATACTGCGTGGTACCCATGCCGTGGGTCCCAAATCTCCAGGTTCAAGGGCATCTTCCTACATCGAAAACATGCATGGGAAACCCAGAAGATGGTACGCCGTGTGATCGGGAAAGGTTTCTCAAACGCACCTCATCTCTCCTCTCCTTCTGCTCGGGTTCGCCATTCCAGCCGCTGGACTAACAATCTCCCTACTTGGAGAATCAGCACCTTTAACCTCCTGTTTCGTAAAGGTCGCAATTTGGCCTGAGGATGAACGGGAAGAGGGGGAACCAGTGAGAGACCAGCTCTAGGTGTTGGGACAGGCACAGGTCACTCTATTTTCCCATCAGGAAGAAGAATGAACCACAGGCTCAGCCTGCCCCCCGGAACCAGAATACGGCCCGAAGCAATCCTGCGCTTTGGCGGCCAGCTCCCAAAAAAGCGAGTTGACAAATGGAGCTCAGGGGCACTGCAACTCACAAACCTGCAGAGTTATAAATGATAACTCTCGTCCACAAATATATTGAGGGAAGGCAACGAGGAGGATTGGAAAGCAAGGCAGAATTGCAGGAAACAGGTTTCAGGAGGCAGACTCGACTCGCCTTGAAAGCACATGAAAAGCGGCAAAGCGTTGACAATGATGCCCTTGGCCAAAAAGGGCGTATGCGTTTTTCCCTGAATATATTCAGGGAAAAACGCATACGCCCTTTTTGGCCAACCAGGCAAGCCGGAAAGGCAAATCAGCGCTACAAAGAAGGCTCGCTTGCCATCGGTCAAAAGGGCCATGCTGAAAAACGTGTAAAAACCAGAAATGCAGGACAGGCCATGGAGACATGGGAGCCTTGCTACGCTGATGGGCGGGCTGTAAATTGCCAACAGCCACTCTGGAGAAGTGTACGGTGTGTCCTGAAACATGTAATAAGCACAGCTTAGAGAGCATAGGGCACTTCCACTCATGGGCGTATAAATCGGGAAACCTAAAAATCAACAAGACACAGGCACCCCAAAGTTTAGGGCTGCTCTGTTTCCAAGAACCTCCACTTCGGTACACCTTCAATATCCCAGGAAAGCGAAAAATGGATAAAGAAGTTGTGGTACTTAGGCACAATGGAATATCACTCAGCCATGAAATCAATGTCATAAGGCTAGTAGCAGCAGGATGAGTGGATTTAGGTACGATGACTCTCAGTGAAAAAAGTCACAGAGAAAAAGACACTTATCCTAAGATATCACTGAGAGAGGGAATGTCAAAATCGCTACACTTGAACTGAATTACAAAACAGAACAGAGTCACACATTTAGAAAACACACTATGGCTGCTTAACGGGAAAGGTGAGGTGGGGTGATGCATAAAACAAGGGTTTGAAATTAGCTCAGATACCGTTCCACAAGCCAAATATGTAATAGACAAGACCTACTCCCTGCTCAGTGAACTGGACTCAACAGCCCCTATTCACCGCCCAAGAATACATCTGACTAGTAAGAGTCTTAAAACCTATGTATTGATCTCTCTCTGGAAGTGAATCAAGAGGGTGTAAAGCGGCATAAACACAGCAGTGAAAAGCAGCTAAACCCCATTATAAAAATAGATTACTTAAAAAAAAACCCCATAAAACAAAGACAGTGAAAGAGAGAGAAATTCTTACAAAATCCGTTCAGGGGCTCTGATGCAACCTGGATTGACCATATCTAGACCCACAGCTGGATGAGACATAAGGCTGGACACTCTTGGGGCTGAGAGGATTGGTGGGCTTGGGTGAGCAAACGCAGACCCTTTAAAGTCATACTGCGTGGTACCCATGCCGTGGGTCCCAAATCTCCAGGTTCAAGGGCATCTTCCTACATCGAAAACATGCATGGGAAACCCAGAAGATGGTACGCCGTGTGATCGGGAAAGGTTTCTCAAACGCACCTCATCTCTCCTCTCCTTCTGCTCGGGTTCGCCATTCCAGCCGCTGGACTAACAATCTCCCTACTTGGAGAATCAGCACCTTTAACCTCCTGTTTCGTAAAGGTCGCAATTTGGCCTGAGGATGAACGGGAAGAGGGGGAACCAGTGAGAGACCAGCTCTAGGTGTTGGGACAGGCACAGGTCACTCTATTTTCCCATCAGGAAGAAGAATGAACCACAGGCTCAGCCTGCCCCCCGGAACCAGAATACGGCCTGAAGCAATCCTGCGCTTTGGCGGCCAGCTCCCAAAAAAGCCAGTTGACAAATGGAGCTCAGGGGCACTGCAACTCACAAACCTGCAGAGTTATACATGATAACTCTCGTCCACAAATATATTGAGGGAAGGCAACGAGGAGGATTGGAAAGCAAGGCAGAATTGCAGGAAACAGGTTTCAGGAGGCAGACTCGACTCGCCTTGAAAGCACATGAAAAGCGGCAAAGCGTTGACAATGATGCCCTTGGCCAAAAAGGGCGTATGCGTTTTTCCCTGAATATATTCAGGGAAAAACGCATACGCCCTTTTTGGCCAACCAGGCAAGCCGGAAAGGCAAATCAGCGCTACAAAGAAGGCTCACTTGCCATCGGTCAAAAGGGCCATGCTGAAAAACGTGTAAAAACCAGAAATGCAGGACAGGCCATGGAGACATGGGAGCCTTGCTACGCTGATGGGCGGGCTGTAAATTGCCAACAGCCACTCTGGAGAAGTGTACGGTGTGTCCTGAAACATGTAATAAGCACAGCTTAGAGAGCATAGGGCACTTCCACTCATGGGCGTATAAATCGGGAAACCTAAAAATCAACAAGACACAGGCACCCCAAAGTTTAGGGCTGCTCTGTTTCCAAGAACCTCCACTTCGGTACACCTTCAATATCCCAGGAAAGCGAAAAATGGATAAAGAAGTTGTGGTACTTAGGCACAAGGGAATATCACTCAGCCATGAAATCAATGTCATAAGGCTAGTAGCAGCAGGATGAGTGGATTTAGGTACGATGACTCTCAGTGAAAAAAGTCACAGAGAAAAAGACACTTATCCTAAGATATCACTGAGAGAGGGAATGTCAAAATCGCTACACTTGAACTGAATTACAAAACAGAACAGAGTCACACATTTAGAAAACACACTATGGCTGCTTAACGGGAAAGGTGAGGTGGGGTGATGCATAAAACAAGGGTTTGAAATTAGCTCAGATACCGTTCCACAAGCCAAATATGTAATAGACAAGACCTACTCCCTGCTCAGTGAACTGGACTCAACAGCCCCTATTCACCGCCCAAGAATACATCTGACTAGTAAGAGTCTTAAAACCTATGTATTGATCTCTCTCTGGAAGTGAATCAAGAGGGTGTAAAGCGGCATAAACACAGCAGTGAAAAGCAGCTAAACCCCATTATAAAAATAGATTACTTAAAAAAAAACCCCATAAAACAAAGACAGTGAAAGAGAGAGAAATTCTTACAAAATCCGTTCAGGGGCTCTGATGCAACCTGGATTGACCATATCTAGACCCACAGCTGGATGAGACATAAGGCTGGACACTCTTGGGGCTGAGAGGATTGGTGGGCTTGGGTGAGCAAACGCAGACCCTTTAAAGTCATACTGCGTGGTACCCATGCCGTGGGTCCCAAATCTCCAGGTTCAAGGGCATCTTCCTACATCGAAAACATGCATGGGAAACCCAGAAGATGGTACGCCGTGTGATCGGGAAAGGTTTCTCAAACGCACCTCATCTCTCCTCTCCTTCTGCTCGGGTTCGCCATTCCAGCCGCTGGACTAACAATCTCCCTACTTGGAGAATCAGCACCTTTAACCTCCTGTTTCGTAAAGGTCGCAATTTGGCCTGAGGATGAACGGGAAGAGGGGGAACCAGTGAGAGACCAGCTCTAGGTGTTGGGACAGGCACAGGTCACTCTATTTTCCCATCAGGAAGAAGAATGAACCACAGGCTCAGCCTGCCCCCCGGAACCAGAATACGGCCTGAAGCAATCCTGCGCTTTGGCGGCCAGCTCCCAAAAAAGCGAGTTGACAAATGGAGCTCAGGGGCACTGCAACTCACAAACCTGCAGAGTTATAAATGATAACTCTCGTCCACAAATATATTGAGGGAAGGCAACGAGGAGGATTGGAAAGCAAGGCAGAATTGCAGGAAACAGGTTTCAGGAGGCAGACTCGACTCGCCTTGAAAGCACATGAAAAGCGGCAAAGCGTTGACAATGATGCCCTTGGCCAAAAAGGGCGTATGCGTTTTTCCCTGAATATATTCAGGGAAAAACGCATACGCCCTTTTTGGCCAACCAGGCAAGCCGGAAAGGCAAATCAGCGCTACAAAGAAGTCTCGCTTGCCATCGGTCAAAAGGGCCATGCTGAAAAAAGTGTAAAAACCAGAAATGCAGGACAGGCCATGGAGACATGGGAGCCTTGCTACGCTGATGGGCGGGCTGTAAATTGCCAACAGCCACTCTGGAGAAGTGTACGGTGTGTCCTGAAACATGTAATAAGCACAGCTTAGAGAGCATAGGGCACTTCCACTCATGGGCGTATAAATCGGGAAACCTAAAAATCAACAAGACACAGGCACCCCAAAGTTTAGGGCTGCTCTGTTTCCAAGAACCTCCACTTCGGTACACCTTCAATATCCCAGGAAAGCGAAAAATGGATAAAGAAGTTGTGGTACTTAGGCACAATGGAATATCACTCAGCCATGAAATCAATGTCATAAGGCTAGTAGCAGCAGGATGAGTGGATTTAGGTACGATGACTCTCAGTGAAAAAAGTCACAGAGAAAAAGACACTTATCCTAAGATATCACTGAGAGAGGGAATGTCAAAATCGCTACACTTGAACTGAATTACAAAACAGAACAGAGTCACACATTTAGAAAACACACTATGGCTGCTTAACGGGAAAGGTGAGGTGGGGTGATGCATAAAACAAGGGTTTGAAATTAGCTCAGATACCGTTCCACAAGCCAAATATGTAATAGACAAGACCTACTCCCTGCTCAGTGAACTGGACTCAACAGCCCCTATTCACCGCCCAAGAATACATCTGACTAGTAAGAGTCTTAAAACCTATGTATTGATCTCTCTCTGGAAGTGAATCAAGAGGGTGTAAAGCGGCATAAACACAGCAGTGAAAAGCAGCTAAACCCCATTATAAAAATAGATTACTTAAAAAAAAACCCCATAAAACAAAGACAGTGAAAGAGAGAGAAATTCTTACAAAATCCGTTCAGGGGCTCTGATGCAACCTGGATTGACCATATCTAGACCCACAGCTGGATGAGACATAAGGCTGGACACTCTTGGGGCTGAGAGGATTGGTGGGCTTGGGTGAGCAAACGCAGACCCTTTAAAGTCATACTGCGTGGTACCCATGCCGTGGGTCCCAAATCTCCAGGTTCAAGGGCATCTTCCTACATCGAAAACATGCATGGGAAACCCAGAAGATGGTACGCCGTGTGATCGGGAAAGGTTTCTCAAACGCACCTCATCTCTCCTCTCCTTCTGCTCGGGTTCGCCATTCCAGCCGCTGGACTAACAATCTCCCTACTTGGAGAATCAGCACCTTTAACCTCCTGTTTCGTAAAGGTCGCAATTTGGCCTGAGGATGAACGGGAAGAGGGGGAACCAGTGAGAGACCAGCTCTAGGTGTTGGGACAGGCACAGGTCACTCTATTTTCCCATCAGGAAGAAGAATGAACCACAGGCTCAGCCTGCCCCCCGGAACCAGAATACGGCCTGAAGCAATCCTGCGCTTTGGCGGCCAGCTCCCAAAAAAGCGAGTTGACAAATGGAGCTCAGGGGCACTGCAACTCACAAACCTGCAGAGTTATAAATGATAACTCTCGTCCACAAATATATTGAGGGAAGGCAACGAGGAGGATTGGAAAGCAAGGCAGAATTGCAGGAAAGAGGTTTCAGGAGGCAGACTCGACTCGCCTTGAAAGCACATGAAAAGCGGCAAAGCGTTGACAATGATGCCCTTGGCCAAAAAGGGCGTATGCGTTTTTCCCTGAATATATTCAGGGAAAAACGCATACGCCCTTTTTGGCCAACCAGGCAAGCCGGAAAGGCAAATCAGCGCTACAAAGAAGTCTCGCTTGCCATCGGTCAAAAGGGCCATGCTGAAAAAAGTGTAAAAACCAGAAATGCAGGACAGGCCATGGAGACATGGGAGCCTTGCTACGCTGATGGGCGGGCTGTAAATTGCCAACAGCCACTCTGGAGAAGTGTACGGTGTGTCCTGAAACATGTAATAAGCACAGCTTAGAGAGCATAGGGCACTTCCACTCATGGGCGTATAAATCGGGAAACCTAAAAATCAACAAGACACAGGCACCCCAAAGTTTAGGGCTGCTCTGTTTCCAAGAACCTCCACTTCGGTACACCTTCAATATCCCAGGAAAGCGAAAAATGGATAAAGAAGTTGTGGTACTTAGGCACAATGGAATATCACTCAGCCATGAAATCAATGTCATAAGGCTAGTAGCAGCAGGATGAGTGGATTTAGGTACGATGACTCTCAGTGAAAAAAGTCACAGAGAAAAAGACACTTATCCTAAGATATCACTGAGAGAGGGAATGTCAAAATCGCTACACTTGAACTGAATTACAAAACAGAACAGAGTCACACATTTAGAAAACACACTATGGCTGCTTAACGGGAAAGGTGAGGTGGGGTGATGCATAAAACAAGGGTTTGAAATTAGCTCAGATACCGTTCCACAAGCCAAATATGTAATAGACAAGACCTACTCCCTGCTCAGTGAACTGGACTCAACAGCCCCTATTCACCGCCCAAGAATACATCTGACTAGTAAGAGTCTTAAAACCTATGTATTGATCTCTCTCTGGAAGTGAATCAAGAGGGTGTAAAGCGGCATAAACACAGCAGTGAAAAGCAGCTAAACCCCATTATAAAAATAGATTACTTAAAAAAAAACCCCATAAAACAAAGACAGTGAAAGAGAGAGAAATTCTTACAAAATCCGTTCAGGGGCTCTGATGCAACCTGGATTGACCATATCTAGACCCACAGCTGGATGAGACATAAGGCTGGACACTCTTGGGGCTGAGAGGATTGGTGGGCTTGGGTGAGCAAACGCAGACCCTTTAAAGTCATACTGCGTGGTACCCATGCCGTGGGTCCCAAATCTCCAGGTTCAAGGGCATCTTCCTACATCGAAAACATGCATGGGAAACCCAGAAGATGGTACGCCGTGTGATCGGGAAAGGTTTCTCAAACGCACCTCATCTCTCCTCTCCTTCTGCTCGGGTTCGCCATTCCAGCCGCTGGACTAACAATCTCCCTACTTGGAGAATCAGCACCTTTAACCTCCTGTTTCGTAAAGGTCGCAATTTGGCCTGAGGATGAACGGGAAGAGGGGGAACCAGTGAGAGACCAGCTCTAGGTGTTGGGACAGGCACAGGTCACTCTATTTTCCCATCAGGAAGAAGAATGAACCACAGGCTCAGCCTGCCCCCCGGAACCAGAATACGGCCTGAAGCAATCCTGCGCTTTGGCGGCCAGCTCCCAAAAAAGCGAGTTGACAAATGGAGCTCAGGGGCACTGCAACTCACAAACCTGCAGAGTTATAAATGATAACTCTCGTCCACAAATATATTGAGGGAAGGCAACGAGGAGGATTGGAAAGCAAGGCAGAATTGCAGGAAAGAGGTTTCAGGAGGCAGACTCGACTCGCCTTGAAAGCACATGAAAAGCGGCAAAGCGTTGACAATGATGCCCTTGGCCAAAAAGGGCGTATGCGTTTTTCCCTGAATATATTCAGGGAAAAACGCATACGCCCTTTTTGGCCAACCAGGCAAGCCGGAAAGGCAAATCAGCGCTACAAAGAAGTCTCGCTTGCCATCGGTCAAAAGGGCCATGCTGAAAAAAGTGTAAAAACCAGAAATGCAGGACAGGCCATGGAGACATGGGAGCCTTGCTACGCTCATGGGCGGGCTGTAAATTGCCAACAGCCACTCTGGAGAAGTGTACGGTGTGTCCTGAAACATGTAATAAGCACAGCTTAGAGAGCATAGGGCACTTCCACTCATGGGCGTATAAATCGGGAAACCTAAAAATCAACAAGACACAGGCACCCCAAAGTTTAGGGCTGCTCTGTTTCCAAGAACCTCCACTTCGGTACACCTTCAATATCCCAGGAAAGCGAAAAATGGATAAAGAAGTTGTGGTACTTAGGCACAATGGAATATCACTCAGCCATGAAATCAATGTCATAAGGCTAGTAGCAGCATGATGAGTGGATTTAGGTACGATGACTCTCAGTGAAAAAAGTCACAGAGAAAAAGACACTTATCCTAAGATATCACTGAGAGAGGGAATGTCAAAATCGCTACACTTGAACTGAATTACAAAACAGAACAGAGTCACACATTTAGAAAACACACTATGGCTGCTTAACGGGAAAGGTGAGGTGGGGTGATGCATAAAACAAGGGTTTGAAATTAGCTCAGATACCGTTCCACAAGCCAAATATGTAATAGACAAGACCTACTCCCTGCTCAGTGAACTGGACTCAACAGCCCCTATTCACCGCCCAAGAATACATCTGACTAGTAAGAGTCTTAAAACCTATGTATTGATCTCTCTCTGGAAGTGAATCAAGAGGGTGTAAAGCGGCATAAACACAGCAGTGAAAAGCAGCTAAACCCCATTATAAAAATAGATTACTTAAAAAAAAACCCATAAAACAAAGACAGTGAAAGAGAGAGAAATTCTTACAAAATCCGTTCAGGGGCTCTGATGCAACCTGGATTGACCATATCTAGACCCACAGCTGGATGAGACATAAGGCTGGACACTCTTGGGGCTGAGAGGATTGGTGGGCTTGGGTGAGCAAACGCAGACCCTTTAAAGTCATACTGCGTGGTACCCATGCCGTGGGTCCCAAATCTCCAGGTTCAAGGGCATCTTCCTACATCGAAAACATGCATGGGAAACCCAGAAGATGGTACGCCGTGTGATCGGGAAAGGTTTCTCAAACGCACCTCATCTCTCCTCTCCTTCTGCTCGGGTTCGCCATTCCAGCCGCTCGACTAACAATCTCCCTACTTGGAGAATCAGCACCTTTAACCTCCTGTTTCGTAAAGGTCGCAATTTGGCCTGAGGATGAACGGGAAGAGGGGGAACCAGTGAGAGACCAGCTCTAGGTGTTGGGACAGGCACAGGTCACTCTATTTTCCCATAAGGAAGAAGAATGAACCACAGGCTCAGCCTGCCCCCCGGAACCAGAATACGGCCTGAAGCAATCCTGCGCTTTGGCGGCCAGCTCCCAAAAAAGCGAGTTGACAAATGGAGCTCAGGGGCACTGCAACTCACAAACCTGCAGAGTTATAAATGATAACTCTCGTCCACAAATATATTGAGGGAAGGCAACGAGGAGGATTGGAAAGCAAGGCAGAATTGCAGGAAACAGGTTTCAGGAGGCAGACTCGACTCGCCTTGAAAGCACATGAAAAGCGGCAAAGCGTTGACAATGATGCCCTTGGCCAAAAAGGGCGTATGCGTTTTTCCCTGAATATATTCAGGGAAAAACGCATACGCCCTTTTTGGCCAACCAGGCAAGCCGGAAAGGCAAATCAGCGCTACAAAGAAGGCTCGCTTGCCATCGGTCAAAAGGGCCATGCTGAAAAACGTGTAAAAACCAGAAATGCAGGACAGGCCATGGAGACATGGGAGCCTTGCTACGCTGATGGGCGGGCTGTAAATTGCCAACAGCCACTCTGGAGAAGTGTACGGTGTGTCCTGAAACATGTAATAAGCACAGCTTAGAGAGCATAGGGCACTTCCTCTCATGGGCGTATAAATCGGGAAACCTAAAAATCAACAAGACACAGGCACCCCAAAGTTTAGGGCTGCTCTGTTTCCAAGAACCTCCACTTCGGTACACCTTCAATATCCCAGGAAAGCGAAAAATGGATAAAGAAGTTGTGGTACTTAGGCACAAGGGAATATCACTCAGCCATGAAATCAATGTCATAAGGCTAGTAGCAGCAGGATGAGTGGATTTAGGTACGATGACTCTCAGTGAAAAAAGTCACAGAGAAAAAGACACTTATCCTAAGATATCACTGAGAGAGGGAATGTCAAAATCGCTACACTTGAACTGAATTACAAAACAGAACAGAGTCACACATTTAGAAAACACACTATGGCTGCTTAACGGGAAAGGTGAGGTGGGGTGATGCATAAAACAAGGGTTTGAAATTAGCTCAGATACCGTTCCACAAGCCAAATATGTAATAGACAAGACCTACTCCCTGCTCAGTGAACTGGACTCAACAGCCCCTATTCACCGCCCAAGAATACATCTGACTAGTAAGAGTCTTAAAACCTATGTATTGATCTCTCTCTGGAAGTGAATCAAGAGGGTGTAAAGCGGCATAAACACAGCAGTGAAAAGCAGCTAAACCCCATTATAAAAATAGATTACTTAAAAAAAAACCCCATAAAACAAAGACAGTGAAAGAGAGAGAAATTCTTACAAAATCCGTTCAGGGGCTCTGATGCAACCTGGATTGACCATATCTAGACCCACAGCTGGATGAGACATAAGGCTGGACACTCTTGGGGCTGAGAGGATTGGTGGGCTTGGGTGAGCAAACGCAGACCCTTTAAAGTCATACTGCGTGGTACCCATGCCGTGGGTCCCAAATCTCCAGGTTCAAGGGCATCTTCCTACATCGAAAACATGCATGGGAAACCCAGAAGATGGTACGCCGTGTGATCGGGAAAGGTTTCTCAAACGCACCTCATCTCTCCTCTCCTTCTGCTCGGGTTCGCCATTCCAGCCGCTGGACTAACAATCTCCCTACTTGGAGAATCAGCACCTTTAACCTCCTGTTTCGTAAAGGTCGCAATTTGGCCTGAGGATGAACGGGAAGAGGGGGAACCAGTGAGAGACCAGCTCTAGGTGTTGGGACAGGCACAGGTCACTCTATTTTCCCATCAGGAAGAAGAATGAACCACAGGCTCAGCCTGCCCCCCGGAACCAGAATACGGCCTGAAGCAATCCTGCGCTTTGGCGGCCAGCTCCCAAAAAAGCGAGTTGACAAATGGAGCTCAGGGGCACTGCAACTCACAAACCTGCAGAGTTATAAATGATAACTCTCGTCCACAAATATATTGAGGGAAGGCAACGAGGAGGATTGGAAAGCAAGGCAGAATTGCAGGAAAGAGGTTTCAGGAGGCAGACTCGACTCGCCTTGAAAGCACATGAAAAGCGGCAAAGCGTTGACAATGATGCCCTTGGCCAAAAAGGGCGTATGCGTTTTTCCCTGAATATATTCAGGGAAAAACGCATACGCCCTTTTTGGCCAACCAGGCAAGCCGGAAAGGCAAATCAGCGCTACAAAGAAGTCTCGCTTGCCATCGGTCAAAAGGGCCATGCTGAAAAAAGTGTAAAAACCAGAAATGCAGGACAGGCCATGGAGACATGGGAGCCTTGCTACGCTCATGGGCGGGCTGTAAATTGCCAACAGCCACTCTGGAGAAGTGTACGGTGTGTCCTGAAACATGTAATAAGCACAGCTTAGAGAGCATAGGGCACTTCCACTCATGGGCGTATAAATCGGGAAACCTAAAAATCAACAAGACACAGGCACCCCAAAGTTTAGGGCTGCTCTGTTTCCAAGAACCTCCACTTCGGTACACCTTCAATATCCCAGGAAAGCGAAAAATGGATAAAGAAGTTGTGGTACTTAGGCACAATGGAATATCACTCAGCCATGAAATCAATGTCATAAGGCTAGTAGCAGCAGGATGAGTGGATTTAGGTACGATGACTCTCAGTGAAAAAAGTCACAGAGAAAAAGACACTTATCCTAAGATATCACTGAGAGAGGGAATGTCAAAATCGCTACACTTGAACTGAATTACAAAACAGAACAGAGTCACACATTTAGAAAACACACTATGGCTGCTTAACGGGAAAGGTGAGGTGGGGTGATGCATAAAACAAGGGTTTGAAATTAGCTCAGATACCGTTCCACAAGCCAAATATGTAATAGACAAGACCTACTCCCTGCTCAGTGAACTGGACTCAACAGCCCCTATTCACCGCCCAAGAATACATCTGACTAGTAAGAGTCTTAAAACCTATGTATTGATCTCTCTCTGGAAGTGAATCAAGAGGGTGTAAAGCGGCATAAACACAGCAGTGAAAAGCAGCTAAACCCCATTATAAAAATAGATTACTTAAAAAAAAACCCCATAAAACAAAGACAGTGAAAGAGAGAGAAATTCTTACAAAATCCGTTCAGGGGCTCTGATGCAACCTGGATTGACCATATCTAGACCCACAGCTGGATGAGACATAAGGCTGGACACTCTTGGGGCTGAGAGGATTGGTGGGCTTGGGTGAGCAAACGCAGACCCTTTAAAGTCATACTGCGTGGTACCCATGCCGTGGGTCCCAAATCTCCAGGTTCAAGGGCATCTTCCTACATCGAAAACATGCATGGGAAACCCAGAAGATGGTACGCCGTGTGATCGGGAAAGGTTTCTCAAACGCACCTCATCTCTCCTCTCCTTCTGCTCGGGTTCGCCATTCCAGCCGCTGGACTAACAATCTCCCTACTTGGAGAATCAGCACCTTTAACCTCCTGTTTCGTAAAGGTCGCAATTTGGCCTGAGGATGAACGGGAAGAGGGGGAACCAGTGAGAGACCAGCTCTAGGTGTTGGGACAGGCACAGGTCACTCTATTTTCCCATCAGGAAGAAGAATGAACCACAGGCTCAGCCTGCCCCCCGGAACCAGAATACGGCCTGAAGCAATCCTGCGCTTTGGCGGCCAGCTCCCAAAAAAGCGAGTTGACAAATGGAGCTCAGGGGCACTGCAACTCACAAACCTGCAGAGTTATAAATGATAACTCTCGTCCACAAATATATTGAGGGAAGGCAACGAGGAGGATTGGAAAGCAAGGCAGAATTGCAGGAAAGAGGTTTCAGGAGGCAGACTCGACTCGCCTTGAAAGCACATGAAAAGCGGCAAAGCGTTGACAATGATGCCCTTGGCCAAAAAGGGCGTATGCGTTTTTCCCTGAATATATTCAGGGAAAAACGCATACGCCCTTTTTGGCCAACCAGGCAAGCCGGAAAGGCAAATCAGCGCTACAAAGAAGTCTCGCTTGCCATCGGTCAAAAGGGCCATGCTGAAAAAAGTGTAAAAACCAGAAATGCAGGACAGGCCATGGAGACATGGGAGCCTTGCTACGCTCATGGGCGGGCTGTAAATTGCCAACAGCCACTCTGGAGAAGTGTACGGTGTGTCCTGAAACATGTAATAAGCACAGCTTAGAGAGCATAGGGCACTTCCACTCATGGGCGTATAAATCGGGAAACCTAAAAATCAACAAGACACAGGCACCCCAAAGTTTAGGGCTGCTCTGTTTCCAAGAACCTCCACTTCGGTACACCTTCAATATCCCAGGAAAGCGAAAAATGGATAAAGAAGTTGTGGTACTTAGGCACAATGGAATATCACTCAGCCATGAAATCAATGTCATAAGGCTAGTAGCAGCAGGATGAGTGGATTTAGGTACGATGACTCTCAGTGAAAAAAGTCACAGAGAAAAAGACACTTATCCTAAGATATCACTGAGAGAGGGAATGTCAAAATCGCTACACTTGAACTGAATTACAAAACAGAACAGAGTCACACATTTAGAAAACACACTATGGCTGCTTAACGGGAAAGGTGAGGTGGGGTGATGCATAAAACAAGGGTTTGAAATTAGCTCAGATACCGTTCCACAAGCCAAATATGTAATAGACAAGACCTACTCCCTGCTCAGTGAACTGGACTCAACAGCCCCTATTCACCGCCCAAGAATACATCTGACTAGTAAGAGTCTTAAAACCTATGTATTGATCTCTCTCTGGAAGTGAATCAAGAGGGTGTAAAGCGGCATAAACACAGCAGTGAAAAGCAGCTAAACCCCATTATAAAAATAGATTACTTAAAAAAAAACCCATAAAACAAAGACAGTGAAAGAGAGAGAAATTCTTACAAAATCCGTTCAGGGGCTCTGATGCAACCTGGATTGACCATATCTAGACCCACAGCTGGATGAGACATAAGGCTGGACACTCTTGGGGCTGAGAGGATTGGTGGGCTTGGGTGAGCAAACGCAGACCCTTTAAAGTCATACTGCGTGGTACCCATGCCGTGGGTCCCAAATCTCCAGGTTCAAGGGCATCTTCCTACATCGAAAACATGCATGGGAAACCCAGAAGATGGTACGCCGTGTGATCGGGAAAGGTTTCTCAAACGCACCTCATCTCTCCTCTCCTTCTGCTCGGGTTCGCCATTCCAGCCGCTCGACTAACAATCTCCCTACTTGGAGAATCAGCACCTTTAACCTCCTGTTTCGTAAAGGTCGCAATTTGGCCTGAGGATGAACGGGAAGAGGGGGAACCAGTGAGAGACCAGCTCTAGGTGTTGGGACAGGCACAGGTCACTCTATTTTCCCATAAGGAAGAAGAATGAACCACAGGCTCAGCCTGCCCCCCGGAACCAGAATACGGCCTGAAGCAATCCTGCGCTTTGGCGGCCAGCTCCCAAAAAAGCGAGTTGACAAATGGAGCTCAGGGGCACTGCAACTCACAAACCTGCAGAGTTATAAATGATAACTCTCGTCCACAAATATATTGAGGGAAGGCAACGAGGAGGATTGGAAAGCAAGGCAGAATTGCAGGAAACAGGTTTCAGGAGGCAGACTCGACTCGCCTTGAAAGCACATGAAAAGCGGCAAAGCGTTGACAATGATGCCCTTGGCCAAAAAGGGCGTATGCGTTTTTCCCTGAATATATTCAGGGAAAAACGCATACGCCCTTTTTGGCCAACCAGGCAAGCCGGAAAGGCAAATCAGCGCTACAAAGAAGGCTCGCTTGCCATCGGTCAAAAGGGCCATGCTGAAAAACGTGTAAAAACCAGAAATGCAGGACAGGCCATGGAGACATGGGAGCCTTGCTACGCTGATGGGCGGGCTGTAAATTGCCAACAGCCACTCTGGAGAAGTGTACGGTGTGTCCTGAAACATGTAATAAGCACAGCTTAGAGAGCATAGGGCACTTCCTCTCATGGGCGTATAAATCGGGAAACCTAAAAATCAACAAGACACAGGCACCCCAAAGTTTAGGGCTGCTCTGTTTCCAAGAACCTCCACTTCGGTACACCTTCAATATCCCAGGAAAGCGAAAAATGGATAAAGAAGTTGTGGTACTTAGGCACAAGGGAATATCACTCAGCCATGAAATCAATGTCATAAGGCTAGTAGCAGCAGGATGAGTGGATTTAGGTACGATGACTCTCAGTGAAAAAAGTCACAGAGAAAAAGACACTTATCCTAAGATATCACTGAGAGAGGGAATGTCAAAATCGCTACACTTGAACTGAATTACAAAACAGAACAGAGTCACACATTTAGAAAACACACTATGGCTGCTTAACGGGAAAGGTGAGGTGGGGTGATGCATAAAACAAGGGTTTGAAATTAGCTCAGATACCGTTCCACAAGCCAAATATGTAATAGACAAGACCTACTCCCTGCTCAGTGAACTGGACTCAACAGCCCCTATTCACCGCCCAAGAATACATCTGACTAGTAAGAGTCTTAAAACCTATGTATTGATCTCTCTCTGGAAGTGAATCAAGAGGGTGTAAAGCGGCATAAACACAGCAGTGAAAAGCAGCTAAACCCCATTATAAAAATAGATTACTTAAAAAAAAACCCCATAAAACAAAGACAGTGAAAGAGAGAGAAATTCTTACAAAATCCGTTCAGGGGCTCTGATGCAACCTGGATTGACCATATCTAGACCCACAGCTGGATGAGACATAAGGCTGGACACTCTTGGGGCTGAGAGGATTGGTGGGCTTGGGTGAGCAAACGCAGACCCTTTAAAGTCATACTGCGTGGTACCCATGCCGTGGGTCCCAAATCTCCAGGTTCAAGGGCATCTTCCTACATCGAAAACATGCATGGGAAACCCAGAAGATGGTACGCCGTGTGATCGGGAAAGGTTTCTCAAACGCACCTCATCTCTCCTCTCCTTCTGCTCGGGTTCGCCATTCCAGCCGCTGGACTAACAATCTCCCTACTTGGAGAATCAGCACCTTTAACCTCCTGTTTCGTAAAGGTCGCAATTTGGCCTGAGGATGAACGGGAAGAGGGGGAACCAGTGAGAGACCAGCTCTAGGTGTTGGGACAGGCACAGGTCACTCTATTTTCCCATAAGGAAGAAGAATGAACCACAGGCTCAGCCTGCCCCCCGGAACCAGAATACGGCCTGAAGCAATCCTGCGCTTTGGCGGCCAGCTCCCAAAAAAGCGAGTTGACAAATGGAGCTCAGGGGCACTGCAACTCAAAAACCTGCAGAGTTATAAATGATAACTCTCGTCCACAAATATATTGAGGGAAGGCAACGAGGAGGATTGGAAAGCAAGGCAGAATTGCAGGAAACAGGTTTCAGGAGGCAGACTCGACTCGCCTTGAAAGCACATGAAAAGCGGCAAAGCGTTGACAATGATGCCCTTGGCCAAAAAGGGCGTATGCGTTTTTCCCTGAATATATTCAGGGAAAAACGCATACGCCCTTTTTGGCCAACCAGGCAAGCCCGAAAGGCAAATCAGCGCTACAAAGAAGTCTCGCTTGCCATCGGTCAAAAGGGCCATGCTGAAAAAAGTGTAAAAACCAGAAATGCAGGACAGGCCATGGAGACATGGGAGCCTTGCTACGCTGATGGGCGGGCTGTAAATTGCCAACAGCCACTCTGGAGAAGTGTACGGTGTGTCCTGAAACATGTAATAAGCACAGCTTAGAGAGCATAGGGCACTTCCACTCATGGGCGTATAAATCGGGAAACCTAAAAATCAACAAGACACAGGCACCCCAAAGTTTAGGGCTGCTCTGTTTCCAAGAACCTCCACTTCGGTACACCTTCAATATCCCAGGAAAGCGAAAAATGGATAAAGAAGTTGTGGTACTTAGGCACAAGGGAATATCACTCAGCCATGAAATCAATGTCATAAGGCTAGTAGCAGCAGGATGAGTGGATTTAGGTACGATGACTCTCAGTGAAAAAAGTCACAGAGAAAAAGACACTTATCCTAAGATATCACTGAGAGAGGGAATGTCAAAATCGCTACACTTGAACTGAATTACAAAACAGAACAGAGTCACACATTTAGAAAACGCACTATGGCTGCTTAACGGGAAAGGTGAGGTGGGGTGATGCATAAAACAAGGGTTTGAAATTAGCTCAGATACCGTTCCACAAGCCAAATATGTAATAGACAAGACCTACTCCCTGCTCAGTGAACTGGACTCAACAGCCCCTATTCACCGCCCAAGAATACATCTGACTAGTAAGAGTCTTAAAACCTATGTATTGATCTCTCTCTGGAAGTGAATCAAGAGGGTGTAAAGCGGCATAAACACAGCAGTGAAAAGCAGCTAAACCCCATTATAAAAATAGATTACTTAAAAAAAAACCCCATAAAACAAAGACAGTGAAAGAGAGAGAAATTCTTACAAAATCCGTTCAGGGGCTCTGATGCAACCTGGATTGACCATATCTAGACCCACAGCTGGATGAGACATAAGGCTGGACACTCTTGGGGCTGAGAGGATTGGTGGGCTTGGGTGAGCAAACGCAGACCCTTTAAAGTCATACTGCGTGGTACCCATGCCGTGGGTCCCAAATCTCCAGGTTCAAGGGCATCTTCCTACATCGAAAACATGCATGGGAAACCCAGAAGATGGTACGCCGTGTGATCGGGAAAGGTTTCTCAAACGCACCTCATCTCTCCTCTCCTTCTGCTCGGGTTCGCCATTCCAGCCGCTGGACTAACAATCTCCCTACTTGGAGAATCAGCACCTTTAACCTCCTGTTTCGTAAAGGTCGCAATTTGGCCTGAGGATGAACGGGAAGAGGGGGAACCAGTGAGAGACCAGCTCTAGGTGTTGGGACAGGCACAGGTCACTCTATTTTCCCATAAGGAAGAAGAATGAACCACAGGCTCAGCCTGCCCCCCGGAACCAGAATACGGCCTGAAGCAATCCTGCGCTTTGGCGGCCAGCTCCCAAAAAAGCGAGTTGACAAATGGAGCTCAGGGGCACTGCAACTCAAAAACCTGCAGAGTTATAAATGATAACTCTCGTCCACAAATATATTGAGGGAAGGCAACGAGGAGGATTGGAAAGCAAGGCAGAATTGCAGGAAACAGGTTTCAGGAGGCAGACTCGACTCGCCTTGAAAGCACATGAAAAGCGGCAAAGCGTTGACAATGATGCCCTTGGCCAAAAAGGGCGTATGCGTTTTTCCCTGAATATATTCAGGGAAAAACGCATACGCCCTTTTTGGCCAACCAGGCAAGCCCGAAAGGCAAATCAGCGCTACAAAGAAGTCTCGCTTGCCATCGGTCAAAAGGGCCATGCTGAAAAAAGTGTAAAAACCAGAAATGCAGGACAGGCCATGGAGACATGGGAGCCTTGCTACGCTGATGGGCGGGCTGTAAATTGCCAACAGCCACTCTGGAGAAGTGTACGGTGTGTCCTGAAACATGTAATAAGCACAGCTTAGAGAGCATAGGGCACTTCCACTCATGGGCGTATAAATCGGGAAACCTAAAAATCAACAAGACACAGGCACCCCAAAGTTTAGGGCTGCTCTGTTTCCAAGAACCTCCACTTCGGTACACCTTCAATATCCCAGGAAAGCGAAAAATGGATAAAGAAGTTGTGGTACTTAGGCACAAGGGAATATCACTCAGCCATGAAATCAATGTCATAAGGCTAGTAGCAGCAGGATGAGTGGATTTAGGTACGATGACTCTCAGTGAAAAAAGTCACAGAGAAAAAGACACTTATCCTAAGATATCACTGAGAGAGGGAATGTCAAAATCGCTACACTTGAACTGAATTACAAAACAGAACAGAGTCACACATTTAGAAAACGCACTATGGCTGCTTAACGGGAAAGGTGAGGTGGGGTGATGCATAAAACAAGGGTTTGAAATTAGCTCAGATACCGTTCCACAAGCCAAATATGTAATAGACAAGACCTACTCCCTGCTCAGTGAACTGGACTCAACAGCCCCTATTCACCGCCCAAGAATACATCTGACTAGTAAGAGTCTTAAAACCTATGTATTGATCTCTCTCTGGAAGTGAATCAAGAGGGTGTAAAGCGGCATAAACACAGCAGTGAAAAGCAGCTAAACCCCATTATAAAAATAGATTACTTAAAAAAAAACCCCATAAAACAAAGACAGTGAAAGAGAGAGAAATTCTTACAAAATCCGTTCAGGGGCTCTGATGCAACCTGGATTGACCATATCTAGACCCACAGCTGGATGAGACATAAGGCTGGACACTCTTGGGGCTGAGAGGATTGGTGGGCTTGGGTGAGCAAACGCAGACCCTTTAAAGTCATACTGCGTGGTACCCATGCCGTGGGTCCCAAATCTCCAGGTTCAAGGGCATCTTCCTACATCGAAAACATGCATGGGAAACCCAGAAGATGGTACGCCGTGTGATCGGGAAAGGTTTCTCAAACGCACCTCATCTCTCCTCTCCTTCTGCTCGGGTTCGCCATTCCAGCCGCTGGACTAACAATCTCCCTACTTGGAGAATCAGCACCTTTAACCTCCTGTTTCGTAAAGGTCGCAATTTGGCCTGAGGATGAACGGGAAGAGGGGGAACCAGTGAGAGACCAGCTCTAGGTGTTGGGACTGGCACAGGTCACTCTATTTTCCCATAAGGAAGAAGAATGAACCACAGGCTCAGCCTGCCCCCCGGAACCAGAATACGGCCTGAAGCAATCCTGCGCTTTGGCGGCCAGCTCCCAAAAAAGCCAGTTGACAAATGGAGCTCAGGGGCACTGCAACTCAAAAACCTGCAGAGTTATAAATGATAACTCTCGTCCACAAATATATTGAGGGAAGGCAACGAGGAGGATTGGAAAGCAAGGCAGAATTGCAGGAAACAGGTTTCAGGAGGCAGACTCGACTCGCCTTGAAAGCACATGAAAAGCGGCAAAGCGTTGACAATGATGCCCTTGGCCAAAAAGGGCGTATGCGTTTTTCCCTGAATATATTCAGGGAAAAACGCATACGCCCTTTTTGGCCAACCAGGCAAGCCGGAAAGGCAAATCAGCGCTACAAAGAAGTCTCGCTTGCCATCGGTCAAAAGGGCCATGCTGAAAAAAGTGTAAAAACCAGAAATGCAGGACAGGCCATGGAGACATGGGAGCCTTGCTACGCTGATGGGCGGGCTGTAAATTGCCAACAGCCACTCTGGAGAAGTGTACGGTGTGTCCTGAAACATGTAATAAGCACAGCTTAGAGAGCATAGGGCACTTCCACTCATGGGCGTATAAATCGGGAAACCTAAAAATCAACAAGACACAGGCACCCCAAAGTTTAGGGCTGCTCTGTTTCCAAGAACCTCCACTTCGGTACACCTTCAATATCCCAGGAAAGCGAAAAATGGATAAAGAAGTTGTGGTACTTAGGCACAATGGAATATCACTCAGCCATGAAATCAATGTCATAAGGCTAGTAGCAGCAGGATGAGTGGATTTAGGTACGATGACTCTCAGTGAAAAAAGTCACAGAGAAAAAGACACTTATCCTAAGATATCACTGAGAGAGGGAATGTCAAAATCGCTACACTTGAACTGAATTACAAAACAGAACAGAGTCACACATTTAGAAAACACACTATGGCTGCTTAACGGGAAAGGTGAGGTGGGGTGATGCATAAAACAAGGGTTTGAAATTAGCTCAGATACCGTTCCACAAGCCAAATATGTAATAGACAAGACCTACTCCCTGCTCAGTGAACTGGACTCAACAGCCCCTATTCACCGCCCAAGAATACATCTGACTAGTAAGAGTCTTAAAACCTATGTATTGATCTCTCTCTGGAAGTGAATCAAGAGGGTGTAAAGCGGCATAAACACAGCAGTGAAAAGCAGCTAAACCCCATTATAAAAATAGATTACTTAAAAAAAAACCCCATAAAACAAAGACAGTGAAAGAGAGAGAAATTCTTACAAAATCCGTTCAGGGGCTCTGATGCAACCTGGATTGACCATATCTAGACCCACAGCTGGATGAGACATAAGGCTGGACACTCTTGGGGCTGAGAGGATTGGTGGGCTTGGGTGAGCAAACGCAGACCCTTTAAAGTCATACTGCGTGGTACCCATGCCGTGGGTCCCAAATCTCCAGGTTCAAGGGCATCTTCCTACATCGAAAACATGCATGGGAAACCCAGAAGATGGTACGCCGTGTGATCGGGAAAGGTTTCTCAAACGCACCTCATCTCTCCTCTCCTTCTGCTCGGGTTCGCCATTCCAGCCGCTGGACTAACAATCTCCCTACTTGGAGAATCAGCACCTTTAACCTCCTGTTTCGTAAAGGTCGCAATTTGGCCTGAGGATGAACGGGAAGAGGGGGAACCAGTGAGAGACCAGCTCTAGGTGTTGGGACAGGCACAGGTCACTCTATTTTCCCATCAGGAAGAAGAATGAACCACAGGCTCAGCCTGCCCCCCGGAACCAGAATACGGCCTGAAGCAATCCTGCGCTTTGGCGGCCAGCTCCCAAAAAAGCGAGTTGACAAATGGAGCTCAGGGGCACTGCAACTCACAAACCTGCAGAGTTATACATGATAACTCTCGTCCACAAATATATTGAGGGAAGGCAACGAGGAGGATTGGAAAGCAAGGCAGAATTGCAGGAAACAGGTTTCAGGAGGCAGACTCGACTCGCCTTGAAAGCACATGAAAAGCGGCAAAGCGTTGACAATGATGCCCTTGGCCAAAAAGGGCGTATGCGTTTTTCCCTGAATATATTCAGGGAAAAACGCATACGCCCTTTTTGGCCAACCAGGCAAGCCGGAAAGGCAAATCAGCGCTACAAAGAAGGCTCACTTGCCATCGGTCAAAAGGGCCATGCTGAAAAACGTGTAAAAACCAGAAATGCAGGACAGGCCATGGAGACATGGGAGCCTTGCTACGCTGATGGGCGGGCTGTAAATTGCCAACAGCCACTCTGGAGAAGTGTACGGTGTGTCCTGAAACATGTAATAAGCACAGCTTAGAGAGCATAGGGCACTTCCACTCATGGGCGTATAAATCGGGAAACCTAAAAATCAACAAGACACAGGCACCCCAAAGTTTAGGGCTGCTCTGTTTCCAAGAACCTCCACTTCGGTACACCTTCAATATCCCAGGAAAGCGAAAAATGGATAAAGAAGTTGTGGTACTTAGGCACAAGGGAATATCACTCAGCCATGAAATCAATGTCATAAGGCTAGTAGCAGCAGGATGAGTGGATTTAGGTACGATGACTCTCAGTGAAAAAAGTCACAGAGAAAAAGACACTTATCCTAAGATATCACTGAGAGAGGGAATGTCAAAATCGCTACACTTGAACTGAATTACAAAACAGAACAGAGTCACACATTTAGAAAACACACTATGGCTGCTTAACGGGAAAGGTGAGGTGGGGTGATGCATAAAACAAGGGTTTGAAATTAGCTCAGATACCGTTCCACAAGCCAAATATGTAATAGACAAGACCTACTCCCTGCTCAGTGAACTGGACTCAACAGCCCCTATTCACCGCCCAAGAATACATCTGACTAGTAAGAGTCTTAAAACCTATGTATTGATCTCTCTCTGGAAGTGAATCAAGAGGGTGTAAAGCGGCATAAACACAGCAGTGAAAAGCAGCTAAACCCCATTATAAAAATAGATTACTTTAAAAAAAACCCCATAAAACAAAGACAGTGAAAGAGAGAGAAATTCTTACAAAATCCGTTCAGGGGCTCTGATGCAACCTGGATTGACCATATCTAGACCCACAGCTGGATGAGACATAAGGCTGGACACTCTTGGGGCTGAGAGGATTGGTGGGCTTGGGTGAGCAAACGCAGACCCTTTAAAGTCATACTGCGTGGTACCCATGCCGTGGGTCCCAAATCTCCAGGTTCAAGGGCATCTTCCTACATCGAAAACATGCATGGGAAACCCAGAAGATGGTACGCCGTGTGATCGGGAAAGGTTTCTCAAACGCACCTCATCTCTCCTCTCCTTCTGCTCGGGTTCGCCATTCCAGCCGCTGGACTAACAATCTCCCTACTTGGAGAATCAGCACCTTTAACCTCCTGTTTCGTAAAGGTCGCAATTTGGCCTGAGGATGAACGGGAAGAGGGGGAACCAGTGAGAGACCAGCTCTAGGTGTTGGGACAGGCACAGGTCACTCTATTTTCCCATCAGGAAGAAGAATGAACCACAGGCTCAGCCTGCCCCCCGGAACCAGAATACGGCCTGAAGCAATCCTGCGCTTTGGCGGCCAGCTCCCAAAAAAGCGAGTTGACAAATGGAGCTCAGGGGCACTGCAACTCACAAACCTGCAGAGTTATACATGATAACTCTCGTCCACAAATATATTGAGGGAAGGCAACGAGGAGGATTGGAAAGCAAGGCAGAATTGCAGGAAACAGGTTTCAGGAGGCAGACTCGACTCGCCTTGAAAGCACATGAAAAGCGGCAAAGCGTTGACAATGATGCCCTTGGCCAAAAAGGGCGTATGCGTTTTTCCCTGAATATATTCAGGGAAAAACGCATACGCCCTTTTTGGCCAACCAGGCAAGCCGGAAAGGCAAATCAGCGCTACAAAGAAGGCTCACTTGCCATCGGTCAAAAGGGCCATGCTGAAAAACGTGTAAAAACCAGAAATGCAGGACAGGCCATGGAGACATGGGAGCCTTGCTACGCTGATGGGCGGGCTGTAAATTGCCAACAGCCACTCTGGAGAAGTGTACGGTGTGTCCTGAAACATGTAATAAGCACAGCTTCGAGAGCATAGGGCACTTCCACTCATGGGCGTATAAATCGGGAAACCTAAAAATCAACAAGACACAGGCACCCCAAAGTTTAGGGCTGCTCTGTTTCCAAGAACCTCCACTTCGGTACACCTTCAATATCCCAGGAAAGCGAAAAATGGATAAAGAAGTTGTGGTACTTAGGCACAAGGGAATATCACTCAGCCATGAAATCAATGTCATAAGGCTAGTAGCAGCAGGATGAGTGGATTTAGGTACGATGACTCTCAGTGAAATAAGTCACAGAGAAAAAGACACTTATCCTAAGATATCACTGAGAGAGGGAATGTCAAAATCGCTACACTTGAACTGAATTACAAAACAGAACAGAGTCACACATTTAGAAAACACACTATGGCTGCTTAACGGGAAAGGTGAGGTGGGGTGATGCATAAAACAAGGGTTTGAAATTAGCTCAGATACCGTTCCACAAGCCAAATATGTAATAGACAAGACCTACTCCCTGCTCAGTGAACTGGACTCAACAGCCCCTATTCACCGCCCAAGAATACATCTGACTAGTAAGAGTCTTAAAACCTATGTATTGATCTCTCTCTGGAAGTGAATCAAGAGGGTGTAAAGCGGCATAAACACAGCAGTGAAAAGCAGCTAAACCCCATTATAAAAATAGATTACTTAAAAAAAAACCCCATAAAACAAAGACAGTGAAAGAGAGAGAAATTCTTACAAAATCCGTTCAGGGGCTCTGATGCAACCTGGATTGACCATATCTAGACCCACAGCTGGATGAGACATAAGGCTGGACACTCTTGGGGCTGAGAGGATTGGTGGGCTTGGGTGAGCAAACGCAGACCCTTTAAAGTCATACTGCGTGGTACCCATGCCGTGGGTCCCAAATCTCCAGGTTCAAGGGCATCTTCCTACATCGAAAACATGCATGGGAAACCCAGAAGATGGTACGCCGTGTGATCGGGAAAGGTTTCTCAAACGCACCTCATCTCTCCTCTCCTTCTGCTCGGGTTCGCCATTCCAGCCGCTCGACTAACAATCTCCCTACTTGGAGAATCAGCACCTTTAACCTCCTGTTTCGTAAAGGTCGCAATTTGGCCTGAGGATGAACGGGAAGAGGGGGAACCAGTGAGAGACCAGCTCTAGGTGTTGGGACAGGCACAGGTCACTCTATTTTCCCATCAGGAAGAAGAATGAACCACAGGCTCAGCCTGCCCCCCGGAACCAGAATACGGCCTGAAGCAATCCTGCGCTTTGGCGGCCAGCTCCCAAAAAAGCGAGTTGACAAATGGAGCTCAGGGGCACTGCAACTCACAAACCTGCAGAGTTATAAATGATAACTCTCGTCCACAAATATATTGAGGGAAGGCAACGAGGAGGATTGGAAAGCAAGGCAGAATTGCAGGAAACAGGTTTCAGGAGGCAGACTCGACTCGCCTTGAAAGCACATGAAAAGCGGCAAAGCGTTGACAATGATGCCCTTGGCCAAAAAGGGCGTATGCGTTTTTCCCTGAATATATTCAGGGAAAAACGCATACGCCCTTTTTGGCCAACCAGGCAAGCCGGAAAGGCAAATCAGCGCTACAAAGAAGTCTCGCTTGCCATCGGTCAAAAGGGCCATGCTGAAAAAAGTGTAAAAACCAGAAATGCAGGACAGGCCATGGAGACATGGGAGCCTTGCTACGCTGATGGGCGGGCTGTAAATTGCCAACAGCCACTCTGGAGAAGTGTACGGTGTGTCCTGAAACATGTAATAAGCACAGCTTAGAGAGCATAGGGCACTTCCACTCATGGGCGTATAAATCGGGAAACCTAAAAATCAACAAGACACAGGCACCCCAAAGTTTAGGGCTGCTCTGTTTCCAAGAACCTCCACTTCGGTACACCTTCAATATCCCAGGAAAGCGAAAAATGGATAAAGAAGTTGTGGTACTTAGGCACAAGGGAATATCACTCAGCCATGAAATCAATGTCATAAGGCTAGTAGCAGCAGGATGAGTGGATTTAGGTACGATGACTCTCAGTGAAAAAAGTCACAGAGAAAAAGACACTTATCCTAAGATATCACTGAGAGAGGGAATGTCAAAATCGCTACACTTGAACTGAATTACAAAACAGAACAGAGTCACACATTTAGAAAACGCACTATGGCTGCTTAACGGGAAAGGTGAGGTGGGGTGATGCATAAAACAAGGGTTTGAAATTAGCTCAGATACCGTTCCACAAGCCAAATATGTAATAGACAAGACCTACTCCCTGCTCAGTGAACTGGACTCAACAGCCCCTATTCACCGCCCAAGAATACATCTGACTAGTAAGAGTCTTAAAACCTATGTATTGATCTCTCTCTGGAAGTGAATCAAGAGGGTGTAAAGCGGCATAAACACAGCAGTGAAAAGCAGCTAAACCCCATTATAAAAATAGATTACTTAAAAAAAAACCCCATAAAACAAAGACAGTGAAAGAGAGAGAAATTCTTACAAAATCCGTTCAGGGGCTCTGATGCAACCTGGATTGACCATATCTAGACCCACAGCTGGATGAGACATAAGGCTGGACACTCTTGGGGCTGAGAGGATTGGTGGGCTTGGGTGAGCAAACGCAGACCCTTTAAAGTCATACTGCGTGGTACCCATGCCGTGGGTCCCAAATCTCCAGGTTCAAGGGCATCTTCCTACATCGAAAACATGCATGGGAAACCCAGAAGATGGTACGCCGTGTGATCGGGAAAGGTTTCTCAAACGCACCTCATCTCTCCTCTCCTTCTGCTCGGGTTCGCCATTCCAGCCGCTGGACTAACAATCTCCCTACTTGGAGAATCAGCACCTTTAACCTCCTGTTTCGTAAAGGTCGCAATTTGGCCTGAGGATGAACGGGAAGAGGGGGAACCAGTGAGAGACCAGCTCTAGGTGTTGGGACAGGCACAGGTCACTCTATTTTCCCATCAGGAAGAAGAATGAACCACAGGCTCAGCCTGCCCCCCGGAACCAGAATACGGCCCGAAGCAATCCTGCGCTTTGGCGGCCAGCTCCCAAAAAAGCCAGTTGACAAATGGAGCTCAGGGGCACTGCAACTCACAAACCTGCAGAGTTATAAATGATAACTCTCGTCCACAAATATATTGAGGGAAGGCAACGAGGAGGATTGGAAAGCAAGGCAGAATTGCAGGAAACAGGTTTCAGGAGGCAGACTCGACTCGCCTTGAAAGCACATGAAAAGCGGCAAAGCGTTGACAATGATGCCCTTGGCCAAAAAGGGCGTATGCGTTTTTCCCTGAATATATTCAGGGAAAAACGCATACGCCCTTTTTGGCCAACCAGGCAAGCCGGAAAGGCAAATCAGCGCTACAAAGAAGGCTCGCTTGCCATCGGTCAAAAGGGCCATGCTGAAAAACGTGTAAAAACCAGAAATGCAGGACAGGCCATGGAGACATGGGAGCCTTGCTACGCTGATGGGCGGGCTGTAAATTGCCAACAGCCACTCTGGAGAAGTGTACGGTGTGTCCTGAAACATGTAATAAGCACAGCTTAGAGAGCATAGGGCACTTCCACTCATGGGCGTATAAATCGGGAAACCTAAAAATCAACAAGACACAGGCACCCCAAAGTTTAGGGCTGCTCTGTTTCCAAGAACCTCCACTTCGGTACACCTTCAATATCCCAGGAAAGCGAAAAATGGATAAAGAAGTTGTGGTACTTAGGCACAATGGAATATCACTCAGCCATGAAATCAATGTCATAAGGCTAGTAGCAGCAGGATGAGTGGATTTAGGTACGATGACTCTCAGTGAAAAAAGTCACAGAGAAAAAGACACTTATCCTAAGATATCACTGAGAGAGGGAATGTCAAAATCGCTACACTTGAACTGAATTACAAAACAGAACAGAGTCACACATTTAGAAAACACACTATGGCTGCTTAACGGGAAAGGTGAGGTGGGGTGATGCATAAAACAAGGGTTTGAAATTAGCTCAGATACCGTTCCACAAGCCAAATATGTAATAGACAAGACCTACTCCCTGCTCAGTGAACTGGACTCAACAGCCCCTATTCACCGCCCAAGAATACATCTGACTAGTAAGAGTCTTAAAACCTATGTATTGATCTCTCTCTGGAAGTGAATCAAGAGGGTGTAAAGCGGCATAAACACAGCAGTGAAAAGCAGCTAAACCCCATTATAAAAATAGATTACTTAAAAAAAAACCCCATAAAACAAAGACAGTGAAAGAGAGAGAAATTCTTACAAAATCCGTTCAGGGGCTCTGATGCAACCTGGATTGACCATATCTAGACCCACAGCTGGATGAGACATAAGGCTGGACACTCTTGGGGCTGAGAGGATTGGTGGGCTTGGGTGAGCAAACGCAGACCCTTTAAAGTCATACTGCGTGGTACCCATGCCGTGGGTCCCAAATCTCCAGGTTCAAGGGCATCTTCCTACATCGAAAACATGCATGGGAAACCCAGAAGATGGTACGCCGTGTGATCGGGAAAGGTTTCTCAAACGCACCTCATCTCTCCTCTCCTTCTGCTCGGGTTCGCCATTCCAGCCGCTGGACTAACAATCTCCCTACTTGGAGAATCAGCACCTTTAACCTCCTGTTTCGTAAAGGTCGCAATTTGGCCTGAGGATGAACGGGAAGAGGGGGAACCAGTGAGAGACCAGCTCTAGGTGTTGGGACAGGCACAGGTCACTCTATTTTCCCATCAGGAAGAAGAATGAACCACAGGCTCAGCCTGCCCCCCGGAACCAGAATACGGCCCGAAGCAATCCTGCGCTTTGGCGGCCAGCTCCCAAAAAAGCGAGTTGACAAATGGAGCTCAGGGGCACTGCAACTCACAAACCTGCAGAGTTATACATGATAACTCTCGTCCACAAATATATTGAGGGAAGGCAACGAGGAGGATTGGAAAGCAAGGCAGAATTGCAGGAAACAGGTTTCAGGAGGCAGACTCGACTCGCCTTGAAAGCACATGAAAAGCGGCAAAGCGTTGACAATGATGCCCTTGGCCAAAAAGGGCGTATGCGTTTTTCCCTGAATATATTCAGGGAAAAACGCATACGCCCTTTTTGGCCAACCAGGCAAGCCGGAAAGGCAAATCAGCGCTACAAAGAAGGCTCACTTGCCATCGGTCAAAAGGGCCATGCTGAAAAACGTGTAAAAACCAGAAATGCAGGACAGGCCATGGAGACATGGGAGCCTTGCTACGCTGATGGGCGGGCTGTAAATTGCCAACAGCCACTCTGGAGAAGTGTACGGTGTGTCCTGAAACATGTAATAAGCACAGCTTAGAGAGCATAGGGCACTTCCACTCATGGGCGTATAAATCGGGAAACCTAAAAATCAACAAGACACAGGCACCCCAAAGTTTAGGGCTGCTCTGTTTCCAAGAACCTCCACTTCGGTACACCTTCAATATCCCAGGAAAGCGAAAAATGGATAAAGAAGTTGTGGTACTTAGGCACAAGGGAATATCACTCAGCCATGAAATCAATGTCATAAGGCTAGTAGCAGCAGGATGAGTGGATTTAGGTACGATGACTCTCAGTGAAATAAGTCACAGAGAAAAAGACACTTATCCTAAGATATCACTGAGAGAGGGAATGTCAAAATCGCTACACTTGAACTGAATTACAAAACAGAACAGAGTCACACATTTAGAAAACACACTATGGCTGCTTAACGGGAAAGGTGAGGTGGGGTGATGCATAAAACAAGGGTTTGAAATTAGCTCAGATACCGTTCCACAAGCCAAATATGTAATAGACAAGACCTACTCCCTGCTCAGTGAACTGGACTCAACAGCCCCTATTCACCGCCCAAGAATACATCTGACTAGTAAGAGTCTTAAAACCTATGTATTGATCTCTCTCTGGAAGTGAATCAAGAGGGTGTAAAGCGGCATAAACACAGCAGTGAAAAGCAGCTAAACCCCATTATAAAAATAGATTACTTAAAAAAAAACCCCATAAAACAAAGACAGTGAAAGAGAGAGAAATTCTTACAAAATCCGTTCAGGGGCTCTGATGCAACCTGGATTGACCATATCTAGACCCACAGCTGGATGAGACATAAGGCTGGACACTCTTGGGGCTGAGAGGATTGGTGGGCTTGGGTGAGCAAACGCAGACCCTTTAAAGTCATACTGCGTGGTACCCATGCCGTGGGTCCCAAATCTCCAGGTTCAAGGGCATCTTCCTACATCGAAAACATGCATGGGAAACCCAGAAGATGGTACGCCGTGTGATCGGGAAAGGTTTCTCAAACGCACCTCATCTCTCCTCTCCTTCTGCTCGGGTTCGCCATTCCAGCCGCTGGACTAACAATCTCCCTACTTGGAGAATCAGCACCTTTAACCTCCTGTTTCGTAAAGGTCGCAATTTGGCCTGAGGATGAACGGGAAGAGGGGGAACCAGTGAGAGACCAGCTCTAGGTGTTGGGACAGGCACAGGTCACTCTATTTTCCCATCAGGAAGAAGAATGAACCACAGGCTCAGCCTGCCCCCCGGAACCAGAATACGGCCTGAAGCAATCCTGCGCTTTGGCGGCCAGCTCCCAAAAAAGCGAGTTGACAAATGGAGCTCAGGGGCACTGCAACTCACAAACCTGCAGAGTTATACATGATAACTCTCGTCCACAAATATATTGAGGGAAGGCAACGAGGAGGATTGGAAAGCAAGGCAGAATTGCAGGAAACAGGTTTCAGGAGGCAGACTCGACTCGCCTTGAAAGCACATGAAAAGCGGCAAAGCGTTGACAATGATGCCCTTGGCCAAAAAGGGCGTATGCGTTTTTCCCTGAATATATTCAGGGAAAAACGCATACGCCCTTTTTGGCCAACCAGGCAAGCCGGAAAGGCAAATCAGCGCTACAAAGAAGGCTCACTTGCCATCGGTCAAAAGGGCCATGCTGAAAAACGTGTAAAAACCAGAAATGCAGGACAGGCCATGGAGACATGGGAGCCTTGCTACGCTGATGGGCGGGCTGTAAATTGCCAACAGCCACTCTGGAGAAGTGTACGGTGTGTCCTGAAACATGTAATAAGCACAGCTTAGAGAGCATAGGGCACTTCCACTCATGGGCGTATAAATCGGGAAACCTAAAAATCAACAAGACACAGGCACCCCAAAGTTTAGGGCTGCTCTGTTTCCAAGAACCTCCACTTCGGTACACCTTCAATATCCCAGGAAAGCGAAAAATGGATAAAGAAGTTGTGGTACTTAGGCACAAGGGAATATCACTCAGCCATGAAATCAATGTCATAAGGCTAGTAGCAGCAGGATGAGTGGATTTAGGTACGATGACTCTCAGTGAAAAAAGTCACAGAGAAAAAGACACTTATCCTAAGATATCACTGAGAGAGGGAATGTCAAAATCGCTACACTTGAACTGAATTACAAAACAGAACAGAGTCACACATTTAGAAAACGCACTATGGCTGCTTAACGGGAAAGGTGAGGTGGGGTGATGCATAAAACAAGGGTTTGAAATTAGCTCAGATACCGTTCCACAAGCCAAATATGTAATAGACAAGACCTACTCCCTGCTCAGTGAACTGGACTCAACAGCCCCTATTCACCGCCCAAGAATACATCTGACTAGTAAGAGTCTTAAAACCTATGTATTGATCTCTCTCTGGAAGTGAATCAAGAGGGTGTAAAGCGGCATAAACACAGCAGTGAAAAGCAGCTAAACCCCATTATAAAAATAGATTACTTAAAAAAAAACCCCATAAAACAAAGACAGTGAAAGAGAGAGAAATTCTTACAAAATCCGTTCAGGGGCTCTGATGCAACCTGGATTGACCATATCTAGACCCACAGCTGGATGAGACATAAGGCTGGACACTCTTGGGGCTGAGAGGATTGGTGGGCTTGGGTGAGCAAACGCAGACCCTTTAAAGTCATACTGCGTGGTACCCATGCCGTGGGTCCCAAATCTCCAGGTTCAAGGGCATCTTCCTACATCGAAAACATGCATGGGAAACCCAGAAGATGGTACGCCGTGTGATCGGGAAAGGTTTCTCAAACGCACCTCATCTCTCCTCTCCTTCTGCTCGGGTTCGCCATTCCAGCCGCTGGACTAACAATCTCCCTACTTGGAGAATCAGCACCTTTAACCTCCTGTTTCGTAAAGGTCGCAATTTGGCCTGAGGATGAACGGGAAGAGGGGGAACCAGTGAGAGACCAGCTCTAGGTGTTGGGACAGGCACAGGTCACTCTATTTTCCCATCAGGAAGAAGAATGAACCACAGGCTCAGCCTGCCCCCCGGAACCAGAATACGGCCCGAAGCAATCCTGCGCTTTGGCGGCCAGCTCCCAAAAAAGCCAGTTGACAAATGGAGCTCAGGGGCACTGCAACTCACAAACCTGCAGAGTTATAAATGATAACTCTCGTCCACAAATATATTGAGGGAAGGCAACGAGGAGGATTGGAAAGCAAGGCAGAATTGCAGGAAACAGGTTTCAGGAGGCAGACTCGACTCGCCTTGAAAGCACATGAAAAGCGGCAAAGCGTTGACAATGATGCCCTTGGCCAAAAAGGGCGTATGCGTTTTTCCCTGAATATATTCAGGGAAAAACGCATACGCCCTTTTTGGCCAACCAGGCAAGCCGGAAAGGCAAATCAGCGCTACAAAGAAGGCTCGCTTGCCATCGGTCAAAAGGGCCATGCTGAAAAACGTGTAAAAACCAGAAATGCAGGACAGGCCATGGAGACATGGGAGCCTTGCTACGCTGATGGGCGGGCTGTAAATTGCCAACAGCCACTCTGGAGAAGTGTACGGTGTGTCCTGAAACATGTAATAAGCACAGCTTAGAGAGCATAGGGCACTTCCACTCATGGGCGTATAAATCGGGAAACCTAAAAATCAACAAGACACAGGCACCCCAAAGTTTAGGGCTGCTCTGTTTCCAAGAACCTCCACTTCGGTACACCTTCAATATCCCAGGAAAGCGAAAAATGGATAAAGAAGTTGTGGTACTTAGGCACAATGGAATATCACTCAGCCATGAAATCAATGTCATAAGGCTAGTAGCAGCAGGATGAGTGGATTTAGGTACGATGACTCTCAGTGAAAAAAGTCACAGAGAAAAAGACACTTATCCTAAGATATCACTGAGAGAGGGAATGTCAAAATCGCTACACTTGAACTGAATTACAAAACAGAACAGAGTCACACATTTAGAAAACACACTATGGCTGCTTAACGGGAAAGGTGAGGTGGGGTGATGCATAAAACAAGGGTTTGAAATTAGCTCAGATACCGTTCCACAAGCCAAATATGTAATAGACAAGACCTACTCCCTGCTCAGTGAACTGGACTCAACAGCCCCTATTCACCGCCCAAGAATACATCTGACTAGTAAGAGTCTTAAAACCTATGTATTGATCTCTCTCTGGAAGTGAATCAAGAGGGTGTAAAGCGGCATAAACACAGCAGTGAAAAGCAGCTAAACCCCATTATAAAAATAGATTACTTAAAAAAAAACCCCATAAAACAAAGACAGTGAAAGAGAGAGAAATTCTTACAAAATCCGTTCAGGGGCTCTGATGCAACCTGGATTGACCATATCTAGACCCACAGCTGGATGAGACATAAGGCTGGACACTCTTGGGGCTGAGAGGATTGGTGGGCTTGGGTGAGCAAACGCAGACCCTTTAAAGTCATACTGCGTGGTACCCATGCCGTGGGTCCCAAATCTCCAGGTTCAAGGGCATCTTCCTACATCGAAAACATGCATGGGAAACCCAGAAGATGGTACGCCGTGTGATCGGGAAAGGTTTCTCAAACGCACCTCATCTCTCCTCTCCTTCTGCTCGGGTTCGCCATTCCAGCCGCTGGACTAACAATCTCCCTACTTGGAGAATCAGCACCTTTAACCTCCTGTTTCGTAAAGGTCGCAATTTGGCCTGAGGATGAACGGGAAGAGGGGGAACCAGTGAGAGACCAGCTCTAGGTGTTGGGACAGGCACAGGTCACTCTATTTTCCCATCAGGAAGAAGAATGAACCACAGGCTCAGCCTGCCCCCCGGAACCAGAATACGGCCCGAAGCAATCCTGCGCTTTGGCGGCCAGCTCCCAAAAAAGCGAGTTGACAAATGGAGCTCAGGGGCACTGCAACTCACAAACCTGCAGAGTTATACATGATAACTCTCGTCCACAAATATATTGAGGGAAGGCAACGAGGAGGATTGGAAAGCAAGGCAGAATTGCAGGAAACAGGTTTCAGGAGGCAGACTCGACTCGCCTTGAAAGCACATGAAAAGCGGCAAAGCGTTGACAATGATGCCCTTGGCCAAAAAGGGCGTATGCGTTTTTCCCTGAATATATTCAGGGAAAAACGCATACGCCCTTTTTGGCCAACCAGGCAAGCCGGAAAGGCAAATCAGCGCTACAAAGAAGGCTCACTTGCCATCGGTCAAAAGGGCCATGCTGAAAAACGTGTAAAAACCAGAAATGCAGGACAGGCCATGGAGACATGGGAGCCTTGCTACGCTGATGGGCGGGCTGTAAATTGCCAACAGCCACTCTGGAGAAGTGTACGGTGTGTCCTGAAACATGTAATAAGCACAGCTTAGAGAGCATAGGGCACTTCCACTCATGGGCGTATAAATCGGGAAACCTAAAAATCAACAAGACACAGGCACCCCAAAGTTTAGGGCTGCTCTGTTTCCAAGAACCTCCACTTCGGTACACCTTCAATATCCCAGGAAAGCGAAAAATGGATAAAGAAGTTGTGGTACTTAGGCACAAGGGAATATCACTCAGCCATGAAATCAATGTCATAAGGCTAGTAGCAGCAGGATGAGTGGATTTAGGTACGATGACTCTCAGTGAAATAAGTCACAGAGAAAAAGACACTTATCCTAAGATATCACTGAGAGAGGGAATGTCAAAATCGCTACACTTGAACTGAATTACAAAACAGAACAGAGTCACACATTTAGAAAACACACTATGGCTGCTTAACGGGAAAGGTGAGGTGGGGTGATGCATAAAACAAGGGTTTGAAATTAGCTCAGATACCGTTCCACAAGCCAAATATGTAATAGACAAGACCTACTCCCTGCTCAGTGAACTGGACTCAACAGCCCCTATTCACCGCCCAAGAATACATCTGACTAGTAAGAGTCTTAAAACCTATGTATTGATCTCTCTCTGGAAGTGAATCAAGAGGGTGTAAAGCGGCATAAACACAGCAGTGAAAAGCAGCTAAACCCCATTATAAAAATAGATTACTTAAAAAAAAACCCCATAAAACAAAGACAGTGAAAGAGAGAGAAATTCTTACAAAATCCGTTCAGGGGCTCTGATGCAACCTGGATTGACCATATCTAGACCCACAGCTGGATGAGACATAAGGCTGGACACTCTTGGGGCTGAGAGGATTGGTGGGCTTGGGTGAGCAAACGCAGACCCTTTAAAGTCATACTGCGTGGTACCCATGCCGTGGGTCCCAAATCTCCAGGTTCAAGGGCATCTTCCTACATCGAAAACATGCATGGGAAACCCAGAAGATGGTACGCCGTGTGATCGGGAAAGGTTTCTCAAACGCACCTCATCTCTCCTCTCCTTCTGCTCGGGTTCGCCATTCCAGCCGCTGGACTAACAATCTCCCTACTTGGAGAATCAGCACCTTTAACCTCCTGTTTCGTAAAGGTCGCAATTTGGCCTGAGGATGAACGGGAAGAGGGGGAACCAGTGAGAGACCAGCTCTAGGTGTTGGGACAGGCACAGGTCACTCTATTTTCCCATCAGGAAGAAGAATGAACCACAGGCTCAGCCTGCCCCCCGGAACCAGAATACGGCCTGAAGCAATCCTGCGCTTTGGCGGCCAGCTCCCAAAAAAGCGAGTTGACAAATGGAGCTCAGGGGCACTGCAACTCACAAACCTGCAGAGTTATACATGATAACTCTCGTCCACAAATATATTGAGGGAAGGCAACGAGGAGGATTGGAAAGCAAGGCAGAATTGCAGGAAACAGGTTTCAGGAGGCAGACTCGACTCGCCTTGAAAGCACATGAAAAGCGGCAAAGCGTTGACAATGATGCCCTTGGCCAAAAAGGGCGTATGCGTTTTTCCCTGAATATATTCAGGGAAAAACGCATACGCCCTTTTTGGCCAACCAGGCAAGCCGGAAAGGCAAATCAGCGCTACAAAGAAGGCTCACTTGCCATCGGTCAAAAGGGCCATGCTGAAAAACGTGTAAAAACCAGAAATGCAGGACAGGCCATGGAGACATGGGAGCCTTGCTACGCTGATGGGCGGGCTGTAAATTGCCAACAGCCACTCTGGAGAAGTGTACGGTGTGTCCTGAAACATGTAATAAGCACAGCTTAGAGAGCATAGGGCACTTCCACTCATGGGCGTATAAATCGGGAAACCTAAAAATCAACAAGACACAGGCACCCCAAAGTTTAGGGCTGCTCTGTTTCCAAGAACCTCCACTTCGGTACACCTTCAATATCCCAGGAAAGCGAAAAATGGATAAAGAAGTTGTGGTACTTAGGCACAAGGGAATATCACTCAGCCATGAAATCAATGTCATAAGGCTAGTAGCAGCAGGATGAGTGGATTTAGGTACGATGACTCTCAGTGAAATAAGTCACAGAGAAAAAGACACTTATCCTAAGATATCACTGAGAGAGGGAATGTCAAAATCGCTACACTTGAACTGAATTACAAAACAGAACAGAGTCACACATTTAGAAAACACACTATGGCTGCTTAACGGGAAAGGTGAGGTGGGGTGATGCATAAAACAAGGGTTTGAAATTAGCTCAGATACCGTTCCACAAGCCAAATATGTAATAGACAAGACCTACTCCCTGCTCAGTGAACTGGACTCAACAGCCCCTATTCACTGCCCAAGAATACATCTGACTAGTAAGAGTCTTAAAACCTATGTATTGATCTCTCTCTGGAAGTGAATCAAGAGGGTGTAAAGCGGCATAAACACAGCAGTGAAAAGCAGCTAAACCCCATTATAAAAATAGATTACTTAAAAAAAAACCCCATAAAACAAAGACAGTGAAAGAGAGAGAAATTCTTACAAAATCCGTTCAGGGGCTCTGATGCAACCTGGATTGACCATATCTAGACCCACAGCTGGATGAGACATAAGGCTGGACACTCTTGGGGCTGAGAGGATTGGTGGGCTTGGGTGAGCAAACGCAGACCCTTTAAAGTCATACTGCGTGGTACCCATGCCGTGGGTCCCAAATCTCCAGGTTCAAGGGCATCTTCCTACATCGAAAACATGCATGGGAAACCCAGAAGATGGTACGCCGTGTGATCGGGAAAGGTTTCTCAAACGCACCTCATCTCTCCTCTCCTTCTGCTCGGGTTCGCCATTCCAGCCGCTGGACTAACAATCTCCCTACTTGGAGAATCAGCACCTTTAACCTCCTGTTTCGTAAAGGTCGCAATTTGGCCTGAGGATGAACGGGAAGAGGGGGAACCAGTGAGAGACCAGCTCTAGGTGTTGGGACAGGCACAGGTCACTCTATTTTCCCATCAGGAAGAAGAATGAACCACAGGCTCAGCCTGCCCCCCGGAACCAGAATACGGCCTGAAGCAATCCTGCGCTTTGGCGGCCAGCTCCCAAAAAAGCGAGTTGACAAATGGAGCTCAGGGGCACTGCAACTCACAAACCTGCAGAGTTATACATGATAACTCTCGTCCACAAATATATTGAGGGAAGGCAACGAGGAGGATTGGAAAGCAAGGCAGAATTGCAGGAAACAGGTTTCAGGAGGCAGACTCGACTCGCCTTGAAAGCACATGAAAAGCGGCAAAGCGTTGACAATGATGCCCTTGGCCAAAAAGGGCGTATGCGTTTTTCCCTGAATATATTCAGGGAAAAACGCATACGCCCTTTTTGGCCAACCAGGCAAGCCGGAAAGGCAAATCAGCGCTACAAAGAAGGCTCGCTTGCCATCGGTCAAAAGGGCCATGCTGAAAAACGTGTAAAAACCAGAAATGCAGGACAGGCCATGGAGACATGGGAGCCTTGCTACGCTGATGGGCGGGCTGTAAATTGCCAACAGCCACTCTGGAGAAGTGTACGGTGTGTCCTGAAACATGTAATAAGCACAGCTTAGAGAGCATAGGGCACTTCCACTCATGGGCGTATAAATCGGGAAACCTAAAAATCAACAAGACACAGGCACCCCAAAGTTTAGGGCTGCTCTGTTTCCAAGAACCTCCACTTCGGTACACCTTCAATATCCCAGGAAAGCGAAAAATGGATAAAGAAGTTGTGGTACTTAGGCACAAGGGAATATCACTCAGCCATGAAATCAATGTCATAAGGCTAGTAGCAGCAGGATGAGTGGATTTAGGTACGATGACTCTCAGTGAAAAAAGTCACAGAGAAAAAGACACTTATCCTAAGATATCACTGAGAGAGGGAATGTCAAAATCGCTACACTTGAACTGAATTACAAAACAGAACAGAGTCACACATTTAGAAAACACACTATGGCTGCTTAACGGGAAAGGTGAGGTGGGGTGATGCATAAAACAAGGGTTTGAAATTAGCTCAGATACCGTTCCACAAGCCAAATATGTAATAGACAAGACCTACTCCCTGCTCAGTGAACTGGACTCAACAGCCCCTATTCACCGCCCAAGAATACATCTGACTAGTAAGAGTCTTAAAACCTATGTATTGATCTCTCTCTGGAAGTGAATCAAGAGGGTGTAAAGCGGCATAAACACAGCAGTGAAAAGCAGCTAAACCCCATTATAAAAATAGATTACTTAAAAAAAAACCCCATAAAACAAAGACAGTGAAAGAGAGAGAAATTCTTACAAAATCCGTTCAGGGGCTCTGATGCAACCTGGATTGACCATATCTAGACCCACAGCTGGATGAGACATAAGGCTGGACACTCTTGGGGCTGAGAGGATTGGTGGGCTTGGGTGAGCAAACGCAGACCCTTTAAAGTCATACTGCGTGGTACCCATGCCGTGGGTCCCAAATCTCCAGGTTCAAGGGCATCTTCCTACATCGAAAACATGCATGGGAAACCCAGAAGATGGTACGCCGTGTGATCGGGAAAGGTTTCTCAAACGCACCTCATCTCTCCTCTCCTTCTGCTCGGGTTCGCCATTCCAGCCGCTCGACTAACAATCTCCCTACTTGGAGAATCAGCACCTTTAACCTCCTGTTTCGTAAAGGTCGCAATTTGGCCTGAGGATGAACGGGAAGAGGGGGAACCAGTGAGAGACCAGCTCTAGGTGTTGGGACAGGCACAGGTCACTCTATTTTCCCATCAGGAAGAAGAATGAACCACAGGCTCAGCCTGCCCCCCGGAACCAGAATACGGCCTGAAGCAATCCTGCGCTTTGGCGGCCAGCTCCCAAAAAAGCGAGTTGACAAATGGAGCTCAGGGGCACTGCAACTCACAAACCTGCAGAGTTATACATGATAACTCTCGTCCACAAATATATTGAGGGAAGGCAACGAGGAGGATTGGAAAGCAAGGCAGAATTGCAGGAAACAGGTTTCAGGAGGCAGACTCGACTCGCCTTGAAAGCACATGAAAAGCGGCAAAGCGTTGACAATGATGCCCTTGGCCAAAAAGGGCGTATGCGTTTTTCCCTGAATATATTCAGGGAAAAACGCATACGCCCTTTTTGGCCAACCAGGCAAGCCGGAAAGGCAAATCAGCGCTACAAAGAAGGCTCGCTTGCCATCGGTCAAAAGGGCCATGCTGAAAAACGTGTAAAAACCAGAAATGCAGGACAGGCCATGGAGACATGGGAGCCTTGCTACGCTGATGGGCGGGCTGTAAATTGCCAACAGCCACTCTGGAGAAGTGTACGGTGTGTCCTGAAACATGTAATAAGCACAGCTTAGAGAGCATAGGGCACTTCCACTCATGGGCGTATAAATCGGGAAACCTAAAAATCAACAAGACACAGGCACCCCAAAGTTTAGGGCTGCTCTGTTTCCAAGAACCTCCACTTCGGTACACCTTCAATATCCCAGGAAAGCGAAAAATGGATAAAGAAGTTGTGGTACTTAGGCACAAGGGAATATCACTCAGCCATGAAATCAATGTCATAAGGCTAGTAGCAGCAGGATGAGTGGATTTAGGTACGATGACTCTCAGTGAAAAAAGTCACAGAGAAAAAGACACTTATCCTAAGATATCACTGAGAGAGGGAATGTCAAAATCGCTACACTTGAACTGAATTACAAAACAGAACAGAGTCACACATTTAGAAAACACACTATGGCTGCTTAACGGGAAAGGTGAGGTGGGGTGATGCATAAAACAAGGGTTTGAAATTAGCTCAGATACCGTTCCACAAGCCAAAT
This sequence comes from Eubalaena glacialis, assembly GCF_028564815.1. Classification (NCBI taxonomy): domain Eukaryota; kingdom Metazoa; phylum Chordata; class Mammalia; order Artiodactyla; family Balaenidae; genus Eubalaena; species Eubalaena glacialis. The sequence continues at coordinate 120,894,193 of NC_083722.1, forward strand.
ATGTAATAGACAAGACCTACTCCCTGCTCAGTGAACTGGACTCAACAGCCCCTATTCACCGCCCAAGAATACATCTGACTAGTAAGAGTCTTAAAACCTATGTATTGATCTCTCTCTGGAAGTGAATCAAGAGGGTGTAAAGCGGCATAAACACAGCAGTGAAAAGCAGCTAAACCCCATTATAAAAATAGATTACTTAAAAAAAAACCCCATAAAACAAAGACAGTGAAAGAGAGAGAAATTCTTACAAAATCCGTTCAGGGGCTCTGATGCAACCTGGATTGACCATATCTAGACCCACAGCTGGATGAGACATAAGGCTGGACACTCTTGGGGCTGAGAGGATTGGTGGGCTTGGGTGAGCAAACGCAGACCCTTTAAAGTCATACTGCGTGGTACCCATGCCGTGGGTCCCAAATCTCCAGGTTCAAGGGCATCTTCCTACATCGAAAACATGCATGGGAAACCCAGAAGATGGTACGCCGTGTGATCGGGAAAGGTTTCTCAAACGCACCTCATCTCTCCTCTCCTTCTGCTCGGGTTCGCCATTCCAGCCGCTCGACTAACAATCTCCCTACTTGGAGAATCAGCACCTTTAACCTCCTGTTTCGTAAAGGTCGCAATTTGGCCTGAGGATGAACGGGAAGAGGGGGAACCAGTGAGAGACCAGCTCTAGGTGTTGGGACAGGCACAGGTCACTCTATTTTCCCATCAGGAAGAAGAATGAACCACAGGCTCAGCCTGCCCCCCGGAACCAGAATACGGCCTGAAGCAATCCTGCGCTTTGGCGGCCAGCTCCCAAAAAAGCGAGTTGACAAATGGAGCTCAGGGGCACTGCAACTCACAAACCTGCAGAGTTATAAATGATAACTCTCGTCCACAAATATATTGAGGGAAGGCAACGAGGAGGATTGGAAAGCAAGGCAGAATTGCAGGAAACAGGTTTCAGGAGGCAGACTCGACTCGCCTTGAAAGCACATGAAAAGCGGCAAAGCGTTGACAATGATGCCCTTGGCCAAAAAGGGCGTATGCGTTTTTCCCTGAATATATTCAGGGAAAAACGCATACGCCCTTTTTGGCCAACCAGGCAAGCCGGAAAGGCAAATCAGCGCTACAAAGAAGTCTCGCTTGCCATCGGTCAAAAGGGCCATGCTGAAAAAAGTGTAAAAACCAGAAATGCAGGACAGGCCATGGAGACATGGGAGCCTTGCTACGCTGATGGGCGGGCTGTAAATTGCCAACAGCCACTCTGGAGAAGTGTACGGTGTGTCCTGAAACATGTAATAAGCACAGCTTAGAGAACATAGGGCACTTCCACTCATGGGCGTATAAATCGGGAAACCTAAAAATCAACAAGACACAGGCACCCCAAAGTTTAGGGCTGCTCTGTTTCCAAGAACCTCCACTTCGGTACACCTTCAATATCCCAGGAAAGCGAAAAATGGATAAAGAAGTTGTGGTACTTAGGCACAATGGAATATCACTCAGCCATGAAATCAATGTCATAAGGCTAGTAGCAGCAGGATGAGTGGATTTAGGTACGATGACTCTCAGTGAAAAAAGTCACAGAGAAAAAGACACTTATCCTAAGATATCACTGAGAGAGGGAATGTCAAAATCGCTACACTTGAACTGAATTACAAAACAGAACAGAGTCACACATTTAGAAAACACACTATGGCTGCTTAACGGGAAAGGTGAGGTGGGGTGATGCATAAAACAAGGGTTTGAAATTAGCTCAGATACCGTTCCACAAGCCAAATATGTAATAGACAAGACCTACTCCCTGCTCAGTGAACTGGACTCAACAGCCCCTATTCACCGCCCAAGAATACATCTGACTAGTAAGAGTCTTAAAACCTATGTATTGATCTCTCTCTGGAAGTGAATCAAGAGGGTGTAAAGCGGCATAAACACAGCAGTGAAAAGCAGCTAAACCCCATTATAAAAATAGATTACTTAAAAAAAAACCCCATAAAACAAAGACAGTGAAAGAGAGAGAAATTCTTACAAAATCCGTTCAGGGGCTCTGATGCAACCTGGATTGACCATATCTAGACCCACAGCTGGATGAGACATAAGGCTGGACACTCTTGGGGCTGAGAGGATTGGTGGGCTTGGGTGAGCAAACGCAGACCCTTTAAAGTCATACTGCGTGGTACCCATGCCGTGGGTCCCAAATCTCCAGGTTCAAGGGCATCTTCCTACATCGAAAACATGCATGGGAAACCCAGAAGATGGTACGCCGTGTGATCGGGAAAGGTTTCTCAAACGCACCTCATCTCTCCTCTCCTTCTGCTCGGGTTCGCCATTCCAGCCGCTGGACTAACAATCTCCCTACTTGGAGAATCAGCACCTTTAACCTCCTGTTTCGTAAAGGTCGCAATTTGGCCTGAGGATGAACGGGAAGAGGGGGAACCAGTGAGAGACCAGCTCTAGGTGTTGGGACAGGCACAGGTCACTCTATTTTCCCATCAGGAAGAAGAATGAACCACAGGCTCAGCCTGCCCCCCGGAACCAGAATACGGCCCGAAGCAATCCTGCGCTTTGGCGGCCAGCTCCCAAAAAAGCGAGTTGACAAATGGAGCTCAGGGGCACTGCAACTCACAAACCTGCAGAGTTATAAATGATAACTCTCGTCCACAAATATATTGAGGGAAGGCAACGAGGAGGATTGGAAAGCAAGGCAGAATTGCAGGAAACAGGTTTCAGGAGGCAGACTCGACTCGCCTTGAAAGCACATGAAAAGCGGCAAAGCGTTGACAATGATGCCCTTGGCCAAAAAGGGCGTATGCGTTTTTCCCTGAATATATTCAGGGAAAAACGCATACGCCCTTTTTGGCCAACCAGGCAAGCCGGAAAGGCAAATCAGCGCTACAAAGAAGGCTCGCTTGCCATCGGTCAAAAGGGCCATGCTGAAAAACGTGTAAAAACCAGAAATGCAGGACAGGCCATGGAGACATGGGAGCCTTGCTACGCTGATGGGCGGGCTGTAAATTGCCAACAGCCACTCTGGAGAAGTGTACGGTGTGTCCTGAAACATGTAATAAGCACAGCTTAGAGAGCATAGGGCACTTCCACTCATGGGCGTATAAATCGGGAAACCTAAAAATCAACAAGACACAGGCACCCCAAAGTTTAGGGCTGCTCTGTTTCCAAGAACCTCCACTTCGGTACACCTTCAATATCCCAGGAAAGCGAAAAATGGATAAAGAAGTTGTGGTACTTAGGCACAATGGAATATCACTCAGCCATGAAATCAATGTCATAAGGCTAGTAGCAGCAGGATGAGTGGATTTAGGTACGATGACTCTCAGTGAAAAAAGTCACAGAGAAAAAGACACTTATCCTAAGATATCACTGAGAGAGGGAATGTCAAAATCGCTACACTTGAACTGAATTACAAAACAGAACAGAGTCACACATTTAGAAAACACACTATGGCTGCTTAACGGGAAAGGTGAGGTGGGGTGATGCATCAAACAAGGGTTTGAAATTAGCTCAGATACCGTTCCACAAGCCAAATATGTAATAGACAAGACCTACTCCCTGCTCAGTGAACTGGACTCAACAGCCCCTATTCACCGCCCAAGAATACATCTGACTAGTAAGAGTCTTAAAACCTATGTATTGATCTCTCTCTGGAAGTGAATCAAGAGGGTGTAAAGCGGCATAAACACAGCAGTGAAAAGCAGCTAAACCCCATTATAAAAATAGATTACTTAAAAAAAAACCCCATAAAACAAAGACAGTGAAAGAGAGAGAAATTCTTACAAAATCCGTTCAGGGGCTCTGATGCAACCTGGATTGACCATATCTAGACCCACAGCTGGATGAGACATAAGGCTGGACACTCTTGGGGCTGAGAGGATTGGTGGGCTTGGGTGAGCAAACGCAGACCCTTTAAAGTCATACTGCGTGGTACCCATGCCGTGGGTCCCAAATCTCCAGGTTCAAGGGCATCTTCCTACATCGAAAACATGCATGGGAAACCCAGAAGATGGTACGCCGTGTGATCGGGAAAGGTTTCTCAAACGCACCTCATCTCTCCTCTCCTTCTGCTCGGGTTCGCCATTCCAGCCGCTGGACTAACAATCTCCCTACTTGGAGAATCAGCACCTTTAACCTCCTGTTTCGTAAAGGTCGCAATTTGGCCTGAGGATGAACGGGAAGAGGGGGAACCAGTGAGAGACCAGCTCTAGGTGTTGGGACAGGCACAGGTCACTCTATTTTCCCATCAGGAAGAAGAATGAACCACAGGCTCAGCCTGCCCCCCGGAACCAGAATACGGCCCGAAGCAATCCTGCGCTTTGGCGGCCAGCTCCCAAAAAAGCGAGTTGACAAATGGAGCTCAGGGGCACTGCAACTCACAAACCTGCAGAGTTATAAATGATAACTCTCGTCCACAAATATATTGAGGGAAGGCAACGAGGAGGATTGGAAAGCAAGGCAGAATTGCAGGAAACAGGTTTCAGGAGGCAGACTCGACTCGCCTTGAAAGCACATGAAAAGCGGCAAAGCGTTGACAATGATGCCCTTGGCCAAAAAGGGCGTATGCGTTTTTCCCTGAATATATTCAGGGAAAAACGCATACGCCCTTTTTGGCCAACCAGGCAAGCCGGAAAGGCAAATCAGCGCTACAAAGAAGTCTCGCTTGCCATCGGTCAAAAGGGCCATGCTGAAAAACGTGTAAAAACCAGAAATGCAGGACAGGCCATGGAGACATGGGAGCCTTGCTACGCTGATGGGCGGGCTGTAAATTGCCAACAGCCACTCTGGAGAAGTGTACGGTGTGTCCTGAAACATGTAATAAGCACAGCTTAGAGAGCATAGGGCACTTCCACTCATGGGCGTATAAATCGGGAAACCTAAAAATCAACAAGACACAGGCACCCCAAAGTTTAGGGCTGCTCTGTTTCCAAGAACCTCCACTTCGGTACACCTTCAATATCCCAGGAAAGCGAAAAATGGATAAAGAAGTTGTGGTACTTAGGCACAATGGAATATCACTCAGCCATGAAATCAATGTCATAAGGCTAGTAGCAGCAGGATGAGTGGATTTAGGTACGATGACTCTCAGTGAAAAAAGTCACAGAGAAAAAGACACTTATCCTAAGATATCACTGAGAGAGGGAATGTCAAAATCGCTACACTTGAACTGAATTACAAAACAGAACAGAGTCACACATTTAGAAAACACACTATGGCTGCTTAACGGGAAAGGTGAGGTGGGGTGATGCATCAAACAAGGGTTTGAAATTAGCTCAGATACCGTTCCACAAGCCAAATATGTAATAGACAAGACCTACTCCCTGCTCAGTGAACTGGACTCAACAGCCCCTATTCACCGCCCAAGAATACATCTGACTAGTAAGAGTCTTAAAACCTATGTATTGATCTCTCTCTGGAAGTGAATCAAGAGGGTGTAAAGCGGCATAAACACAGCAGTGAAAAGCAGCTAAACCCCATTATAAAAATAGATTACTTATAAAAAAAACCCATAAAACAAAGACAGTGAAAGAGAGAGAAATTCTTACAAAATCCGTTCAGGGGCTCTGATGCAACCTGGATTGACCATATCTAGACCCACAGCTGGATGAGACATAAGGCTGGACACTCTTGGGGCTGAGAGGATTGGTGGGCTTGGGTGAGCAAACGCAGACCCTTTAAAGTCATACTGCGTGGTACCCATGCCGTGGGTCCCAAATCTCCAGGTTCAAGGGCATCTTCCTACATCGAAAACATGCATGGGAAACCCAGAAGATGGTACGCCGTGTGATCGGGAAAGGTTTCTCAAACGCACCTCATCTCTCCTCTCCTTCTGCTCGGGTTCGCCATTCCAGCCGCTCGACTAACAATCTCCCTACTTGGAGAATCAGCACCTTTAACCTCCTGTTTCGTAAAGGTCGCAATTTGGCCTGAGGATGAACGGGAAGAGGGGGAACCAGTGAGAGACCAGCTCTAGGTGTTGGGACAGGCACAGGTCACTCTATTTTCCCATCAGGAAGAAGAATGAACCACAGGCTCAGCCTGCCCCCCGGAACCAGAATACGGCCTGAAGCAATCCTGCGCTTTGGCGGCCAGCTCCCAAAAAAGCGAGTTGACAAATGGAGCTCAGGGGCACTGCAACTCACAAACCTGCAGAGTTATAAATGATAACTCTCGTCCACAAATATATTGAGGGAAGGCAACGAGGAGGATTGGAAAGCAAGGCAGAATTGCAGGAAACAGGTTTCAGGAGGCAGACTCGACTCGCCTTGAAAGCACATGAAAAGCGGCAAAGCGTTGACAATGATGCCCTTGGCCAAAAAGGGCGTATGCGTTTTTCCCTGAATATATTCAGGGAAAAACGCATACGCCCTTTTTGGCCAACCAGGCAAGCCGGAAAGGCAAATCAGCGCTACAAAGAAGTCTCGCTTGCCATCGGTCAAAAGGGCCATGCTGAAAAACGTGTAAAAACCAGAAATGCAGGACAGGCCATGGAGACATGGGAGCCTTGCTACGCTGATGGGCGGGCTGTAAATTGCCAACAGCCACTCTGGAGAAGTGTACGGTGTGTCCTGAAACATGTAATAAGCACAGCTTAGAGAGCATAGGGCACTTCCACTCATGGGCGTATAAATCGGGAAACCTAAAAATCAACAAGACACAGGCACCCCAAAGTTTAGGGCTGCTCTGTTTCCAAGAACCTCCACTTCGGTACACCTTCAATATCCCAGGAAAGCGAAAAATGGATAAAGAAGTTGTGGTACTTAGGCACAATGGAATATCACTCAGCCATGAAATCAATGTCATAAGGCTAGTAGCAGCAGGATGAGTGGATTTAGGTACGATGACTCTCAGTGAAAAAAGTCACAGAGAAAAAGACACTTATCCTAAGATATCACTGAGAGAGGGAATGTCAAAATCGCTACACTTGAACTGAATTACAAAACAGAACAGAGTCACACATTTAGAAAACACACTATGGCTGCTTAACGGGAAAGGTGAGGTGGGGTGATGCATAAAACAAGGGTTTGAAATTAGCTCAGATACCGTTCCACAAGCCAAATATGTAATAGACAAGACCTACTCCCTGCTCAGTGAACTGGACTCAACAGCCCCTATTCACCGCCCAAGAATACATCTGACTAGTAAGAGTCTTAAAACCTATGTATTGATCTCTCTCTGGAAGTGAATCAAGAGGGTGTAAAGCGGCATAAACACAGCAGTGAAAAGCAGCTAAACCCCATTATAAAAATAGATTACTTAAAAAAAAACCCCATAAAACAAAGACAGTGAAAGAGAGAGAAATTCTTACAAAATCCGTTCAGGGGCTCTGATGCAACCTGGATTGACCATATCTAGACCCACAGCTGGATGAGACATAAGGCTGGACACTCTTGGGGCTGAGAGGATTGGTGGGCTTGGGTGAGCAAACGCAGACCCTTTAAAGTCATACTGCGTGGTACCCATGCCGTGGGTCCCAAATCTCCAGGTTCAAGGGCATCTTCCTACATCGAAAACATGCATGGGAAACCCAGAAGATGGTACGCCGTGTGATCGGGAAAGGTTTCTCAAACGCACCTCATCTCTCCTCTCCTTCTGCTCGGGTTCGCCATTCCAGCCGCTCGACTAACAATCTCCCTACTTGGAGAATCAGCACCTTTAACCTCCTGTTTCGTAAAGGTCGCAATTTGGCCTGAGGATGAACGGGAAGAGGGGGAACCAGTGAGAGACCAGCTCTAGGTGTTGGGACAGGCACAGGTCACTCTATTTTCCCATCAGGAAGAAGAATGAACCACAGGCTCAGCCTGCCCCCCGGAACCAGAATACGGCCTGAAGCAATCCTGCGCTTTGGCGGCCAGCTCCCAAAAAAGCGAGTTGACAAATGGAGCTCAGGGGCACTGCAACTCACAAACCTGCAGAGTTATAAATGATAACTCTCGTCCACAAATATATTGAGGGAAGGCAACGAGGAGGATTGGAAAGCAAGGCAGAATTGCAGGAAACAGGTTTCAGGAGGCAGACTCGACTCGCCTTGAAAGCACATGAAAAGCGGCAAAGCGTTGACAATGATGCCCTTGGCCAAAAAGGGCGTATGCGTTTTTCCCTGAATATATTCAGGGAAAAACGCATACGCCCTTTTTGGCCAACCAGGCAAGCCGGAAAGGCAAATCAGCGCTACAAAGAAGGCTCGCTTGCCATCGGTCAAAAGGGCCATGCTGAAAAACGTGTAAAAACCAGAAATGCAGGACAGGCCATGGAGACATGGGAGCCTTGCTACGCTGATGGGCGGGCTGTAAATTGCCAACAGCCACTCTGGAGAAGTGTACGGTGTGTCCTGAAACATGTAATAAGCACAGCTTAGAGAGCATAGGGCACTTCCACTCATGGGCGTATAAATCGGGAAACCTAAAAATCAACAAGACACAGGCACCCCAAAGTTTAGGGCTGCTCTGTTTCCAAGAACCTCCACTTCGGTACACCTTCAATATCCCAGGAAAGCGAAAAATGGATAAAGAAGTTGTGGTACTTAGGCACAAGGGAATATCACTCAGCCATGAAATCAATGTCATAAGGCTAGTAGCAGCAGGATGAGTGGATTTAGGTACGATGACTCTCAGTGAAAAAAGTCACAGAGAAAAAGACACTTATCCTAAGATATCACTGAGAGAGGGAATGTCAAAATCGCTACACTTGAACTGAATTACAAAACAGAACAGAGTCACACATTTAGAAAACACACTATGGCTGCTTAACGGGAAAGGTGAGGTGGGGTGATGCATAAAACAAGGGTTTGAAATTAGCTCAGATACCGTTCCACAAGCCAAATATGTAATAGACAAGACCTACTCCCTGCTCAGTGAACTGGACTCAACAGCCCCTATTCACCGCCCAAGAATACATCTGACTAGTAAGAGTCTTAAAACCTATGTATTGATCTCTCTCTGGAAGTGAATCAAGAGGGTGTAAAGCGGCATAAACACAGCAGTGAAAAGCAGCTAAACCCCATTATAAAAATAGATTACTTAAAAAAAAACCCCATAAAACAAAGACAGTGAAAGAGAGAGAAATTCTTACAAAATCCGTTCAGGGGCTCTGATGCAACCTGGATTGACCATATCTAGACCCACAGCTGGATGAGACATAAGGCTGGACACTCTTGGGGCTGAGAGGATTGGTGGGCTTGGGTGAGCAAACGCAGACCCTTTAAAGTCATACTGCGTGGTACCCATGCCGTGGGTCCCAAATCTCCAGGTTCAAGGGCATCTTCCTACATCGAAAACATGCATGGGAAACCCAGAAGATGGTACGCCGTGTGATCGGGAAAGGTTTCTCAAACGCACCTCATCTCTCCTCTCCTTCTGCTCGGGTTCGCCATTCCAGCCGCTGGACTAACAATCTCCCTACTTGGAGAATCAGCACCTTTAACCTCCTGTTTCGTAAAGGTCGCAATTTGGCCTGAGGATGAACGGGAAGAGGGGGAACCAGTGAGAGACCAGCTCTAGGTGTTGGGACAGGCACAGGTCACTCTATTTTCCCATCAGGAAGAAGAATGAACCACAGGCTCAGCCTGCCCCCCGGAACCAGAATACGGCCTGAAGCAATCCTGCGCTTTGGCGGCCAGCTCCCAAAAAAGCGAGTTGACAAATGGAGCTCAGGGGCACTGCAACTCACAAACCTGCAGAGTTATAAATGATAACTCTCGTCCACAAATATATTGAGGGAAGGCAACGAGGAGGATTGGAAAGCAAGGCAGAATTGCAGGAAACAGGTTTCAGGAGGCAGACTCGACTCGCCTTGAAAGCACATGAAAAGCGGCAAAGCGTTGACAATGATGCCCTTGGCCAAAAAGGGCGTATGCGTTTTTCCCTGAATATATTCAGGGAAAAACGCATACGCCCTTTTTGGCCAACCAGGCAAGCCGGAAAGGCAAATCAGCGCTACAAAGAAGGCTCGCTTGCCATCGGTCAAAAGGGCCATGCTGAAAAACGTGTAAAAACCAGAAATGCAGGACAGGCCATGGAGACATGGGAGCCTTGCTACGCTGATGGGCGGGCTGTAAATTGCCAACAGCCACTCTGGAGAAGTGTACGGTGTGTCCTGAAACATGTAATAAGCACAGCTTAGAGAGCATAGGGCACTTCCACTCATGGGCGTATAAATCGGGAAACCTAAAAATCAACAAGACACAGGCACCCCAAAGTTTAGGGCTGCTCTGTTTCCAAGAACCTCCACTTCGGTACACCTTCAATATCCCAGGAAAGCGAAAAATGGATAAAGAAGTTGTGGTACTTAGGCACAAGGGAATATCACTCAGCCATGAAATCAATGTCATAAGGCTAGTAGCAGCAGGATGAGTGGATTTAGGTACGATGACTCTCAGTGAAAAAAGTCACAGAGAAAAAGACACTTATCCTAAGATATCACTGAGAGAGGGAATGTCAAAATCGCTACACTTGAACTGAATTACAAAACAGAACAGAGTCACACATTTAGAAAACACACTATGGCTGCTTAACGGGAAAGGTGAGGTGGGGTGATGCATAAAACAAGGGTTTGAAATTAGCTCAGATACCGTTCCACAAGCCAAATATGTAATAGACAAGACCTACTCCCTGCTCAGTGAACTGGACTCAACAGCCCCTATTCACCGCCCAAGAATACATCTGACTAGTAAGAGTCTTAAAACCTATGTATTGATCTCTCTCTGGAAGTGAATCAAGAGGGTGTAAAGCGGCATAAACACAGCAGTGAAAAGCAGCTAAACCCCATTATAAAAATAGATTACTTAAAAAAAAACCCCATAAAACAAAGACAGTGAAAGAGAGAGAAATTCTTACAAAATCCGTTCAGGGGCTCTGATGCAACCTGGATTGACCATATCTAGACCCACAGCTGGATGAGACATAAGGCTGGACACTCTTGGGGCTGAGAGGATTGGTGGGCTTGGGTGAGCAAACGCAGACCCTTTAAAGTCATACTGCGTGGTACCCATGCCGTGGGTCCCAAATCTCCAGGTTCAAGGGCATCTTCCTACATCGAAAACATGCATGGGAAACCCAGAAGATGGTACGCCGTGTGATCGGGAAAGGTTTCTCAAACGCACCTCATCTCTCCTCTCCTTCTGCTCGGGTTCGAAATTCCAGCCGCTGGACTAACAATCTCCCTACTTGGAGAATCAGCACCTTTAACCTCCTGTTTCGTAAAGGTCGCAATTTGGCCTGAGGATGAACGGGAAGAGGGGGAACCAGTGAGAGACCAGCTCTAGGTGTTGGGACAGGCACAGGTCACTCTATTTTCCCATCAGGAAGAAGAATGAACCACAGGCTCAGCCTGCCCCCCGGAACCAGAATACGGCCCGAAGCAATCCTGCGCTTTGGCGGCCAGCTCCCAAAAAAGCGAGTTGACAAATGGAGCTCAGGGGCACTGCAACTCGCAAACCTGCAGAGTTATAAATGATAACTCTCGTCCACAAATATATTGAGGGAAGGCAACGAGGAGGATTGGAAAGCAAGGCAGAATTGCAGGAAACAGGTTTCAGGAGGCAGACTCGACTCGCCTTGAAAGCACATGAAAAGCGGCAAAGCGTTGACAATGATGCCCTTGGCCAAAAAGGGCGTATGCGTTTTTCCCTGAATATATTCAGGGAAAAACGCATACGCCCTTTTTGGCCAACCAGGCAAGCCGGAAAGGCAAATCAGCGCTACAAAGAAGGCTCGCTTGCCATCGGTCAAAAGGGCCATGCTGAAAAACGTGTAAAAACCAGAAATGCAGGACAGGCCATGGAGACATGGGAGCCTTGCTACGCTGATGGGCGGGCTGTAAATTGCCAACAGCCACTCTGGAGAAGTGTACGGTGTGTCCTGAAACATGTAATAAGCACAGCTTAGAGAGCATAGGGCACTTCCACTCATGGGCGTATAAATCGGGAAACCTAAAAATCAACAAGACACAGGCACCCCAAAGTTTAGGGCTGCTCTGTTTCCAAGAACCTCCACTTCGGTACACCTTCAATATCCCAGGAAAGCGAAAAATGGATAAAGAAGTTGTGGTACTTAGGCACAAGGGAATATCACTCAGCCATGAAATCAATGTCATAAGGCTAGTAGCAGCAGGATGAGTGGATTTAGGTACGATGACTCTCAGTGAAAAAAGTCACAGAGAAAAAGACACTTATCCTAAGATATCACTGAGAGAGGGAATGTCAAAATCGCTACACTTGAACTGAATTACAAAACAGAACAGAGTCACACATTTAGAAAACACACTATGGCTGCTTAACGGGAAAGGTGAGGTGGGGTGATGCATAAAACAAGGGTTTGAAATTAGCTCAGATACCGTTCCACAAGCCAAATATGTAATAGACAAGACCTACTCCCTGCTCAGTGAACTGGACTCAACAGCCCCTATTCACCGCCCAAGAATACATCTGACTAGTAAGAGTCTTAAAACCTATGTATTGATCTCTCTCTGGAAGTGAATCAAGAGGGTGTAAAGCGGCATAAACACAGCAGTGAAAAGCAGCTAAACCCCATTATAAAAATAGATTACTTAAAAAAAAACCCCATAAAACAAAGACAGTGAAAGAGAGAGAAATTCTTACAAAATCCGTTCAGGGGCTCTGATGCAACCTGGATTGACCATATCTAGACCCACAGCTGGATGAGACATAAGGCTGGACACTCTTGGGGCTGAGAGGATTGGTGGGCTTGGGTGAGCAAACGCAGACCCTTTAAAGTCATACTGCGTGGTACCCATGCCGTGGGTCCCAAATCTCCAGGTTCAAGGGCATCTTCCTACATCGAAAACATGCATGGGAAACCCAGAAGATGGTACGCCGTGTGATCGGGAAAGGTTTCTCAAACGCACCTCATCTCTCCTCTCCTTCTGCTCGGGTTCGCCATTCCAGCCGCTCGACTAACAATCTCCCTACTTGGAGAATCAGCACCTTTAACCTCCTGTTTCGTAAAGGTCGCAATTTGGCCTGAGGATGAACGGGAAGAGGGGGAACCAGTGAGAGACCAGCTCTAGGTGTTGGGACAGGCACAGGTCACTCTATTTTCCCATCAGGAAGAAGAATGAACCACAGGCTCAGCCTGCCCCCCGGAACCAGAATACGGCCTGAAGCAATCCTGCGCTTTGGCGGCCAGCTCCCAAAAAAGCGAGTTGACAAATGGAGCTCAGGGGCACTGCAACTCACAAACCTGCAGAGTTATAAATGATAACTCTCGTCCACAAATATATTGAGGGAAGGCAACGAGGAGGATTGGAAAGCAAGGCAGAATTGCAGGAAACAGGTTTCAGGAGGCAGACTCGACTCGCCTTGAAAGCACATGAAAAGCGGCAAAGCGTTGACAATGATGCCCTTGGCCAAAAAGGGCGTATGCGTTTTTCCCTGAATATATTCAGGGAAAAACGCATACGCCCTTTTTGGCCAACCAGGCAAGCCGGAAAGGCAAATCAGCGCTACAAAGAAGTCTCGCTTGCCATCGGTCAAAAGGGCCATGCTGAAAAAAGTGTAAAAACCAGAAATGCAGGACAGGCCATGGAGACATGGGAGCCTTGCTACGCTGATGGGCGGGCTGTAAATTGCCAACAGCCACTCTGGAGAAGTGTACGGTGTGTCCTGAAACATGTAATAAGCACAGCTTAGAGAACATAGGGCACTTCCACTCATGGGCGTATAAATCGGGAAACCTAAAAATCAACAAGACACAGGCACCCCAAAGTTTAGGGCTGCTCTGTTTCCAAGAACCTCCACTTCGGTACACCTTCAATATCCCAGGAAAGCGAAAAATGGATAAAGAAGTTGTGGTACTTAGGCACAATGGAATATCACTCAGCCATGAAATCAATGTCATAAGGCTAGTAGCAGCAGGATGAGTGGATTTAGGTACGATGACTCTCAGTGAAAAAAGTCACAGAGAAAAAGACACTTATCCTAAGATATCACTGAGAGAGGGAATGTCAAAATCGCTACACTTGAACTGAATTACAAAACAGAACAGAGTCACACATTTAGAAAACACACTATGGCTGCTTAACGGGAAAGGTGAGGTGGGGTGATGCATAAAACAAGGGTTTGAAATTAGCTCAGATACCGTTCCACAAGCCAAATATGTAATAGACAAGACCTACTCCCTGCTCAGTGAACTGGACTCAACAGCCCCTATTCACCGCCCAAGAATACATCTGACTAGTAAGAGTCTTAAAACCTATGTATTGATCTCTCTCTGGAAGTGAATCAAGAGGGTGTAAAGCGGCATAAACACAGCAGTGAAAAGCAGCTAAACCCCATTATAAAAATAGATTACTTAAAAAAAAACCCCATAAAACAAAGACAGTGAAAGAGAGAGAAATTCTTACAAAATCCGTTCAGGGGCTCTGATGCAACCTGGATTGACCATATCTAGACCCACAGCTGGATGAGACATAAGGCTGGACACTCTTGGGGCTGAGAGGATTGGTGGGCTTGGGTGAGCAAACGCAGACCCTTTAAAGTCATACTGCGTGGTACCCATGCCGTGGGTCCCAAATCTCCAGGTTCAAGGGCATCTTCCTACATCGAAAACATGCATGGGAAACCCAGAAGATGGTACGCCGTGTGATCGGGAAAGGTTTCTCAAACGCACCTCATCTCTCCTCTCCTTCTGCTCGGGTTCGCCATTCCAGCCGCTCGACTAACAATCTCCCTACTTGGAGAATCAGCACCTTTAACCTCCTGTTTCGTAAAGGTCGCAATTTGGCCTGAGGATGAACGGGAAGAGGGGGAACCAGTGAGAGACCAGCTCTAGGTGTTGGGACAGGCACAGGTCACTCTATTTTCCCATCAGGAAGAAGAATGAACCACAGGCTCAGCCTGCCCCCCGGAACCAGAATACGGCCTGAAGCAATCCTGCGCTTTGGCGGCCAGCTCCCAAAAAAGCGAGTTGACAAATGGAGCTCAGGGGCACTGCAACTCACAAACCTGCAGAGTTATAAATGATAACTCTCGTCCACAAATATATTGAGGGAAGGCAACGAGGAGGATTGGAAAGCAAGGCAGAATTGCAGGAAACAGGTTTCAGGAGGCAGACTCGACTCGCCTTGAAAGCACATGAAAAGCGGCAAAGCGTTGACAATGATGCCCTTGGCCAAAAAGGGCGTATGCGTTTTTCCCTGAATATATTCAGGGAAAAACGCATACGCCCTTTTTGGCCAACCAGGCAAGCCGGAAAGGCAAATCAGCGCTACAAAGAAGGCTCGCTTGCCATCGGTCAAAAGGGCCATGCTGAAAAAAGTGTAAAAACCAGAAATGCAGGACAGGCCATGGAGACATGGGAGCCTTGCTACGCTGATGGGCGGGCTGTAAATTGCCAACAGCCACTCTGGAGAAGTGTACGGTGTGTCCTGAAACATGTAATAAGCACAGCTTAGAGAACATAGGGCACTTCCACTCATGGGCGTATAAATCGGGAAACCTAAAAATCAACAAGACACAGGCACCCCAAAGTTTAGGGCTGCTCTGTTTCCAAGAACCTCCACTTCGGTACACCTTCAATATCCCAGGAAAGCGAAAAATGGATAAAGAAGTTGTGGTACTTAGGCACAATGGAATATCACTCAGCCATGAAATCAATGTCATAAGGCTAGTAGCAGCAGGATGAGTGGATTTAGGTACGATGACTCTCAGTGAAAAAAGTCACAGAGAAAAAGACACTTATCCTAAGATATCACTGAGAGAGGGAATGTCAAAATCGCTACACTTGAACTGAATTACAAAACAGAACAGAGTCACACATTTAGAAAACACACTATGGCTGCTTAACGGGAAAGGTGAGGTGGGGTGATGCATAAAACAAGGGTTTGAAATTAGCTCAGATACCGTTCCACAAGCCAAATATGTAATAGACAAGACCTACTCCCTGCTCAGTGAACTGGACTCAACAGCCCCTATTCACCGCCCAAGAATACATCTGACTAGTAAGAGTCTTAAAACCTATGTATTGATCTCTCTCTGGAAGTGAATCAAGAGGGTGTAAAGCGGCATAAACACAGCAGTGAAAAGCAGCTAAACCCCATTATAAAAATAGATTACTTAAAAAAAAACCCCATAAAACAAAGACAGTGAAAGAGAGAGAAATTCTTACAAAATCCGTTCAGGGGCTCTGATGCAACCTGGATTGACCATATCTAGACCCACAGCTGGATGAGACATAAGGCTGGACACTCTTGGGGCTGAGAGGATTGGTGGGCTTGGGTGAGCAAACGCAGACCCTTTAAAGTCATACTGCGTGGTACCCATGCCGTGGGTCCCAAATCTCCAGGTTCAAGGGCATCTTCCTACATCGAAAACATGCATGGGAAACCCAGAAGATGGTACGCCGTGTGATCGGGAAAGGTTTCTCAAACGCACCTCATCTCTCCTCTCCTTCTGCTCGGGTTCGCCATTCCAGCCGCTGGACTAACAATCTCCCTACTTGGAGAATCAGCACCTTTAACCTCCTGTTTCGTAAAGGTCGCAATTTGGCCTGAGGATGAACGGGAAGAGGGGGAACCAGTGAGAGACCAGCTCTAGGTGTTGGGACAGGCACAGGTCACTCTATTTTCCCATCAGGAAGAAGAATGAACCACAGGCTCAGCCTGCCCCCCGGAACCAGAATACGGCCCGAAGCAATCCTGCGCTTTGGCGGCCAGCTCCCAAAAAAGCGAGTTGACAAATGGAGCTCAGGGGCACTGCAACTCACAAACCTGCAGAGTTATAAATGATAACTCTCGTCCACAAATATATTGAGGGAAGGCAACGAGGAGGATTGGAAAGCAAGGCAGAATTGCAGGAAACAGGTTTCAGGAGGCAGACTCGACTCGCCTTGAAAGCACATGAAAAGCGGCAAAGCGTTGACAATGATGCCCTTGGCCAAAAAGGGCGTATGCGTTTTTCCCTGAATATATTCAGGGAAAAACGCATACGCCCTTTTTGGCCAACCAGGCAAGCCGGAAAGGCAAATCAGCGCTACAAAGAAGGCTCGCTTGCCATCGGTCAAAAGGGCCATGCTGAAAAACGTGTAAAAACCAGAAATGCAGGACAGGCCATGGAGACATGGGAGCCTTGCTACGCTGATGGGCGGGCTGTAAATTGCCAACAGCCACTCTGGAGAAGTGTACGGTGTGTCCTGAAACATGTAATAAGCACAGCTTAGAGAGCATAGGGCACTTCCACTCATGGGCGTATAAATCGGGAAACCTAAAAATCAACAAGACACAGGCACCCCAAAGTTTAGGGCTGCTCTGTTTCCAAGAACCTCCACTTCGGTACACCTTCAATATCCCAGGAAAGCGAAAAATGGATAAAGAAGTTGTGGTACTTAGGCACAATGGAATATCACTCAGCCATGAAATCAATGTCATAAGGCTAGTAGCAGCAGGATGAGTGGATTTAGGTACGATGACTCTCAGTGAAAAAAGTCACAGAGAAAAAGACACTTATCCTAAGATATCACTGAGAGAGGGAATGTCAAAATCGCTACACTTGAACTGAATTACAAAACAGAACAGAGTCACACATTTAGAAAACACACTATGGCTGCTTAACGGGAAAGGTGAGGTGGGGTGATGCATCAAACAAGGGTTTGAAATTAGCTCAGATACCGTTCCACAAGCCAAATATGTAATAGACAAGACCTACTCCCTGCTCAGTGAACTGGACTCAACAGCCCCTATTCACCGCCCAAGAATACATCTGACTAGTAAGAGTCTTAAAACCTATGTATTGATCTCTCTCTGGAAGTGAATCAAGAGGGTGTAAAGCGGCATAAACACAGCAGTGAAAAGCAGCTAAACCCCATTATAAAAATAGATTACTTAAAAAAAAACCCCATAAAACAAAGACAGTGAAAGAGAGAGAAATTCTTACAAAATCCGTTCAGGGGCTCTGATGCAACCTGGATTGACCATATCTAGACCCACAGCTGGATGAGACATAAGGCTGGACACTCTTGGGGCTGAGAGGATTGGTGGGCTTGGGTGAGCAAACGCAGACCCTTTAAAGTCATACTGCGTGGTACCCATGCCGTGGGTCCCAAATCTCCAGGTTCAAGGGCATCTTCCTACATCGAAAACATGCATGGGAAACCCAGAAGATGGTACGCCGTGTGATCGGGAAAGGTTTCTCAAACGCACCTCATCTCTCCTCTCCTTCTGCTCGGGTTCGCCATTCCAGCCGCTGGACTAACAATCTCCCTACTTGGAGAATCAGCACCTTTAACCTCCTGTTTCGTAAAGGTCGCAATTTGGCCTGAGGATGAACGGGAAGAGGGGGAACCAGTGAGAGACCAGCTCTAGGTGTTGGGACAGGCACAGGTCACTCTATTTTCCCATCAGGAAGAAGAATGAACCACAGGCTCAGCCTGCCCCCCGGAACCAGAATACGGCCCGAAGCAATCCTGCGCTTTGGCGGCCAGCTCCCAAAAAAGCGAGTTGACAAATGGAGCTCAGGGGCACTGCAACTCACAAACCTGCAGAGTTATAAATGATAACTCTCGTCCACAAATATATTGAGGGAAGGCAACGAGGAGGATTGGAAAGCAAGGCAGAATTGCAGGAAACAGGTTTCAGGAGGCAGACTCGACTCGCCTTGAAAGCACATGAAAAGCGGCAAAGCGTTGACAATGATGCCCTTGGCCAAAAAGGGCGTATGCGTTTTTCCCTGAATATATTCAGGGAAAAACGCATACGCCCTTTTTGGCCAACCAGGCAAGCCGGAAAGGCAAATCAGCGCTACAAAGAAGTCTCGCTTGCCATCGGTCAAAAGGGCCATGCTGAAAAACGTGTAAAAACCAGAAATGCAGGACAGGCCATGGAGACATGGGAGCCTTGCTACGCTGATGGGCGGGCTGTAAATTGCCAACAGCCACTCTGGAGAAGTGTACGGTGTGTCCTGAAACATGTAATAAGCACAGCTTAGAGAGCATAGGGCACTTCCACTCATGGGCGTATAAATCGGGAAACCTAAAAATCAACAAGACACAGGCACCCCAAAGTTTAGGGCTGCTCTGTTTCCAAGAACCTCCACTTCGGTACACCTTCAATATCCCAGGAAAGCGAAAAATGGATAAAGAAGTTGTGGTACTTAGGCACAATGGAATATCACTCAGCCATGAAATCAATGTCATAAGGCTAGTAGCAGCAGGATGAGTGGATTTAGGTACGATGACTCTCAGTGAAAAAAGTCACAGAGAAAAAGACACTTATCCTAAGATATCACTGAGAGAGGGAATGTCAAAATCGCTACACTTGAACTGAATTACAAAACAGAACAGAGTCACACATTTAGAAAACACACTATGGCTGCTTAACGGGAAAGGTGAGGTGGGGTGATGCATCAAACAAGGGTTTGAAATTAGCTCAGATACCGTTCCACAAGCCAAATATGTAATAGACAAGACCTACTCCCTGCTCAGTGAACTGGACTCAACAGCCCCTATTCACCGCCCAAGAATACATCTGACTAGTAAGAGTCTTAAAACCTATGTATTGATCTCTCTCTGGAAGTGAATCAAGAGGGTGTAAAGCGGCATAAACACAGCAGTGAAAAGCAGCTAAACCCCATTATAAAAATAGATTACTTATAAAAAAAACCCATAAAACAAAGACAGTGAAAGAGAGAGAAATTCTTACAAAATCCGTTCAGGGGCTCTGATGCAACCTGGATTGACCATATCTAGACCCACAGCTGGATGAGACATAAGGCTGGACACTCTTGGGGCTGAGAGGATTGGTGGGCTTGGGTGAGCAAACGCAGACCCTTTAAAGTCATACTGCGTGGTACCCATGCCGTGGGTCCCAAATCTCCAGGTTCAAGGGCATCTTCCTACATCGAAAACATGCATGGGAAACCCAGAAGATGGTACGCCGTGTGATCGGGAAAGGTTTCTCAAACGCACCTCATCTCTCCTCTCCTTCTGCTCGGGTTCGCCATTCCAGCCGCTCGACTAACAATCTCCCTACTTGGAGAATCAGCACCTTTAACCTCCTGTTTCGTAAAGGTCGCAATTTGGCCTGAGGATGAACGGGAAGAGGGGGAACCAGTGAGAGACCAGCTCTAGGTGTTGGGACAGGCACAGGTCACTCTATTTTCCCATCAGGAAGAAGAATGAACCACAGGCTCAGCCTGCCCCCCGGAACCAGAATACGGCCTGAAGCAATCCTGCGCTTTGGCGGCCAGCTCCCAAAAAAGCGAGTTGACAAATGGAGCTCAGGGGCACTGCAACTCACAAACCTGCAGAGTTATAAATGATAACTCTCGTCCACAAATATATTGAGGGAAGGCAACGAGGAGGATTGGAAAGCAAGGCAGAATTGCAGGAAACAGGTTTCAGGAGGCAGACTCGACTCGCCTTGAAAGCACATGAAAAGCGGCAAAGCGTTGACAATGATGCCCTTGGCCAAAAAGGGCGTATGCGTTTTTCCCTGAATATATTCAGGGAAAAACGCATACGCCCTTTTTGGCCAACCAGGCAAGCCGGAAAGGCAAATCAGCGCTACAAAGAAGTCTCGCTTGCCATCGGTCAAAAGGGCCATGCTGAAAAACGTGTAAAAACCAGAAATGCAGGACAGGCCATGGAGACATGGGAGCCTTGCTACGCTGATGGGCGGGCTGTAAATTGCCAACAGCCACTCTGGAGAAGTGTACGGTGTGTCCTGAAACATGTAATAAGCACAGCTTAGAGAGCATAGGGCACTTCCACTCATGGGCGTATAAATCGGGAAACCTAAAAATCAACAAGACACAGGCACCCCAAAGTTTAGGGCTGCTCTGTTTCCAAGAACCTCCACTTCGGTACACCTTCAATATCCCAGGAAAGCGAAAAATGGATAAAGAAGTTGTGGTACTTAGGCACAATGGAATATCACTCAGCCATGAAATCAATGTCATAAGGCTAGTAGCAGCAGGATGAGTGGATTTAGGTACGATGACTCTCAGTGAAAAAAGTCACAGAGAAAAAGACACTTATCCTAAGATATCACTGAGAGAGGGAATGTCAAAATCGCTACACTTGAACTGAATTACAAAACAGAACAGAGTCACACATTTAGAAAACACACTATGGCTGCTTAACGGGAAAGGTGAGGTGGGGTGATGCATAAAACAAGGGTTTGAAATTAGCTCAGATACCGTTCCACAAGCCAAATATGTAATAGACAAGACCTACTCCCTGCTCAGTGAACTGGACTCAACAGCCCCTATTCACCGCCCAAGAATACATCTGACTAGTAAGAGTCTTAAAACCTATGTATTGATCTCTCTCTGGAAGTGAATCAAGAGGGTGTAAAGCGGCATAAACACAGCAGTGAAAAGCAGCTAAACCCCATTATAAAAATAGATTACTTAAAAAAAAACCCCATAAAACAAAGACAGTGAAAGAGAGAGAAATTCTTACAAAATCCGTTCAGGGGCTCTGATGCAACCTGGATTGACCATATCTAGACCCACAGCTGGATGAGACATAAGGCTGGACACTCTTGGGGCTGAGAGGATTGGTGGGCTTGGGTGAGCAAACGCAGACCCTTTAAAGTCATACTGCGTGGTACCCATGCCGTGGGTCCCAAATCTCCAGGTTCAAGGGCATCTTCCTACATCGAAAACATGCATGGGAAACCCAGAAGATGGTACGCCGTGTGATCGGGAAAGGTTTCTCAAACGCACCTCATCTCTCCTCTCCTTCTGCTCGGGTTCGCCATTCCAGCCGCTCGACTAACAATCTCCCTACTTGGAGAATCAGCACCTTTAACCTCCTGTTTCGTAAAGGTCGCAATTTGGCCTGAGGATGAACGGGAAGAGGGGGAACCAGTGAGAGACCAGCTCTAGGTGTTGGGACAGGCACAGGTCACTCTATTTTCCCATCAGGAAGAAGAATGAACCACAGGCTCAGCCTGCCCCCCGGAACCAGAATACGGCCTGAAGCAATCCTGCGCTTTGGCGGCCAGCTCCCAAAAAAGCGAGTTGACAAATGGAGCTCAGGGGCACTGCAACTCACAAACCTGCAGAGTTATAAATGATAACTCTCGTCCACAAATATATTGAGGGAAGGCAACGAGGAGGATTGGAAAGCAAGGCAGAATTGCAGGAAACAGGTTTCAGGAGGCAGACTCGACTCGCCTTGAAAGCACATGAAAAGCGGCAAAGCGTTGACAATGATGCCCTTGGCCAAAAAGGGCGTATGCGTTTTTCCCTGAATATATTCAGGGAAAAACGCATACGCCCTTTTTGGCCAACCAGGCAAGCCGGAAAGGCAAATCAGCGCTACAAAGAAGGCTCGCTTGCCATCGGTCAAAAGGGCCATGCTGAAAAACGTGTAAAAACCAGAAATGCAGGACAGGCCATGGAGACATGGGAGCCTTGCTACGCTGATGGGCGGGCTGTAAATTGCCAACAGCCACTCTGGAGAAGTGTACGGTGTGTCCTGAAACATGTAATAAGCACAGCTTAGAGAGCATAGGGCACTTCCACTCATGGGCGTATAAATCGGGAAACCTAAAAATCAACAAGACACAGGCACCCCAAAGTTTAGGGCTGCTCTGTTTCCAAGAACCTCCACTTCGGTACACCTTCAATATCCCAGGAAAGCGAAAAATGGATAAAGAAGTTGTGGTACTTAGGCACAAGGGAATATCACTCAGCCATGAAATCAATGTCATAAGGCTAGTAGCAGCAGGATGAGTGGATTTAGGTACGATGACTCTCAGTGAAAAAAGTCACAGAGAAAAAGACACTTATCCTAAGATATCACTGAGAGAGGGAATGTCAAAATCGCTACACTTGAACTGAATTACAAAACAGAACAGAGTCACACATTTAGAAAACACACTATGGCTGCTTAACGGGAAAGGTGAGGTGGGGTGATGCATAAAACAAGGGTTTGAAATTAGCTCAGATACCGTTCCACAAGCCAAATATGTAATAGACAAGACCTACTCCCTGCTCAGTGAACTGGACTCAACAGCCCCTATTCACCGCCCAAGAATACATCTGACTAGTAAGAGTCTTAAAACCTATGTATTGATCTCTCTCTGGAAGTGAATCAAGAGGGTGTAAAGCGGCATAAACACAGCAGTGAAAAGCAGCTAAACCCCATTATAAAAATAGATTACTTAAAAAAAAACCCCATAAAACAAAGACAGTGAAAGAGAGAGAAATTCTTACAAAATCCGTTCAGGGGCTCTGATGCAACCTGGATTGACCATATCTAGACCCACAGCTGGATGAGACATAAGGCTGGACACTCTTGGGGCTGAGAGGATTGGTGGGCTTGGGTGAGCAAACGCAGACCCTTTAAAGTCATACTGCGTGGTACCCATGCCGTGGGTCCCAAATCTCCAGGTTCAAGGGCATCTTCCTACATCGAAAACATGCATGGGAAACCCAGAAGATGGTACGCCGTGTGATCGGGAAAGGTTTCTCAAACGCACCTCATCTCTCCTCTCCTTCTGCTCGGGTTCGCCATTCCAGCCGCTGGACTAACAATCTCCCTACTTGGAGAATCAGCACCTTTAACCTCCTGTTTCGTAAAGGTCGCAATTTGGCCTGAGGATGAACGGGAAGAGGGGGAACCAGTGAGAGACCAGCTCTAGGTGTTGGGACAGGCACAGGTCACTCTATTTTCCCATCAGGAAGAAGAATGAACCACAGGCTCAGCCTGCCCCCCGGAACCAGAATACGGCCTGAAGCAATCCTGCGCTTTGGCGGCCAGCTCCCAAAAAAGCGAGTTGACAAATGGAGCTCAGGGGCACTGCAACTCACAAACCTGCAGAGTTATAAATGATAACTCTCGTCCACAAATATATTGAGGGAAGGCAACGAGGAGGATTGGAAAGCAAGGCAGAATTGCAGGAAACAGGTTTCAGGAGGCAGACTCGACTCGCCTTGAAAGCACATGAAAAGCGGCAAAGCGTTGACAATGATGCCCTTGGCCAAAAAGGGCGTATGCGTTTTTCCCTGAATATATTCAGGGAAAAACGCATACGCCCTTTTTGGCCAACCAGGCAAGCCGGAAAGGCAAATCAGCGCTACAAAGAAGGCTCGCTTGCCATCGGTCAAAAGGGCCATGCTGAAAAACGTGTAAAAACCAGAAATGCAGGACAGGCCATGGAGACATGGGAGCCTTGCTACGCTGATGGGCGGGCTGTAAATTGCCAACAGCCACTCTGGAGAAGTGTACGGTGTGTCCTGAAACATGTAATAAGCACAGCTTAGAGAGCATAGGGCACTTCCACTCATGGGCGTATAAATCGGGAAACCTAAAAATCAACAAGACACAGGCACCCCAAAGTTTAGGGCTGCTCTGTTTCCAAGAACCTCCACTTCGGTACACCTTCAATATCCCAGGAAAGCGAAAAATGGATAAAGAAGTTGTGGTACTTAGGCACAAGGGAATATCACTCAGCCATGAAATCAATGTCATAAGGCTAGTAGCAGCAGGATGAGTGGATTTAGGTACGATGACTCTCAGTGAAAAAAGTCACAGAGAAAAAGACACTTATCCTAAGATATCACTGAGAGAGGGAATGTCAAAATCGCTACACTTGAACTGAATTACAAAACAGAACAGAGTCACACATTTAGAAAACACACTATGGCTGCTTAACGGGAAAGGTGAGGTGGGGTGATGCATAAAACAAGGGTTTGAAATTAGCTCAGATACCGTTCCACAAGCCAAATATGTAATAGACAAGACCTACTCCCTGCTCAGTGAACTGGACTCAACAGCCCCTATTCACCGCCCAAGAATACATCTGACTAGTAAGAGTCTTAAAACCTATGTATTGATCTCTCTCTGGAAGTGAATCAAGAGGGTGTAAAGCGGCATAAACACAGCAGTGAAAAGCAGCTAAACCCCATTATAAAAATAGATTACTTAAAAAAAAACCCCATAAAACAAAGACAGTGAAAGAGAGAGAAATTCTTACAAAATCCGTTCAGGGGCTCTGATGCAACCTGGATTGACCATATCTAGACCCACAGCTGGATGAGACATAAGGCTGGACACTCTTGGGGCTGAGAGGATTGGTGGGCTTGGGTGAGCAAACGCAGACCCTTTAAAGTCATACTGCGTGGTACCCATGCCGTGGGTCCCAAATCTCCAGGTTCAAGGGCATCTTCCTACATCGAAAACATGCATGGGAAACCCAGAAGATGGTACGCCGTGTGATCGGGAAAGGTTTCTCAAACGCACCTCATCTCTCCTCTCCTTCTGCTCGGGTTCGCCATTCCAGCGGCTGGACTAACAATCTCCCTACTTGGAGAATCAGCACCTTTAACCTCCTGTTTCGTAAAGGTCGCAATTTGGCCTGAGGATGAACGGGAAGAGGGGGAACCAGTGAGAGACCAGCTCTAGGTGTTGGGACAGGCACAGGTCACTCTATTTTCCCATCAGGAAGAAGAATGAACCACAGGCTCAGCCTGCCCCCCGGAACCAGAATACGGCCTGAAGCAATCCTGCGCTTTGGCGGCCAGCTCCCAAAAAAGCGAGTTGACAAATGGAGCTCAGGGGCACTGCAACTCACAAACCTGCAGAGTTATAAATGATAACTCTCGTCCACAAATATATTGAGGGAAGGCAACGAGGAGGATTGGAAAGCAAGGCAGAATTGCAGGAAACAGGTTTCAGGAGGCAGACTCGACTCGCCTTGAAAGCACATGAAAAGCGGCAAAGCGTTGACAATGATGCCCTTGGCCAAAAAGGGCGTATGCGTTTTTCCCTGAATATATTCAGGGAAAAACGCATACGCCCTTTTTGGCCAACCAGGCAAGCCGGAAAGGCAAATCAGCGCTACAAAGAAGTCTCGCTTGCCATCGGTCAAAAGGGCCATGCTGAAAAAAGTGTAAAAACCAGAAATGCAGGACAGGCCATGGAGACATGGGAGCCTTGCTACGCTGATGGGCGGGCTGTAAATTGCCAACAGCCACTCTGGAGAAGTGTACGGTGTGTCCTGAAACATGTAATAAGCACAGCTTAGAGAGCATAGGGCACTTCCACTCATGGGCGTATAAATCGGGAAACCTAAAAATCAACAAGACACAGGCACCCCAAAGTTTAGGGCTGCTCTGTTTCCAAGAACCTCCACTTCGGTACACCTTCAATATCCCAGGAAAGCGAAAAATGGATAAAGAAGTTGTGGTACTTAGGCACAAGGGAATATCACTCAGCCATGAAATCAATGTCATAAGGCTAGTAGCAGCAGGATGAGTGGATTTAGGTACGATGACTCTCAGTGAAAAAAGTCACAGAGAAAAAGACACTTATCCTAAGATATCACTGAGAGAGGGAATGTCAAAATCGCTACACTTGAACTGAATTACAAAACAGAACAGAGTCACACATTTAGAAAACACACTATGGCTGCTTAACGGGAAAGGTGAGGTGGGGTGATGCATAAAACAAGGGTTTGAAATTAGCTCAGATACCGTTCCACAAGCCAAATATGTAATAGACAAGACCTACTCCCTGCTCAGTGAACTGGACTCAACAGCCCCTATTCACCGCCCAAGAATACATCTGACTAGTAAGAGTCTTAAAACCTATGTATTGATCTCTCTCTGGAAGTGAATCAAGAGGGTGTAAAGCGGCATAAACACAGCAGTGAAAAGCAGCTAAACCCCATTATAAAAATAGATTACTTAAAAAAAAACCCCATAAAACAAAGACAGTGAAAGAGAGAGAAATTCTTACAAAATCCGTTCAGGGGCTCTGATGCAACCTGGATTGACCATATCTAGACCCACAGCTGGATGAGACATAAGGCTGGACACTCTTGGGGCTGAGAGGATTGGTGGGCTTGGGTGAGCAAACGCAGACCCTTTAAAGTCATACTGCGTGGTACCCATGCCGTGGGTCCCAAATCTCCAGGTTCAAGGGCATCTTCCTACATCGAAAACATGCATGGGAAACCCAGAAGATGGTACGCCGTGTGATCGGGAAAGGTTTCTCAAACGCACCTCATCTCTCCTCTCCTTCTGCTCGGGTTCGCCATTCCAGCCGCTCGACTAACAATCTCCCTACTTGGAGAATCAGCACCTTTAACCTCCTGTTTCGTAAAGGTCGCAATTTGGCCTGAGGATGAACGGGAAGAGGGGGAACCAGTGAGAGACCAGCTCTAGGTGTTGGGACAGGCACAGGTCACTCTATTTTCCCATCAGGAAGAAGAATGAACCACAGGCTCAGCCTGCCCCCCGGAACCAGAATACGGCCTGAAGCAATCCTGCGCTTTGGCGGCCAGCTCCCAAAAAAGCGAGTTGACAAATGGAGCTCAGGGGCACTGCAACTCACAAACCTGCAGAGTTATAAATGATAACTCTCGTCCACAAATATATTGAGGGAAGGCAACGAGGAGGATTGGAAAGCAAGGCAGAATTGCAGGAAACAGGTTTCAGGAGGCAGACTCGACTCGCCTTGAAAGCACATGAAAAGCGGCAAAGCGTTGACAATGATGCCCTTGGCCAAAAAGGGCGTATGCGTTTTTCCCTGAATATATTCAGGGAAAAACGCATACGCCCTTTTTGGCCAACCAGGCAAGCCGGAAAGGCAAATCAGCGCTACAAAGAAGTCTCGCTTGCCATCGGTCAAAAGGGCCATGCTGAAAAACGTGTAAAAACCAGAAATGCAGGACAGGCCATGGAGACATGGGAGCCTTGCTACGCTGATGGGCGGGCTGTAAATTGCCAACAGCCACTCTGGAGAAGTGTACGGTGTGTCCTGAAACATGTAATAAGCACAGCTTAGAGAGCATAGGGCACTTCCACTCATGGGCGTATAAATCGGGAAACCTAAAAATCAACAAGACACAGGCACCCCAAAGTTTAGGGCTGCTCTGTTTCCAAGAACCTCCACTTCGGTACACCTTCAATATCCCAGGAAAGCGAAAAATGGATAAAGAAGTTGTGGTACTTAGGCACAATGGAATATCACTCAGCCATGAAATCAATGTCATAAGGCTAGTAGCAGCAGGATGAGTGGATTTAGGTACGATGACTCTCAGTGAAAAAAGTCACAGAGAAAAAGACACTTATCCTAAGATATCACTGAGAGAGGGAATGTCAAAATCGCTACACTTGAACTGAATTACAAAACAGAACAGAGTCACACATTTAGAAAACACACTATGGCTGCTTAACGGGAAAGGTGAGGTGGGGTGATGCATAAAACAAGGGTTTGAAATTAGCTCAGATACCGTTCCACAAGCCAAATATGTAATAGACAAGACCTACTCCCTGCTCAGTGAACTGGACTCAACAGCCCCTATTCACCGCCCAAGAATACATCTGACTAGTAAGAGTCTTAAAACCTATGTATTGATCTCTCTCTGGAAGTGAATCAAGAGGGTGTAAAGCGGCATAAACACAGCAGTGAAAAGCAGCTAAACCCCATTATAAAAATAGATTACTTAAAAAAAAAAACCCATAAAACAAAGACAGTGAAAGAGAGAGAAATTCTTACAAAATCCGTTCAGGGGCTCTGATGCAACCTGGATTGACCATATCTAGACCCACAGCTGGATGAGACATAAGGCTGGACACTCTTGGGGCTGAGAGGATTGGTGGGCTTGGGTGAGCAAACGCAGACCCTTTAAAGTCATACTGCGTGGTACCCATGCCGTGGGTCCCAAATCTCCAGGTTCAAGGGCATCTTCCTACATCGAAAACATGCATGGGAAACCCAGAAGATGGTACGCCGTGTGATCGGGAAAGGTTTCTCAAACGCACCTCATCTCTCCTCTCCTTCTGCTCGGGTTCGCCATTCCAGCCGCTGGACTAACAATCTCCCTACTTGGAGAATCAGCACCTTTAACCTCCTGTTTCGTAAAGGTCGCAATTTGGCCTGAGGATGAACGGGAAGAGGGGGAACCAGTGAGAGACCAGCTCTAGGTGTTGGGACAGGCACAGGTCACTCTATTTTCCCATCAGGAAGAAGAATGAACCACAGGCTCAGCCTGCCCCCCGGAACCAGAATACGGCCTGAAGCAATCCTGCGCTTTGGCGGCCAGCTCCCAAAAAAGCGAGTTGACAAATGGAGCTCAGGGGCACTGCAACTCACAAACCTGCAGAGTTATAAATGATAACTCTCGTCCACAAATATATTGAGGGAAGGCAACGAGGAGGATTGGAAAGCAAGGCAGAATTGCAGGAAACAGGTTTCAGGAGGCAGACTCGACTCGCCTTGAAAGCACATGAAAAGCGGCAAAGCGTTGACAATGATGCCCTTGGCCAAAAAGGGCGTATGCGTTTTTCCCTGAATATATTCAGGGAAAAACGCATACGCCCTTTTTGGCCAACCAGGCAAGCCGGAAAGGCAAATCAGCGCTACAAAGAAGTCTCGCTTGCCATCGGTCAAAAGGGCCATGCTGAAAAACGTGTAAAAACCAGAAATGCAGGACAGGCCATGGAGACATGGGAGCCTTGCTACGCTGATGGGCGGGCTGTAAATTGCCAACAGCCACTCTGGAGAAGTGTACGGTGTGTCCTGAAACATGTAATAAGCACAGCTTAGAGAGCATAGGGCACTTCCACTCATGGGCGTATAAATCGGGAAACCTAAAAATCAACAAGACACAGGCACCCCAAAGTTTAGGGCTGCTCTGTTTTCCAAGAACCTCCACTTCGGTACACCTTCAATATCCCAGGAAAGCGAAAAATGGATAAAGAAGTTGTGGTACTTAGGCACAATGGAATATCACTCAGCCATGAAATCAATGTCATAAGGCTAGTAGCAGCAGGATGAGTGGATTTAGGTACGATGACTCTCAGTGAAAAAAGTCACAGAGAAAAAGACACTTATCCTAAGATATCACTGAGAGAGGGAATGTCAAAATCGCTACACTTGAACTGAATTACAAAACAGAACAGAGTCACACATTTAGAAAACACACTATGGCTGCTTAACGGGAAAGGTGAGGTGGGGTGATGCATAAAACAAGGGTTTGAAATTAGCTCAGATACCGTTCCACAAGCCAAATATGTAATAGACAAGACCTACTCCCTGCTCAGTGAACTGGACTCAACAGCCCCTATTCACCGCCCAAGAATACATCTGACTAGTAAGAGTCTTAAAACCTATGTATTGATCTCTCTCTGGAAGTGAATCAAGAGGGTGTAAAGCGGCATAAACACAGCAGTGAAAAGCAGCTAAACCCCATTATAAAAATAGATTACTTAAAAAAAAAACCCATAAAACAAAGACAGTGAAAGAGAGAGAAATTCTTACAAAATCCGTTCAGGGGCTCTGATGCAACCTGGATTGACCATATCTAGACCCACAGCTGGATGAGACATAAGGCTGGACACTCTTGGGGCTGAGAGGATTGGTGGGCTTGGGTGAGCAAACGCAGACCCTTTAAAGTCATACTGCGTGGTACCCATGCCGTGGGTCCCAAATCTCCAGGTTCAAGGGCATCTTCCTACATCGAAAACATGCATGGGAAACCCAGAAGATGGTACGCCGTGTGATCGGGAAAGGTTTCTCAAACGCACCTCATCTCTCCTCTCCTTCTGCTCGGGTTCGCCATTCCAGCCGCTCGACTAACAATCTCCCTACTTGGAGAATCAGCACCTTTAACCTCCTGTTTCGTAAAGGTCGCAATTTGGCCTGAGGATGAACGGGAAGAGGGGGAACCAGTGAGAGACCAGCTCTAGGTGTTGGGACAGGCACAGGTCACTCTATTTTCCCATCAGGAAGAAGAATGAACCACAGGCTCAGCCTGCCCCCCGGAACCAGAATACGGCCTGAAGCAATCCTGCGCTTTGGCGGCCAGCTCCCAAAAAAGCGAGTTGACAAATGGAGCTCAGGGGCACTGCAACTCACAAACCTGCAGAGTTATAAATGATAACTCTCGTCCACAAATATATTGAGGGAAGGCAACGAGGAGGATTGGAAAGCAAGGCAGAATTGCAGGAAACAGGTTTCAGGAGGCAGACTCGACTCGCCTTGAAAGCACATGAAAAGCGGCAAAGCGTTGACAATGATGCCCTTGGCCAAAAAGGGCGTATGCGTTTTTCCCTGAATATATTCAGGGAAAAACGCATACGCCCTTTTTGGCCAACCAGGCAAGCCGGAAAGGCAAATCAGCGCTACAAAGAAGGCTCGCTTGCCATCGGTCAAAAGGGCCATGCTGAAAAACGTGTAAAAACCAGAAATGCAGGACAGGCCATGGAGACATGGGAGCCTTGCTACGCTGATGGGCGGGCTGTAAATTGCCAACAGCCACTCTGGAGAAGTGTACGGTGTGTCCTGAAACATGTAATAAGCACAGCTTAGAGAGCATAGGGCACTTCCACTCATGGGCGTATAAATCGGGAAACCTAAAAATCAACAAGACACAGGCACCCCAAAGTTTAGGGCTGCTCTGTTTCCAAGAACCTCCACTTCGGTACACCTTCAATATCCCAGGAAAGCGAAAAATGGATAAAGAAGTTGTGGTACTTAGGCACAATGGAATATCACTCAGCCATGAAATCAATGTCATAAGGCTAGTAGCAGCAGGATGAGTGGATTTAGGTACGATGACTCTCAGTGAAAAAAGTCACAGAGAAAAAGACACTTATCCTAAGATATCACTGAGAGAGGGAATGTCAAAATCGCTACACTTGAACTGAATTACAAAACAGAACAGAGTCACACATTTAGAAAACACACTATGGCTGCTTAACGGGAAAGGTGAGGTGGGGTGATGCATAAAACAAGGGTTTGAAATTAGCTCAGATACCGTTCCACAAGCCAAATATGTAATAGACAAGACCTACTCCCTGCTCAGTGAACTGGACTCAACAGCCCCTATTCACCGCCCAAGAATACATCTGACTAGTAAGAGTCTTAAAACCTATGTATTGATCTCTCTCTGGAAGTGAATCAAGAGGGTGTAAAGCGGCATAAACACAGCAGTGAAAAGCAGCTAAACCCCATTATAAAAATAGATTACTTAAAAAAAAACCCCATAAAACAAAGACAGTGAAAGAGAGAGAAATTCTTACAAAATCCGTTCAGGGGCTCTGATGCAACCTGGATTGACCATATCTAGACCCACAGCTGGATGAGACATAAGGCTGGACACTCTTGGGGCTGAGAGGATTGGTGGGCTTGGGTGAGCAAACGCAGACCCTTTAAAGTCATACTGCGTGGTACCCATGCCGTGGGTCCCAAATCTCCAGGTTCAAGGGCATCTTCCTACATCGAAAACATGCATGGGAAACCCAGAAGATGGTACGCCGTGTGATCGGGAAAGGTTTCTCAAACGCACCTCATCTCTCCTCTCCTTCTGCTCGGGTTCGCCATTCCAGCCGCTCGACTAACAATCTCCCTACTTGGAGAATCAGCACCTTTAACCTCCTGTTTCGTAAAGGTCGCAATTTGGCCTGAGGATGAACGGGAAGAGGGGGAACCAGTGAGAGACCAGCTCTAGGTGTTGGGACAGGCACAGGTCACTCTATTTTCCCATCAGGAAGAAGAATGAACCACAGGCTCAGCCTGCCCCCCGGAACCAGAATACGGCCTGAAGCAATCCTGCGCTTTGGCGGCCAGCTCCCAAAAAAGCGAGTTGACAAATGGAGCTCAGGGGCACTGCAACTCACAAACCTGCAGAGTTATAAATGATAACTCTCGTCCACAAATATATTGAGGGAAGGCAACGAGGAGGATTGGAAAGCAAGGCAGAATTGCAGGAAACAGGTTTCAGGAGGCAGACTCGACTCGCCTTGAAAGCACATGAAAAGTGGCAAAGCGTTGACAATGATGCCCTTGGCCAAAAAGGGCGTATGCGTTTTTCCCTGAATATATTCAGGGAAAAACGCATACGCCCTTTTTGGCCAACCAGGCAAGCCGGAAAGGCAAATCAGCGCTACAAAGAAGGCTCGCTTGCCATCGGTCAAAAGGGCCATGCTGAAAAACGTGTAAAAACCAGAAATGCAGGACAGGCCATGGAGACATGGGAGCCTTGCTACGCTGATGGGCGGGCTGTAAATTGCCAACAGCCACTCTGGAGAAGTGTACGGTGTGTCCTGAAACATGTAATAAGCACAGCTTAGAGAGCATAGGGCACTTCCACTCATGGGCGTATAAATCGGGAAACCTAAAAATCAACAAGACACAGGCACCCCAAAGTTTAGGGCTGCTCTGTTTCCAAGAACCTCCACTTCGGTACACCTTCAATATCCCAGGAAAGCGAAAAATGGATAAAGAAGTTGTGGTACTTAGGCACAAGGGAATATCACTCAGCCATGAAATCAATGTCATAAGGCTAGTAGCAGCAGGATGAGTGGATTTAGGTACGATGACTCTCAGTGAAAAAAGTCACAGAGAAAAAGACACTTATCCTAAGATATCACTGAGAGAGGGAATGTCAAAATCGCTACACTTGAACTGAATTACAAAACAGAACAGAGTCACACATTTAGAAAACACACTATGGCTGCTTAACGGGAAAGGTGAGGTGGGGTGATGCATAAAACAAGGGTTTGAAATTAGCTCAGATACCGTTCCACAAGCCAAATATGTAATAGACAAGACCTACTCCCTGCTCAGTGAACTGGACTCAACAGCCCCTATTCACCGCCCAAGAATACATCTGACTAGTAAGAGTCTTAAAACCTATGTATTGATCTCTCTCTGGAAGTGAATCAAGAGGGTGTAAAGCGGCATAAACACAGCAGTGAAAAGCAGCTAAACCCCATTATAAAAATAGATTACTTAAAAAAAAAACCCATAAAACAAAGACAGTGAAAGAGAGAGAAATTCTTACAAAATCCGTTCAGGGGCTCTGATGCAACCTGGATTGACCATATCTAGACCCACAGCTGGATGAGACATAAGGCTGGACACTCTTGGGGCTGAGAGGATTGGTGGGCTTGGGTGAGCAAACGCAGACCCTTTAAAGTCATACTGCGTGGTACCCATGCCGTGGGTCCCAAATCTCCAGGTTCAAGGGCATCTTCCTACATCGAAAACATGCATGGGAAACCCAGAAGATGGTACGCCGTGTGATCGGGAAAGGTTTCTCAAACGCACCTCATCTCTCCTCTCCTTCTGCTCGGGTTCGCCATTCCAGCCGCTGGACTAACAATCTCCCTACTTGGAGAATCAGCACCTTTAACCTCCTGTTTCGTAAAGGTCGCAATTTGGCCTGAGGATGAACGGGAAGAGGGGGAACCAGTGAGAGACCAGCTCTAGGTGTTGGGACAGGCACAGGTCACTCTATTTTCCCATCAGGAAGAAGAATGAACCACAGGCTCAGCCTGCCCCCCGGAACCAGAATACGGCCTGAAGCAATCCTGCGCTTTGGCGGCCAGCTCCCAAAAAAGCGAGTTGACAAATGGAGCTCAGGGGCACTGCAACTCACAAACCTGCAGAGTTATAAATGATAACTCTCGTCCACAAATATATTGAGGGAAGGCAACGAGGAGGATTGGAAAGCAAGGCAGAATTGCAGGAAACAGGTTTCAGGAGGCAGACTCGACTCGCCTTGAAAGCACATGAAAAGCGGCAAAGCGTTGACAATGATGCCCTTGGCCAAAAAGGGCGTATGCGTTTTTCCCTGAATATATTCAGGGAAAAACGCATACGCCCTTTTTGGCCAACCAGGCAAGCCGGAAAGGCAAATCAGCGCTACAAAGAAGTCTCGCTTGCCATCGGTCAAAAGGGCCATGCTGAAAAAAGTGTAAAAACCAGAAATGCAGGACAGGCCATGGAGACATGGGAGCCTTGCTACGCTGATGGGCGGGCTGTAAATTGCCAACAGCCACTCTGGAGAAGTGTACGGTGTGTCCTGAAACATGTAATAAGCACAGCTTAGAGAGCATAGGGCACTTCCACTCATGGGCGTATAAATCGGGAAACCTAAAAATCAACAAGACACAGGCACCCCAAAGTTTAGGGCTGCTCTGTTTCCAAGAACCTCCACTTCGGTACACCTTCAATATCCCAGGAAAGCGAAAAATGGATAAAGAAGTTGTGGTACTTAGGCACAAGGGAATATCACTCAGCCATGAAATCAATGTCATAAGGCTAGTAGCAGCAGGATGAGTGGATTTAGGTACGATGACTCTCAGTGAAAAAAGTCACAGAGAAAAAGACACTTATCCTAAGATATCACTGAGAGAGGGAATGTCAAAATCGCTACACTTGAACTGAATTACAAAACAGAACAGAGTCACACATTTAGAAAACACACTATGGCTGCTTAACGGGAAAGGTGAGGTGGGGTGATGCATAAAACAAGGGTTTGAAATTAGCTCAGATACCGTTCCACAAGCCAAATATGTAATAGACAAGACCTACTCCCTGCTCAGTGAACTGGACTCAACAGCCCCTATTCACCGCCCAAGAATACATCTGACTAGTAAGAGTCTTAAAACCTATGTATTGATCTCTCTCTGGAAGTGAATCAAGAGGGTGTAAAGCGGCATAAACACAGCAGTGAAAAGCAGCTAAACCCCATTATAAAAATAGATTACTTAAAAAAAAAACCCATAAAACAAAGACAGTGAAAGAGAGAGAAATTCTTACAAAATCCGTTCAGGGGCTCTGATGCAACCTGGATTGACCATATCTAGACCCACAGCTGGATGAGACATAAGGCTGGACACTCTTGGGGCTGAGAGGATTGGTGGGCTTGGGTGAGCAAACGCAGACCCTTTAAAGTCATACTGCGTGGTACCCATGCCGTGGGTCCCAAATCTCCAGGTTCAAGGGCATCTTCCTACATCGAAAACATGCATGGGAAACCCAGAAGATGGTACGCCGTGTGATCGGGAAAGGTTTCTCAAACGCACCTCATCTCTCCTCTCCTTCTGCTCGGGTTCGCCATTCCAGCCGCTGGACTAACAATCTCCCTACTTGGAGAATCAGCACCTTTAACCTCCTGTTTCGTAAAGGTCGCAATTTGGCCTGAGGATGAACGGGAAGAGGGGGAACCAGTGAGAGACCAGCTCTAGGTGTTGGGACAGGCACAGGTCACTCTATTTTCCCATCAGGAAGAAGAATGAACCACAGGCTCAGCCTGCCCCCCGGAACCAGAATACGGCCCGAAGCAATCCTGCGCTTTGGCGGCCAGCTCCCAAAAAAGCGAGTTGACAAATGGAGCTCAGGGGCACTGCAACTCACAAACCTGCAGAGTTATAAATGATAACTCTCGTCCACAAATATATTGAGGGAAGGCAACGAGGAGGATTGGAAAGCAAGGCAGAATTGCAGGAAACAGGTTTCAGGAGGCAGACTCGACTCGCCTTGAAAGCACATGAAAAGCGGCAAAGCGTTGACAATGATGCCCTTGGCCAAAAAGGGCGTATGCGTTTTTCCCTGAATATATTCAGGGAAAAACGCATACGCCCTTTTTGGCCAACCAGGCAAGCCGGAAAGGCAAATCAGCGCTACAAAGAAGGCTCGCTTGCCATCGGTCAAAAGGGCCATGCTGAAAAACGTGTAAAAACCAGAAATGCAGGACAGGCCATGGAGACATGGGAGCCTTGCTACGCTGATGGGCGGGCTGTAAATTGCCAACAGCCACTCTGGAGAAGTGTACGGTGTGTCCTGAAACATGTAATAAGCACAGCTTAGAGAGCATAGGGCACTTCCACTCATGGGCGTATAAATCGGGAAACCTAAAAATCAACAAGACACAGGCACCCCAAAGTTTAGGGCTGCTCTGTTTCCAAGAACCTCCACTTCGGTACACCTTCAATATCCCAGGAAAGCGAAAAATGGATAAAGAAGTTGTGGTACTTAGGCACAATGGAATATCACTCAGCCATGAAATCAATGTCATAAGGCTAGTAGCAGCAGGATGAGTGGATTTAGGTACGATGACTCTCAGTGAAAAAAGTCACAGAGAAAAAGACACTTATCCTAAGATATCACTGAGAGAGGGAATGTCAAAATCGCTACACTTGAACTGAATTACAAAACAGAACAGAGTCACACATTTAGAAAACACACTATGGCTGCTTAACGGGAAAGGTGAGGTGGGGTGATGCATAAA
Source organism: Eubalaena glacialis (assembly GCF_028564815.1). Classification (NCBI taxonomy): domain Eukaryota; kingdom Metazoa; phylum Chordata; class Mammalia; order Artiodactyla; family Balaenidae; genus Eubalaena; species Eubalaena glacialis. The sequence continues at coordinate 120,931,174 of NC_083722.1, forward strand.
ACAAGGGTTTGAAATTAGCTCAGATACCGTTCCACAAGCCAAATATGTAATAGACAAGACCTACTCCCTGCTCAGTGAACTGGACTCAACAGCCCCTATTCACCGCCCAAGAATACATCTGACTAGTAAGAGTCTTAAAACCTATGTATTGATCTCTCTCTGGAAGTGAATCAAGAGGGTGTAAAGCGGCATAAACACAGCAGTGAAAAGCAGCTAAACCCCATTATAAAAATAGATTACTTAAAAAAAAACCCCATAAAACAAAGACAGTGAAAGAGAGAGAAATTCTTACAAAATCCGTTCAGGGGCTCTGATGCAACCTGGATTGACCATATCTAGACCCACAGCTGGATGAGACATAAGGCTGGACACTCTTGGGGCTGAGAGGATTGGTGAGCTTGGGTGAGCTAACGCAGACCCTTTAAAGTCATACTGCGTGGTACCCATGCCGTGGGTCCCAAATCTCCAGGTTCAAGGGCATCTTCCTACATCGAAAACATGCATGGGAAACCCAGAAGATGGTACGCCGTGTGATCGGGAAAGGTTTCTCAAACGCACCTCATCTCTCCTCTCCTTCTGCTCGGGTTCGCCATTCCAGCCGCTCGACTAACAATCTCCCTACTTGGAGAATCAGCACCTTTAACCTCCTGTTTCGTAAAGGTCGCAATTTGGCCTGAGGATGAACGGGAAGAGGGGGAACCAGTGAGAGACCAGCTCTAGGTGTTGGGACAGGCACAGGTCACTCTATTTTCCCATCAGGAAGAAGAATGAACCACAGGCTCAGCCTGCCCCCCGGAACCAGAATACGGCCTGAAGCAATCCTGCGCTTTGGCGGCCAGCTCCCAAAAAAGCGAGTTGACAAATAGAGCTCAGGGGCACTGCAACTCACAAACCTGCAGAGTTATAAATGATAACTCTCGTCCACAAATATATTGAGGGAAGGCAACGAGGAGGATTGGAAAGCAAGGCAGAATTGCAGGAAACAGGTTTCAGGAGGCAGACTCGACTCGCCTTGAAAGCACATGAAAAGCGGCAAAGCGTTGACAATGATGCCCTTGGCCAAAAAGGGCGTATGCGTTTTTCCCTGAATATATTCAGGGAAAAACGCATACGCCCTTTTTGGCCAACCAGGCAAGCCGGCAAGGCAAATCAGCGCTACAAAGAAGTCTCGCTTGCCATCGGTCAAAAGGGCCATGCTGAAAAAAGTGTAAAAACCAGAAATGCAGGACAGGCCATGGAGACATGGGAGCCTTGCTACGCTGATGGGCGGGCTGTAAATTGCCAACAGCCACTCTGGAGAAGTGTACGGTGTGTCCTGAAACATGTAATAAGCACAGCTTAGAGAGCATAGGGCACTTCCTCTCATGGGCGTATAAATCGGGAAACCTAAAAATCAACAAGACACAGGCACCCCAAAGTTTAGGGCTGCTCTGTTTCCAAGAACCTCCACTTCGGTACACCTTCAATATCCCAGGAAAGCGAAAAATGGATAAAGAAGTTGTGGTACTTAGGCACAATGGAATATCACTCAGCCATGAAATCAATGTCATAAGGCTAGTAGCAGCAGGATGAGTGGATTTAGGTACGATGACTCTCAGTGAAATAAGTCACAGAGAAAAAGACACTTATCCTAAGATATCACTGAGAGAGGGAATGTCAAAATCGCTACACTTGAACTGAATTACAAAACAGAACAGAGTCACACATTTAGAAAACACACTATGGCTGCTTAACGGGAAAGGTGAGGTGGGGTGATGCATAAAACAAGGGTTTGAAATTAGCTCAGATACCGTTCCACAAGCCAAATATGTAATAGACAAGACCTACTCCCTGCTCAGTGAACTGGACTCAACAGCCCCTATTCACCGCCCAAGAATATATCTGACTAGTAAGAGTCTTAAAACCTATGTATTGATCTCTCTCTGGAAGTGAATCAAGAGGGTGTAAAGCGGCATAAACACAGCAGTGAAAAGCAGCTAAACCCCATTATAAAAATAGATTACTTGAAAAAAAACCCCGTAAAACAAAGACAGTGAAAGAGAGAGAAATTCTTACAAAATCCGTTCAGGGGCTCTGATGCAACCTGGATTGACCATATCTAGACCCACAGCTGGATGAGACATGAGGCTGGACACTCTTGGGGCTGAGAGGATTGGTGAGCTTGGGTGAGCAAACGCAGACCCTTTAAAGTCATACTGCGTGGTACCCATGCCGTGGGTCCCAAATCTCCAGGTTCAAGGGCATCTTCCTACATCGAAAACATGCGTGGGAAACCCAGAAGATGGTACGCCGTGTGATCGGGAAAGGTTTCTCAAACGCACCTCATTTCTCCTCTCCTTGTGCTCGGGTTCGCCATTCCAGCCGCTCGACTAACAATCTCCCTACTTGGAGAATCAGCACCTTTAACCTCCTGTTTCGGACAGGTCGCAATTTGGCCTGAGGATGAACGGGAAGAGGGGGAACCAATGAGAGACTAGCTCTAGGTGTTGGGACAGGCACAGGTCACTCTATTTTCCCATCAGGAAGAAGAATGAACCACAGGCTCAGCCTGCCCCCCGGAACCAGAATACGGCCTGAAGCAATCCTGCGCTTTGGCGGCCAGCTCCCAAAAAAGCGGGTTGACAAATGGAGCTCAGGGGCACTGCAACTCACAAACCTGCAGAGTTATAAATGATAACTCTCGTCCACAAATATATTGAGGGAAGGCAACGAGGAGGATTGGAAAGCAAGGCAGAATTGCAGGAAACAGGTTTCAGGAGGCAGACTCGACTCGCCTTGAAAGCACATGAAAAGCGGCAAAGCGTTGACAATGATGCCCTTGGCCAAAAAGGGCGTATGCGTTTTTCCCTGAATATATTCAGGGAAAAACGCATACGCCCTTTTTGGCCAACCAGGCAAGCCGGAAAGGCAAATCAGCGCTACAAAGAAGTCTCGCTTGCCATCGGTCAAAAGGGCCATGCTGAAAAAAGTGTAAAAACCAGAAATGCAGGACAGGCCATGGAGACATGGGAGCCTTGCTACGCTGATGGGCGGGCTGTAAATTGCCAACAGCCACTCTGGAGAAGTGTACGGTGTGTCCTGAAACATGTAATAAGCACAGCTTAGAGAGCATAGGGCACTTCCACTCATGGGCGTATAAATCGGGAAACCTAAAAATCAACAAGACACAGGCACCCCAAAGTTTAGGGCTGCCCTGTTTCCAAGAACCTCCACTTCGGTACACCTTCAATATCCCAGGAAAGCGAAAAATGGATAAAGAAGTTGTGGTACTTAGGCACAAGGGAATATCACTCAGCCATGAAATCAATGTCATAAGGCTAGTAGCAGCAGGATGAGTGGATTTAGGTACGATGACTCTCAGTGAAATAAGTCACAGAGAAAAAGACACTTATCCTAAGATATCACTGATAGAGGGAATGTCAAAATCGCTACACTTGAACTGAATTACAAAACAGAACAGAGTCACACATTTAGAAAACACACTATGGCTGCTTAACGGGAAAGGTGAGGTGGGGTGATGCATAAAACAAGGGTTTGAAATTAGCTCAGATACCGTTCCACAAGCCAAATATGTAATAGACAAGACCTACTCCCTGCTCAGTGAACTGGACTCAACAGCCCCTATTCACCGCCCAAGAATATATCTGACTAGTAAGACTCTTAAAACCTATGTATTGATCTCTCTCTGGAAGTGAATCAAGAGGGTGTAAAGCGGCATAAACACAGCAGTGAAAAGCAGCTAAACCCCATTATAAAAATAGATTACTTAAAAAAAACCCCGTAAAACAAAGACAGTGAAAGAGAGAGAAATTCTTACAAAATCCGTTCAGGGGCTCTGATGCAACCTGGATTGACCATATCTAGACCCACAGCTGGATGAGACATGAGGCTGGACACTCTTGGGGCTGAGAGGATTGGTGAGCTTGGGTGAGCAAACGCAGACCCTTTAAAGTCATACTGCGTGGTACCCATGCCGTGGGTCCCAAATCTCCAGGTTCAAGGGCATCTTCCTACATCGAAAACATGCGTGGGAAACCCAGAAGATGGTACACCGTGTGATCGGGAAAGGTTTCTCAAACGCACCTCATTTCTCCTCTCCTTGTGCTCGGGTTCGCCATTCCAGCCGCTCGACTAACAATCTCCCTACTTGGAGAATCAGCACCTTTAACCTCCTGTTTCGGACAGGTCGCAATTTGGCCTGAGGATGAACGGGAAGAGGGGGAACCAATGAGAGACTAGCTCTAGGTGTTGGGACAGGCACAGGTCACTCTATTTTCCCATCAGGAAGAAGAATGAACCACAGGCTCAGCCTGCCCCCCGGAACCAGAATACGGCCTGAAGCAATCCTGCGCTTTGGCGGCCAGCTCCCAAAAAAGCGGGTTGACAAATGGAGCTCAGGGGCACTGCAACTCACAAACCTGCAGAGTTATAAATGATAACTCTCGTCCACAAATATATTGAGGGAAGGCAACGAGGAGGATTGGAAAGCAAGGCAGAATTGCAGGAAACAGGTTTCAGGAGGCAGACTCGACTCGCCTTGAAAGCACATGAAAAGCGGCAAAGCGTTGACAATGATGCCCTTGGCCAAAAAGGGCGTATGCGTTTTTTCCTGAATATATTCAGGGAAAAACGCATACGCCCTTTTTGGCCAACCAGGCAAGCCGGAAAGGCAAATCACCGCTACAAAGAAGTCTCGCTTGCCATCGGTCAAAAGGGCCATGCTGAAAAAAGTGTAAAAACCAGAAATGCAGGACAGGCCATGGAGACATGGGAGCCTTGCTACGCTGATGGGCGGGCTGTAAATTGCCAACAGCCACTCTGGAGAAGTGTACGGTGTGTCCTGAAACATGCAATAAGCACAGCTTAGAGAGCATAGGGCACTTCCACTCATGGGCGTATAAATCGGGAAACCTAAAAATCAACAAGACACAGGCACCCCAAAGTTTAGGGCTGCCCTGTTTCCGAGAACCTCCACTTCGGTACACCTTCAATATCCCAGGAAAGCGAAAAATGGATAAAGAAGTTGTGGTACTTAGGCACAAGGGAATATCACTCAGCCATGAAATCAATGTCATAAGGCTAGTAGCAGCAGGATGAGTGGATTTAGGTACGATGACTCTCAGTGAAAAAAGTCACAGAGAAAAAGACACTTATCCTAAGATATCACTGAGAGAGGGAATGTCAAAATCGCTACACTTGAACTGAATTACAAAACAGAACAGAGTCACACATTTAGAAAACACACTATGGCTGCTTAACGGGAAAGGTGAGGTGGGGTGATGCATAAAACAAGGGTTTGAAATTAGCTCAGATACCGTTCCACAAGCCAAATATGTAATAGACAAGACCTACTCCCTGCTCAGTGAACTGGACTCAACAGCCCCTATTCACCGCCCAAGAATACATCTGACTAGTAAGAGTCTTAAAACCTATGTATTGATCTCTCTCTGGAAGTGAATCAAGAGGGTGTAAAGCGGCATAAACACAGCAGTGAAAAGCAGCTAAACCCCATTATAAAAATAGATTACTTAAAAAAAAACCCCATAAAACAAAGACAGTGAAAGAGAGAGAAATTCTTACAAAATCCGTTCAGGGGCTCTGATGCAACCTGGATTGACCATATCTAGACCCACAGCTGGATGAGACATAAGGCTGGACACTCTTGGGGCTGAGAGGATTGGTGGGCTTGGGTGAGCAAACGCAGACCCTTTAAAGTCATACTGCGTGGTACCCATGCCGTGGGTCCCAAATCTCCAGGTTCAAGGGCATCTTCCTACATCGAAAACATGCATGGGAAACCCAGAAGATGGTACGCCGTGTGATCGGGAAAGGTTTCTCAAACGCACCTCATCTCTCCTCTCCTTCTGCTCGGGTTCGCCATTCCAGCCGCTGGACTAACAATCTCCCTACTTGGAGAATCAGCACCTTTAACCTCCTGTTTCGTAAAGGTCGCAATTTGGCCTGAGGATGAACGGGAAGAGGGGGAACCAGTGAGAGACCAGCTCTAGGTGTTGGGACAGGCACAGGTCACTCTATTTTCCCATCAGGAAGAAGAATGAACCACAGGCTCAGCCTGCCCCCCGGAACCAGAATACGGCCCGAAGCAATCCTGCGCTTTGGCGGCCAGCTCCCAAAAAAGCGAGTTGACAAATGGAGCTCAGGGGCACTGCAACTCACAAACCTGCAGAGTTATAAATGATAACTCTCGTCCACAAATATATTGAGGGAAGGCAACGAGGAGGATTGGAAAGCAAGGCAGAATTGCAGGAAACAGGTTTCAGGAGGCAGACTCGACTCGCCTTGAAAGCACATGAAAAGCGGCAAAGCGTTGACAATGATGCCCTTGGCCAAAAAGGGCGTATGCGTTTTTCCCTGAATATATTCAGGGAAAAACGCATACGCCCTTTTTGGCCAACCAGGCAAGCCGGAAAGGCAAATCAGCGCTACAAAGAAGGCTCGCTTGCCATCGGTCAAAAGGGCCATGCTGAAAAACGTGTAAAAACCAGAAATGCAGGACAGGCCATGGAGACATGGGAGCCTTGCTACGCTGATGGGCGGGCTGTAAATTGCCAACAGCCACTCTGGAGAAGTGTACGGTGTGTCCTGAAACATGTAATAAGCACAGCTTAGAGAGCATAGGGCACTTCCACTCATGGGCGTATAAATCGGGAAACCTAAAAATCAACAAGACACAGGCACCCCAAAGTTTAGGGCTGCTCTGTTTCCAAGAACCTCCACTTCGGTACACCTTCAATATCCCAGGAAAGCGAAAAATGGATAAAGAAGTTGTGGTACTTAGGCACAATGGAATATCACTCAGCCATGAAATCAATGTCATAAGGCTAGTAGCAGCAGGATGAGTGGATTTAGGTACGATGACTCTCAGTGAAAAAAGTCACAGAGAAAAAGACACTTATCCTAAGATATCACTGAGAGAGGGAATGTCAAAATCGCTACACTTGAACTGAATTACAAAACAGAACAGAGTCACACATTTAGAAAACACACTATGGCTGCTTAACGGGAAAGGTGAGGTGGGGTGATGCATAAAACAAGGGTTTGAAATTAGCTCAGATACCGTTCCACAAGCCAAATATGTAATAGACAAGACCTACTCCCTGCTCAGTGAACTGGACTCAACAGCCCCTATTCACCGCCCAAGAATACATCTGACTAGTAAGAGTCTTAAAACCTATGTATTGATCTCTCTCTGGAAGTGAATCAAGAGGGTGTAAAGCGGCATAAACACAGCAGTGAAAAGCAGCTAAACCCCATTATAAAAATAGATTACTTAAAAAAAAACCCCATAAAACAAAGACAGTGAAAGAGAGAGAAATTCTTACAAAATCCGTTCAGGGGCTCTGATGCAACCTGGATTGACCATATCTAGACCCACAGCTGGATGAGACATAAGGCTGGACACTCTTGGGGCTGAGAGGATTGGTGGGCTTGGGTGAGCAAACGCAGACCCTTTAAAGTCATACTGCGTGGTACCCATGCCGTGGGTCCCAAATCTCCAGGTTCAAGGGCATCTTCCTACATCGAAAACATGCATGGGAAACCCAGAAGATGGTACGCCGTGTGATCGGGAAAGGTTTCTCAAACGCACCTCATCTCTCCTCTCCTTCTGCTCGGGTTCGCCATTCCAGCCGCTGGACTAACAATCTCCCTACTTGGAGAATCAGCACCTTTAACCTCCTGTTTCGTAAAGGTCGCAATTTGGCCTGAGGATGAACGGGAAGAGGGGGAACCAGTGAGAGACCAGCTCTAGGTGTTGGGACAGGCACAGGTCACTCTATTTTCCCATCAGGAAGAAGAATGAACCACAGGCTCAGCCTGCCCCCCGGAACCAGAATACGGCCCGAAGCAATCCTGCGCTTTGGCGGCCAGCTCCCAAAAAAGCGAGTTGACAAATGGAGCTCAGGGGCACTGCAACTCACAAACCTGCAGAGTTATAAATGATAACTCTCGTCCACAAATATATTGAGGGAAGGCAACGAGGAGGATTGGAAAGCAAGGCAGAATTGCAGGAAACAGGTTTCAGGAGGCAGACTCGACTCGCCTTGAAAGCACATGAAAAGCGGCAAAGCGTTGACAATGATGCCCTTGGCCAAAAAGGGCGTATGCGTTTTTCCCTGAATATATTCAGGGAAAAACGCATACGCCCTTTTTGGCCAACCAGGCAAGCCGGAAAGGCAAATCAGCGCTACAAAGAAGGCTCGCTTGCCATCGGTCAAAAGGGCCATGCTGAAAAACGTGTAAAAACCAGAAATGCAGGACAGGCCATGGAGACATGGGAGCCTTGCTACGCTGATGGGCGGGCTGTAAATTGCCAACAGCCACTCTGGAGAAGTGTACGGTGTGTCCTGAAACATGTAATAAGCACAGCTTAGAGAGCATAGGGCACTTCCACTCATGGGCGTATAAATCGGGAAACCTAAAAATCAACAAGACACAGGCACCCCAAAGTTTAGGGCTGCTCTGTTTCCAAGAACCTCCACTTCGGTACACCTTCAATATCCCAGGAAAGCGAAAAATGGATAAAGAAGTTGTGGTACTTAGGCACAAGGGAATATCACTCAGCCATGAAATCAATGTCATAAGGCTAGTAGCAGCAGGATGAGTGGATTTAGGTACGATGACTCTCAGTGAAAAAAGTCACAGAGAAAAAGACACTTATCCTAAGATATCACTGAGAGAGGGAATGTCAAAATCGCTACACTTGAACTGAATTACAAAACAGAACAGAGTCACACATTTAGAAAACACACTATGGCTGCTTAACGGGAAAGGTGAGGTGGGGTGATGCATAAAACAAGGGTTTGAAATTAGCTCAGATACCGTTCCACAAGCCAAATATGTAATAGACAAGACCTACTCCCTGCTCAGTGAACTGGACTCAACAGCCCCTATTCACCGCCCAAGAATACATCTGACTAGTAAGAGTCTTAAAACCTATGTATTGATCTCTCTCTGGAAGTGAATCAAGAGGGTGTAAAGCGGCATAAACACAGCAGTGAAAAGCAGCTAAACCCCATTATAAAAATAGATTACTTAAAAAAAAACCCCATAAAACAAAGACAGTGAAAGAGAGAGAAATTCTTACAAAATCCGTTCAGGGGCTCTGATGCAACCTGGATTGACCATATCTAGACCCACAGCTGGATGAGACATAAGGCTGGACACTCTTGGGGCTGAGAGGATTGGTGGGCTTGGGTGAGCAAACGCAGACCCTTTAAAGTCATACTGCGTGGTACCCATGCCGTGGGTCCCAAATCTCCAGGTTCAAGGGCATCTTCCTACATCGAAAACATGCATGGGAAACCCAGAAGATGGTACGCCGTGTGATCGGGAAAGGTTTCTCAAACGCACCTCATCTCTCCTCTCCTTCTGCTCGGGTTCGCCATTCCAGCCGCTGGACTAACAATCTCCCTACTTGGAGAATCAGCACCTTTAACCTCCTGTTTCGTAAAGGTCGCAATTTGGCCTGAGGATGAACGGGAAGAGGGGGAACCAGTGAGAGACCAGCTCTAGGTGTTGGGACAGGCACAGGTCACTCTATTTTCCCATCAGGAAGAAGAATGAACCACAGGCTCAGCCTGCCCCCCGGAACCAGAATACGGCCTGAAGCAATCCTGCGCTTTGGCGGCCAGCTCCCAAAAAAGCGAGTTGACAAATGGAGCTCAGGGGCACTGCAACTCACAAACCTGCAGAGTTATAAATGATAACTCTCGTCCACAAATATATTGAGGGAAGGCAACGAGGAGGATTGGAAAGCAAGGCAGAATTGCAGGAAACAGGTTTCAGGAGGCAGACTCGACTCGCCTTGAAAGCACATGAAAAGCGGCAAAGCGTTGACAATGATGCCCTTGGCCAAAAAGGGCGTATGCGTTTTTCCCTGAATATATTCAGGGAAAAACGCATACGCCCTTTTTGGCCAACCAGGCAAGCCGGAAAGGCAAATCAGCGCTACAAAGAAGTCTCGCTTGCCATCGGTCAAAAGGGCCATGCTGAAAAAAGTGTAAAAACCAGAAATGCAGGACAGGCCATGGAGACATTGGAGCCTTGCTACGCTGATGGGCGGGCTGTAAATTGCCAACAGCCACTCTGGAGAAGTGTACGGTGTGTCCTGAAACATGTAATAAGCACAGCTTAGAGAGCATAGGGCACTTCCACTCATGGGCGTATAAATCGGGAAACCTAAAAATCAACAAGACACAGGCACCCCAAAGTTTAGGGCTGTTCTGTTTCCAAGAACCTCCACTTCGGTACACCTTCAATATCCCAGGAAAGCGAAAAATGGATAAAGAAGTTGTGGTACTTAGGCACAATGGAATATCACTCAGCCATGAAATCAATGTCATAAGGCTAGTAGCAGCAGGATGAGTGGATTTAGGTACGATGACTCTCAGTGAAAAAAGTCACAGAGAAAAAGACACTTATCCTAAGATATCACTGAGAGAGGGAATGTCAAAATCGCTACACTTGAACTGAATTACAAAACAGAACAGAGTCACACATTTAGAAAACACACTATGGCTGCTTAACGGGAAAGGTGAGGTGGGGTGATGCATAAAACAAGGGTTTGAAATTAGCTCAGATACCGTTCCACAAGCCAAATATGTAATAGACAAGACCTACTCCCTGCTCAGTGAACTGGACTCAACAGCCCCTATTCACCGCCCAAGAATACATCTGACTAGTAAGAGTCTTAAAACCTATGTATTGATCTCTCTCTGGAAGTGAATCAAGAGGGTGTAAAGCGGCATAAACACAGCAGTGAAAAGCAGCTAAACCCCATTATAAAAATAGATTACTTAAAAAAAAACCCCATAAAACAAAGACAGTGAAAGAGAGAGAAATTCTTACAAAATCCGTTCAGGGGCTCTGATGCAACCTGGATTGACCATATCTAGACCCACAGCTGGATGAGACATAAGGCTGGACACTCTTGGGGCTGAGAGGATTGGTGGGCTTGGGTGAGCAAACGCAGACCCTTTAAAGTCATACTGCGTGGTACCCATGCCGTGGGTCCCAAATCTCCAGGTTCAAGGGCATCTTCCTACATCGAAAACATGCATGGGAAACCCAGAAGATGGTACGCCGTGTGATCGGGAAAGGTTTCTCAAACGCACCTCATCTCTCCTCTCCTTCTGCTCGGGTTCGCCATTCCAGCCGCTGGACTAACAATCTCCCTACTTGGAGAATCAGCACCTTTAACCTCCTGTTTCGTAAAGGTCGCAATTTGGCCTGAGGATGAACGGGAAGAGGGGGAACCAGTGAGAGACCAGCTCTAGGTGTTGGGACAGGCACAGGTCACTCTATTTTCCCATCAGGAAGAAGAATGAACCACAGGCTCAGCCTGCCCCCCGGAACCAGAATACGGCCTGAAGCAATCCTGCGCTTTGGCGGCCAGCTCCCAAAAAAGCGAGTTGACAAATGGAGCTCAGGGGCACTGCAACTCACAAACCTGCAGAGTTATAAATGATAACTCTCGTCCACAAATATATTGAGGGAAGGCAACGAGGAGGATTGGAAAGAAAGGCAGAATTGCAGGAAACAGGTTTCAGGAGGCAGACTCGACTCGCCTTGAAAGCACATGAAAAGCGGCAAAGCGTTGACAATGATGCCCTTGGCCAAAAAGGGCGTATGCGTTTTTCCCTGAATATATTCAGGGAAAAACGCATACGCCCTTTTTGGCCAACCAGGCAAGCCGGAAAGGCAAATCAGCGCTACAAAGAAGGCTCGCTTGCCATCGGTCAAAAGGGCCATGCTGAAAAACGTGTAAAAACCAGAAATGCAGGACAGGCCATGGAGACATGGGAGCCTTGCTACGCTGATGGGCGGGCTGTAAATTGCCAACAGCCACTCTGGAGAAGTGTACGGTGTGTCCTGAAACATGTAATAAGCACAGCTTAGAGAGCATAGGGCACTTCCACTCATGGGCGTATAAATCGGGAAACCTAAAAATCAACAAGACACAGGCACCCCAAAGTTTAGGGCTGCTCTGTTTCCAAGAACCTCCACTTCGGTACACCTTCAATATCCCAGGAAAGCGAAAAATGGATAAAGAAGTTGTGGTACTTAGGCACAAGGGAATATCACTCAGCCATGAAATCAATGTCATAAGGCTAGTAGCAGCAGGATGAGTGGATTTAGGTACGATGACTCTCAGTGAAAAAAGTCACAGAGAAAAAGACACTTATCCTAAGATATCACTGAGAGAGGGAATGTCAAAATCGCTACACTTGAACTGAATTACAAAACAGAACAGAGTCACACATTTAGAAAACACACTATGGCTGCTTAACGGGAAAGGTGAGGTGGGGTGATGCATAAAACAAGGGTTTGAAATTAGCTCAGATACCGTTCCACAAGCCAAATATGTAATAGACAAGACCTACTCCCTGCTCAGTGAACTGGACTCAACAGCCCCTATTCACCGCCCAAGAATACATCTGACTAGTAAGAGTCTTAAAACCTATGTATTGATCTCTCTCTGGAAGTGAATCAAGAGGGTGTAAAGCGGCATAAACACAGCAGTGAAAAGCAGCTAAACCCCATTATAAAAATAGATTACTTAAAAAAAAACCCCATAAAACAAAGACAGTGAAAGAGAGAGAAATTCTTACAAAATCCGTTCAGGGGCTCTGATGCAACCTGGATTGACCATATCTAGACCCACAGCTGGATGAGACATAAGGCTGGACACTCTTGGGGCTGAGAGGATTGGTGGGCTTGGGTGAGCAAACGCAGACCCTTTAAAGTCATACTGCGTGGTACCCATGCCGTGGGTCCCAAATCTCCAGGTTCAAGGGCATCTTCCTACATCGAAAACATGCATGGGAAACCCAGAAGATGGTACGCCGTGTGATCGGGAAAGGTTTCTCAAACGCACCTCATCTCTCCTCTCCTTCTGCTCGGGTTCGCCATTCCAGCCGCTGGACTAACAATCTCCCTACTTGGAGAATCAGCACCTTTAACCTCCTGTTTCGTAAAGGTCGCAATTTGGCCTGAGGATGAACGGGAAGAGGGGGAACCAGTGAGAGACCAGCTCTAGGTGTTGGGACAGGCACAGGTCACTCTATTTTCCCATCAGGAAGAAGAATGAACCACAGGCTCAGCCTGCCCCCCGGAACCAGAATACGGCCTGAAGCAATCCTGCGCTTTGGCGGCCAGCTCCCAAAAAAGCGAGTTGACAAATGGAGCTCAGGGGCACTGCAACTCACAAACCTGCAGAGTTATAAATGATAACTCTCGTCCACAAATATATTGAGGGAAGGCAACGAGGAGGATTGGAAAGCAAGGCAGAATTGCAGGAAACAGGTTTCAGGAGGCAGACTCGACTCGCCTTGAAAGCACATGAAAAGCGGCAAAGCGTTGACAATGATGCCCTTGGCCAAAAAGGGCGTATGCGTTTTTCCCTGAATATATTCAGGGAAAAACGCATACGCCCTTTTTGGCCAACCAGGCAAGCCGGAAAGGCAAATCAGCGCTACAAAGAAGTCTCGCTTGCCATCGGTCAAAAGGGCCATGCTGAAAAAAGTGTAAAAACCAGAAATGCAGGACAGGCCATGGAGACATGGGAGCCTTGCTACGCTGATGGGCGGGCTGTAAATTGCCAACAGCCACTCTGGAGAAGTGTACGGTGTGTCCTGAAACATGTAATAAGCACAGCTTAGAGAGCATAGGGCACTTCCACTCATGGGCGTATAAATCGGGAAACCTAAAAATCAACAAGACACAGGCACCCCAAAGTTTAGGGCTGTTCTGTTTCCAAGAACCTCCACTTCGGTACACCTTCAATATCCCAGGAAAGCGAAAAATGGATAAAGAAGTTGTGGTACTTAGGCACAATGGAATATCACTCAGCCATGAAATCAATGTCATAAGGCTAGTAGCAGCAGGATGAGTGGATTTAGGTACGATGACTCTCAGTGAAAAAAGTCACAGAGAAAAAGACACTTATCCTAAGATATCACTGAGAGAGGGAATGTCAAAATCGCTACACTTGAACTGAATTACAAAACAGAACAGAGTCACACATTTAGAAAACACACTATGGCTGCTTAACGGGAAAGGTGAGGTGGGGTGATGCATAAAACAAGGGTTTGAAATTAGCTCAGATACCGTTCCACAAGCCAAATATGTAATAGACAAGACCTACTCCCTGCTCAGTGAACTGGACTCAACAGCCCCTATTCACCGCCCAAGAATACATCTGACTAGTAAGAGTCTTAAAACCTATGTATTGATCTCTCTCTGGAAGTGAATCAAGAGGGTGTAAAGCGGCATAAACACAGCAGTGAAAAGCAGCTAAACCCCATTATAAAAATAGATTACTTAAAAAAAAACCCCATAAAACAAAGACAGTGAAAGAGAGAGAAATTCTTACAAAATCCGTTCAGGGGCTCTGATGCAACCTGGATTGACCATATCTAGACCCACAGCTGGATGAGACATAAGGCTGGACACTCTTGGGGCTGAGAGGATTGGTGGGCTTGGGTGAGCAAACGCAGACCCTTTAAAGTCATACTGCGTGGTACCCATGCCGTGGGTCCCAAATCTCCAGGTTCAAGGGCATCTTCCTACATCGAAAACATGCATGGGAAACCCAGAAGATGGTACGCCGTGTGATCGGGAAAGGTTTCTCAAACGCACCTCATCTCTCCTCTCCTTCTGCTCGGGTTCGCCATTCCAGCCGCTGGACTAACAATCTCCCTACTTGGAGAATCAGCACCTTTAACCTCCTGTTTCGTAAAGGTCGCAATTTGGCCTGAGGATGAACGGGAAGAGGGGGAACCAGTGAGAGACCAGCTCTAGGTGTTGGGACAGGCACAGGTCACTCTATTTTCCCATCAGGAAGAAGAATGAACCACAGGCTCAGCCTGCCCCCCGGAACCAGAATACGGCCTGAAGCAATCCTGCGCTTTGGCGGCCAGCTCCCAAAAAAGCGAGTTGACAAATGGAGCTCAGGGGCACTGCAACTCACAAACCTGCAGAGTTATAAATGATAACTCTCGTCCACAAATATATTGAGGGAAGGCAACGAGGAGGATTGGAAAGAAAGGCAGAATTGCAGGAAACAGGTTTCAGGAGGCAGACTCGACTCGCCTTGAAAGCACATGAAAAGCGGCAAAGCGTTGACAATGATGCCCTTGGCCAAAAAGGGCGTATGCGTTTTTCCCTGAATATATTCAGGGAAAAACGCATACGCCCTTTTTGGCCAACCAGGCAAGCCGGAAAGGCAAATCAGCGCTACAAAGAAGTCTCGCTTGCCATCGGTCAAAAGGGCCATGCTGAAAAAAGTGTAAAAACCAGAAATGCAGGACAGGCCATGGAGACATGGGAGCCTTGCTACGCTGATGGGCGGGCTGTAAATTGCCAACAGCCACTCTGGAGAAGTGTACGGTGTGTCCTGAAACATGTAATAAGCACAGCTTAGAGAACATAGGGCACTTCCACTCATGGGCGTATAAATCGGGAAACCTAAAAATCAACAAGACACAGGCACCCCAAAGTTTAGGGCTGCTCTGTTTCCAAGAACCTCCACTTCGGTACACCTTCAATATCCCAGGAAAGCGAAAAATGGATAAAGAAGTTGTGGTACTTAGGCACAATGGAATATCACTCAGCCATGAAATCAATGTCATAAGGCTAGTAGCAGCAGGATGAGTGGATTTAGGTACGATGACTCTCAGTGAAAAAAGTCACAGAGAAAAAGACACTTATCCTAAGATATCACTGAGAGAGGGAATGTCAAAATCGCTACACTTGAACTGAATTACAAAACAGAACAGAGTCACACATTTAGAAAACACACTATGGCTGCTTAACGGGAAAGGTGAGGTGGGGTGATGCCTAAAACAAGGGTTTGAAATTAGCTCAGATACCGTTCCACAAGCCAAATATGTAATAGACAAGACCTACTCCCTGCTCAGTGAACTGGACTCAACAGCCCCTATTCACCGCCCAAGAATACATCTGACTAGTAAGAGTCTTAAAACCTATGTATTGATCTCTCTCTGGAAGTGAATCAAGAGGGTGTAAAGCGGCATAAACACAGCAGTGAAAAGCAGCTAAACCCCATTATAAAAATAGATTACTTAAAAAAAAACCCCATAAAACAAAGACAGTGAAAGAGAGAGAAATTCTTACAAAATCCGTTCAGGGGCTCTGATGCAACCTGGATTGACCATATCTAGACCCACAGCTGGATGAGACATAAGGCTGGACACTCTTGGGGCTGAGAGGATTGGTGAGCTTGGGTGAGCAAACGCAGACCCTTTAAAGTCATACTGCGTGGTACCCATGCCGTGGGTCCCAAATCTCCAGGTTCAAGGGCATCTTCCTACATCGAAAACATGCATGGGAAACCCAGAAGATGGTACGCCGTGTGATCGGGAAAGGTTTCTCAAACGCACCTCATCTCTCCTCTCCTTCTGCTCGGGTTCGCCATTCCAGCCGCTGGACTAACAATCTCCCTACTTGGAGAATCAGCACCTTTAACCTCCTGTTTCGTAAAGGTCGCAATTTGGCCTGAGGATGAACGGGAAGAGGGGGAACCAGTGAGAGACCAGCTCTAGGTGTTGGGACAGGCACAGGTCACTCTATTTTCCCATCAGGAAGAAGAATGAACCACAGGCTCAGCCTGCCCCCCGGAACCAGAATACGGCCTGAAGCAATCCTGCGCTTTGGCGGCCAGCTCCCAAAAAAGCCAGTTGACAAATGGAGCTCAGGGGCACTGCAACTCACAAACCTGCAGAGTTATAAATGATAACTCTCGTCCACAAATATATTGAGGGAAGGCAACGAGGAGGATTGGAAAGCAAGGCAGAATTGCAGGAAACAGGTTTCAGGAGGCAGACTCGACTCGCCTTGAAAGCACATGAAAAGCGGCACAGCGTTGACAATGATGCCCTTGGCCAAAAAGGGCGTATGCGTTTTTCCCTGAATATATTCAGGGAAAAACGCATACGCCCTTTTTGGCCAACCAGGCAAGCCGGCAAGGCAAATCAGCGCTACAAAGAAGTCTCGCTTGCCATCGGTCAAAAGGGCCATGCTGAAAAAAGTGTAAAAACCAGAAATGCAGGACAGGCCATGGAGACATGGGAGCCTTGCTACGCTGATGGGCGGGCTGTAAATTGCCAACAGCCACTCTGGAGAAGTGTACGGTGTGTCCTGAAACATGTAATAAGCACAGCTTAGAGAGCATAGGGCACTTCCTCTCATGGGCGTATAAATCGGGAAACCTAAAAATCAACAAGACACAGGCACCCCAAAGTTTAGGGCTGCTCTGTTTCCAAGAACCTCCACTTCGGTACACCTTCAATATCCCAGGAAAGCGAAAAATGGATAAAGAAGTTGTGGTACTTAGGCACAATGGAATATCACTCAGCCATGAAATCAATGTCATAAGGCTAGTAGCAGCAGGATGAGTGGATTTAGGTACGATGACTCTCAGTGAAAAAAGTCACAGAGAAAAAGACACTTATCCTAAGATATCACTGAGAGAGGGAATGTCAAAATCGCTACACTTGAACTGAATTACAAAACAGAACAGAGTCACACATTTAGAAAACACACTATGGCTGCTTAACGGGAAAGGTGAGGTGGGGTGATGCATAAAACAAGGGTTTGAAATTAGCTCAGATACCGTTCCACAAGCCAAATATGTAATAGACAAGACCTACTCCCTGCTCAGTGAACTGGACTCAACAGCCCCTATTCACCGCCCAAGAATACATCTGACTAGTAAGAGTCTTAAAACCTATGTATTGATCTCTCTCTGGAAGTGAATCAAGAGGGTGTAAAGCGGCATAAACACAGCAGTGAAAAGCAGCTAAACCCCATTATAAAAATAGATTACTTGAAAAAAAACCCCGTAAAACAAAGACAGTGAAAGAGAGAGAAATTCTTACAAAATCCGTTCAGGGGCTCTGATGCAACCTGGATTGACCATATCTAGACCCACAGCTGGATGAGACATGAGGCTGGACACTCTTGGGGCTGAGAGGATTGGTGAGCTTGGGTGAGCAAACGCAGACCCTTTAACGTCATACTGCGTGGTACCCATGCCGTGGGTCCCAAATCTCCAGGTTCAAGGGCATCTTCCTACATCGAAAACATGCGTGGGAAACCCAGAAGATGGTACGCCGTGTGATCGGGAAAGGTTTCTCAAACGCACCTCATTTCTCCTCTCCTTGTGCTCGGGTTCGCCATTCCAGCCGCTCGACTAACAATCTCCCTACTTGGAGAATCAGCACCTTTAACCTCCTGTTTCGGACAGGTCGCAATTTGGCCTGAGGATGAACGGGAAGAGGGGGAACCAATGAGAGACTAGCTCTAGGTGTTGGGACAGGCACAGGTCACTCTATTTTCCCATCAGGAAGAAGAATGAACCACAGGCTCAGCCTGCCCCCCGGAACCAGAATACGGCCGGAAGCAATCCTGCGCTTTGGCGGCCAGCTCCCAAAAAAGCGGGTTGACAAATGGAGCTCAGGGGCACTGCAACTCACAAACCTGCAGAGTTATAAATGATAACTCTCGTCCACAAATATATTGAGGGAAGGCAACGAGGAGGATTGGAAAGCAAGGCAGAATTGCAGGAAACAGGTTTCAGGAGGCAGACTCGACTCGCCTTGAAAGCACATGAAAAGCGGCAAAGCGTTGACAATGATGCCCTTGGCCAAAAAGGGCGTATGCGTTTTTCCCTGAATATATTCAGGGAAAAACGCATACGCCCTTTTTGGCCAACCAGGCAAGCCGGAAAGGCAAATCACCGCTACAAAGAAGTCTCGCTTGCCATCGGTCAAAAGGGCCATGCTGAAAAAAGTGTAAAAACCAGAAATGCAGGACAGGCCATGGAGACATGGGAGCCTTGCTACGCTGATGGGCGGGCTGTAAATTGCCAACAGCCACTCTGGAGAAGTGTACGGTGTGTCCTGAAACATGTAATAAGCACAGCTTAGAGAGCATAGGGCACTTCCACTCATGGGCGTATAAATCGGGAAACCTAAAAATCAACAAGACACAGGCACCCCAAAGTTTAGGGCTGCCCTGTTTCCAAGAACCTCCACTTCGGTACACCTTCAATATCCCAGGAAAGCGAAAAATGGATAAAGAAGTTGTGGTACTTAGGCACAAGGGAATATCACTCAGCCATGAAATCAATGTCATAAGGCTAGTAGCAGCAGGATGAGTGGATTTAGGTACGATGACTCTCAGTGAAATAAGTCACAGAGAAAAAGACACTTATCCTAAGATATCACTGATAGAGGGAATGTCAAAATCGCTACACTTGAACTGAATTACAAAACAGAACAGAGTCACACATTTAGAAAACACACTATGGCTGCTTAACGGGAAAGGTGAGGTGGGGTGATGCATAAAACAAGGGTTTGAAATTAGCTCAGATACCGTTCCACAAGCCAAATATGTAATAGACAAGACCTACTCCCTGCTCAGTGAACTGGACTCAACAGCCCCTATTCACCGCCCAAGAATATATCTGACTAGTAAGAGTCTTAAAACCTATGTATTGATCTCTCTCTGGAAGTGAATCAAGAGGGTGTAAAGCGGCATAAACACAGCAGTGAAAAGCAGCTAAACCCCATTATAAAAATAGATTACTTAAAAAAAACCCCGTAAAACAAAGACAGTGAAAGAGAGAGAAATTCTTACAAAATCCGTTCAGGGGCTCTGATGCAACCTGGATTGACCATATCTAGACCCACAGCTGGATGAGACATGAGGCTGGACACTCTTGGGGCTGAGAGGATTGGTGAGCTTGGGTGAGCAAACGCAGACCCTTTAAAGTCATACTGCGTGGTACCCATGCCGTGGGTCCCAAATCTCCAGGTTCAAGGGCATCTTCCTACATCGAAAACATGCGTGGGAAACCCAGAAGATGGTACACCGTGTGATCGGGAAAGGTTTCTCAAACGCACCTCATTTCTCCTCTCCTTGTGCTCGGGTTCGCCATTCCAGCCGCTCGACTAACAATCTCCCTACTTGGAGAATCAGCACCTTTAACCTCCTGTTTCGGACAGGTCGCAATTTGGCCTGAGGATGAACGGGAAGAGGGGGAACCAATGAGAGACTAGCTCTAGGTGTTGGGACAGGCACAGGTCACTCTATTTTCCCATCAGGAAGAAGAATGAACCACAGGCTCAGCCTGCCCCCCGGAACCAGAATACGGCCTGAAGCAATCCTGCGCTTTGGCGGCCAGCTCCCAAAAAAGCGGGTTGACAAATGGAGCTCAGGGGCACTGCAACTCACAAACCTGCAGAGTTATAAATGATAACTCTCGTCCACAAATATATTGAGGGAAGGCAACGAGGAGGATTGGAAAGCAAGGCAGAATTGCAGGAAACAGGTTTCAGGAGGCAGACTCGACTCGCCTTGAAAGCACATGAAAAGCGGCAAAGCGTTGACAATGATGCCCTTGGCCAAAAAGGGCGTATGCGTTTTTCCCTGAATATATTCAGGGAAAAACGCATACGCCCTTTTTGGCCAACCAGGCAAGCCGGAAAGGCAAATCACCGCTACAAAGAAGTCTCGCTTGCCATCGGTCAAAAGGGCCATGCTGAAAAAAGTGTAAAAACCAGAAATGCAGGACAGGCCATGGAGACATGGGAGCCTTGCTACGCTGATGGGCGGGCTGTAAATTGCCAACAGCCACTCTGGAGAAGTGTACGGTGTGTCCTGAAACATGTAATAAGCACAGCTTAGAGAGCATAGGGCACTTCCACTCATGGGCGTATAAATCGGGAAACCTAAAAATCAACAAGACACAGGCACCCCAAAGTTTAGGGCTGCCCTGTTTCCAAGAACCTCCACTTCGGTACACCTTCAATATCCCAGGAAAGCGAAAAATGGATAAAGAAGTTGTGGTACTTAGGCACAAGGGAATATCACTCAGCCATGAAATCAATGTCATAAGGCTAGTAGCAGCAGGATGAGTGGATTTAGGTACGATGACTCTCAGTGAAATAAGTCACAGAGAAAAAGACACTTATCCTAAGATATCACTGATAGAGGGAATGTCAAAATCGCTACACTTGAACTGAATTACAAAACAGAACAGAGTCACACATTTAGAAAACACACTATGGCTGCTTAACGGGAAAGGTGAGGTGGGGTGATGCATAAAACAAGGGTTTGAAATTAGCTCAGATACCGTTCCACAAGCCAAATATGTAATAGACAAGACCTACTCCCTGCTCAGTGAACTGGACTCAACAGCCCCTATTCACCGCCCAAGAATATATCTGACTAGTAAGAGTCTTAAAACCTATGTATTGATCTCTCTCTGGAAGTGAATCAAGAGGGTGTAAAGCGGCATAAACACAGCAGTGAAAAGCAGCTAAACCCCATTATAAAAATAGATTACTTAAAAAAAACCCCGTAAAACAAAGACAGTGAAAGAGAGAGAAATTCTTACAAAATCCGTTCAGGGGCTCTGATGCAACCTGGATTGACCATATCTAGACCCACAGCTGGATGAGACATGAGGCTGGACACTCTTGGGGCTGAGAGGATTGGTGAGCTTGGGTGAGCAAACGCAGACCCTTTAAAGTCATACTGCGTGGTACCCATGCCGTGGGTCCCAAATCTCCAGGTTCAAGGGCATCTTCCTACATCGAAAACATGCGTGGGAAACCCAGAAGATGGTACACCGTGTGATCGGGAAAGGTTTCTCAAACGCACCTCATTTCTCCTCTCCTTGTGCTCGGGTTCGCCATTCCAGCCGCTCGACTAACAATCTCCCTACTTGGAGAATCAGCACCTTTAACCTCCTGTTTCGGACAGGTCGCAATTTGGCCTGAGGATGAACGGGAAGAGGGGGAACCAATGAGAGACTAGCTCTAGGTGTTGGGACAGGCACAGGTCACTCTATTTTCCCATCAGGAAGAAGAATGAACCACAGGCTCAGCCTGCCCCCCGGAACCAGAATACGGCCTGAAGCAATCCTGCGCTTTGGCGGCCAGCTCCCAAAAAAGCGGGTTGACAAATGGAGCTCAGGGGCACTGCAACTCACAAACCTGCAGAGTTATAAATGATAACTCTCGTCCACAAATATATTGAGGGAAGGCAACGAGGAGGATTGGAAAGCAAGGCAGAATTGCAGGAAACAGGTTTCAGGAGGCAGACTCGACTCGCCTTGAAAGCACATGAAAAGCGGCAAAGCGTTGACAATGATGCCCTTGGCCAAAAAGGGCGTATGCGTTTTTCCCTGAATATATTCAGGGAAAAACGCATACGCCCTTTTTGGCCAACCAGGCAAGCCGGAAAGGCAAATCACCGCTACAAAGAAGTCTCGCTTGCCATCGGTCAAAAGGGCCATGCTGAAAAAAGTGTAAAAACCAGAAATGCAGGACAGGCCATGGAGACATGGGAGCCTTGCTACGCTGATGGGCGGGCTGTAAATTGCCAACAGCCACTCTGGAGAAGTGTACGGTGTGTCCTGAAACATGTAATAAGCACAGCTTAGAGAGCATAGGGCACTTCCACTCATGGGCGTATAAATCGGGAAACCTAAAAATCAACAAGACACAGGCACCCCAAAGTTTAGGGCTGCCCTGTTTCCGAGAACCTCCACTTCGGTACACCTTCAATATCCCAGGAAAGAGAAAAATGGATAAAGAAGTTGTGGTACTTAGGCACAAGGGAATATCACTCAGCCATGAAATCAATGTCATAAGGCTAGTAGCAGCAGGATGAGTGGATTTAGGTACGATGACTCTCAGTGAAATAAGTCACAGAGAAAAAGACACTTATCCTAAGATATCACTGAGAGAGGGAATGTCAAAATCGCTACACTTGAACTGAATTACAAAACAGAACAGAGTCACACATTTAGAAAACACACTATGGCTGCTTAACGGGAAAGGTGAGGTGGGGTGATGCATAAAACAAGGGTTTGAAATTAGCTCAGATACCGTTCCACAAGCCAAATATGTAATAGACAAGACCTACTCCCTGCTCAGTGAACTGGACTCAACAGCCCCTATTCACCGCCCAAGAATATATCTGACTAGTAAGACTCTTAAAACCTATGTATTGATCTCTCTCTGGAAGTGAATCAAGAGGGTGTAAAGCGGCATAAACACAGCAGTGAAAAGCAGCTAAACCCCATTATAAAAATAGATTACTTAAAAAAAACCCCGTAAAACAAAGACAGTGAAAGAGAGAGAAATTCTTACAAAATCCGTTCAGGGGCTCTGATGCAACCTGGATTGACCATATCTAGACCCACAGCTGGATGAGACATGAGGCTGGACACTCTTGGGGCTGAGAGGATTGGTGGGCTTGGGTGAGCAAACGCAGACCCTTTAAAGTCATACTGCGTGGTACCCATGCCGTGGGTCCCAAATCTCCAGGTTCAAGGGCATCTTCCTACATCGAAAACATGCGTGGGAAACCCAGAAGATGGTACACCGTGTGATCTGGAAAGGTTTCTCAAACGCACCTCATTTCTCCTCTCCTTGTGCTCGGGTTCGCCATTCCAGCCGCTCGACTAACAATCTCCCTACTTGGAGAATCAGCACCTTTAACCTCCTGTTTCGGACAGGTCGCAATTTGGCCTGAGGATGAACGGGAAGAGGGGGAACCAATGAGAGACTAGCTCTAGGTGTTGGGACAGGCACAGGTCACTCTATTTTCCCATCAGGAAGAAGAATGAACCACAGGCTCAGCCTGCCCCCCGGAACCAGAATACGGCCTGAAGCAATCCTGCGCTTTGGCGGCCAGCTCCCAAAAAAGCGGGTTGACAAATGGAGCTCAGGGGCACTGCAACTCACAAACCTGCAGAGTTATAAATGATAACTCTCGTCCACAAATATATTGAGGGAAGGCAACGAGGAGGATTGGAAAGCAAGGCAGAATTGCAGGAAACAGGTTTCAGGAGGCAGACTCGACTCGCCTTGAAAGCACATGAAAAGCGGCAAAGCGTTGACAATGATGCCCTTGGCCAAAAAGGGCGTATGCGTTTTTCCCTGAATATATTCAGGGAAAAACGCATACGCCCTTTTTGGCCAACCAGGCAAGCCGGAAAGGCAAATCACCGCTACAAAGAAGTCTCGCTTGCCATCGGTCAAAAGGGCCATGCTGAAAAAAGTGTAAAAACCAGAAATGCAGGACAGGCCATGGAGACATGGGAGCCTTGCTACGCTGATGGGCGGGCTGTAAATTGCCAACAGCCACTCTGGAGAAGTGTACGGTGTGTCCTGAAACATGTAATAAGCACAGCTTAGAGAGCATAGGGCACTTCCACTCATGGGCGTATAAATCGGGAAACCTAAAAATCAACAAGACACAGGCACCCCAAAGTTTAGGGCTGCCCTGTTTCCGAGAACCTCCACTTCGGTACACCTTCAATATCCCAGGAAAGAGAAAAATGGATAAAGAAGTTGTGGTACTTAGGCACAAGGGAATATCACTCAGCCATGAAATCAATGTCATAAGGCTAGTAGCAGCAGGATGAGTGGATTTAGGTACGATGACTCTCAGTGAAATAAGTCACAGAGAAAAAGACACTTATCCTAAGATATCACTGAGAGAGGGAATGTCAAAATCGCTACACTTGAACTGAATTACAAAACAGAACAGAGTCACACATTTAGAAAACACACTATGGCTGCTTAACGGGAAAGGTGAGGTGGGGTGATGCATAAAACAAGGGTTTGAAATTAGCTCAGATACCGTTCCACAAGCCAAATATGTAATAGACAAGACCTACTCCCTGCTCAGTGAACTGGACTCAACAGCCCCTATTCACCGCCCAAGAATATATCTGACTAGTAAGACTCTTAAAACCTATGTATTGATCTCTCTCTGGAAGTGAATCAAGAGGGTGTAAAGCGGCATAAACACAGCAGTGAAAAGCAGCTAAACCCCATTATAAAAATAGATTACTTAAAAAAAACCCCGTAAAACAAAGACAGTGAAAGAGAGAGAAATTCTTACAAAATCCGTTCAGGGGCTCTGATGCAACCTGGATTGACCATATCTAGACCCACAGCTGGATGAGACATGAGGCTGGACACTCTTGGGGCTGAGAGGATTGGTGGGCTTGGGTGAGCAAACGCAGACCCTTTAAAGTCATACTGCGTGGTACCCATGCCGTGGGTCCCAAATCTCCAGGTTCAAGGGCATCTTCCTACATCGAAAACATGCGTGGGAAACCCAGAAGATGGTACACCGTGTGATCTGGAAAGGTTTCTCAAACGCACCTCATTTCTCCTCTCCTTGTGCTCGGGTTCGCCATTCCAGCCGCTCGACTAACAATCTCCCTACTTGGAGAATCAGCACCTTTAACCTCCTGTTTCGGACAGGTCGCAATTTGGCCTGAGGATGAACGGGAAGAGGGGGAACCAATGAGAGACTAGCTCTAGGTGTTGGGACAGGCACAGGTCACTCTATTTTCCCATCAGGAAGAAGAATGAACCACAGGCTCAGCCTGCCCCCCGGAACCAGAATACGGCCTGAAGCAATCCTGCGCTTTGGCGGCCAGCTCCCAAAAAAGCGGGTTGACAAATGGAGCTCAGGGGCACTGCAACTCACAAACCTGCAGAGTTATAAATGATAACTCTCGTCCACAAATATATTGAGGGAAGGCAACGAGGAGGATTGGAAAGCAAGGCAGAATTGCAGGAAACAGGTTTCAGGAGGCAGACTCGACTCGCCTTGAAAGCACATGAAAAGCGGCAAAGCGTTGACAATGATGCCCTTGGCCAAAAAGGGCGTATGCGTTTTTCCCTGAATATATTCAGGGAAAAACGCATACGCCCTTTTTGGCCAACCAGGCAAGCCGGAAAGGCAAATCACCGCTACAAAGAAGTCTCGCTTGCCATCGGTCAAAAGGGCCATGCTGAAAAAAGTGTAAAAACCAGAAATGCAGGACAGGCCATGGAGACATGGGAGCCTTGCTACGCTGATGGGCGGGCTGTAAATTGCCAACAGCCACTCTGGAGAAGTGTACGGTGTGTCCTGAAACATGTAATAAGCACAGCTTAGAGAGCATAGGGCACTTCCACTCATGGGCGTATAAATCGGGAAACCTAAAAATCAACAAGACACAGGCACCCCAAAGTTTAGGGCTGCCCTGTTTCCAAGAACCTCCACTTCGGTACACCTTCAATATCCCAGGAAAGCGAAAAATGGATAAAGAAGTTGTGGTACTTAGGCACAAGGGAATATCACTCAGCCATGAAATCAATGTCATAAGGCTAGTAGCAGCAGGATGAGTGGATTTAGGTACGATGACTCTCAGTGAAATAAGTCACAGAGAAAAAGACACTTATCCTAAGATATCACTGAGAGAGGGAATGTCAAAATCGCTACACTTGAACTGAATTACAAAACAGAACAGAGTCACACATTTAGAAAACACACTATGGCTGCTTAACGGGAAAGGTGAGGTGGGGTGATGCATAAAACAAGGGTTTGAAATTAGCTCAGATACCGTTCCACAAGCCAAATATGTAATGGACAAGACCTACTCCCTGCTCAGTGAACTGGACTCAACAGCCCCTATTCACCGCCCAAGAATACATCTGACTAGTAAGAGTCTTAAAACCTATGTATTGATCTCTCTCTGGAAGTGAATCAAGAGGGTGTAAAGCGGCATAAACACAGCAGTGAAAAGCAGCTAAACCCCATTATAAAAATAGATTACTTAAAAAAAAACCCCATAAAACAAAGACAGTGAAAGAGAGAGAAATTCTTACAAAATCCGTTCAGGGGCTCTGATGCAACCTGGATTGACCATATCTAGACCCACAGCTGGATGAGACATAAGGCTGGACACTCTTGGGGCTGAGAGGATTGGTGGGCTTGGGTGAGCAAACGCAGACCCTTTAAAGTCATACTGCGTGGTACCCATGCCGTGGGTCCCAAATCTCCAGGTTCAAGGGCATCTTCCTACATCGAAAACATGCATGGGAAACCCAGAAGATGGTACGCCGTGTGATCGGGAAAGGTTTCTCAAACGCACCTCATCTCTCCTCTCCTTCTGCTCGGGTTCGCCATTCCAGCCGCTCGACTAACAATCTCCCTACTTGGAGAATCAGCACCTTTAACCTCCTGTTTCGTAAAGGTCGCAATTTGGCCTGAGGATGAACGGGAAGAGGGGGAACCAGTGAGAGACCAGCTCTAGGTGTTGGGACAGGCACAGGTCACTCTATTTTCCCATCAGGAAGAAGAATGAACCACAGGCTCAGCCTGCCCCCCGGAACCAGAATACGGCCCGAAGCAATCCTGCGCTTTGGCGGCCAGCTCCCAAAAAAGCGAGTTGACAAATGGAGCTCAGGGGCACTGCAACTCACAAACCTGCAGAGTTATAAATGATAACTCTCGTCCACAAATATATTGAGGGAAGGCAACGAGGAGGATTGGAAAGCAAGGCAGAATTGCAGGAAACAGGTTTCAGGAGGCAGACTCGACTCGCCTTGAAAGCACATGAAAAGCGGCAAAGCGTTGACAATGATGCCCTTGGCCAAAAAGGGCGTATGCGTTTTTCCCTGAATATATTCAGGGAAAAACGCATACGCCCTTTTTGGCCAACCAGGCAAGCCGGAAAGGCAAATCAGCGCTACAAAGAAGGCTCGCTTGCCATCGGTCAAAAGGGCCATGCTGAAAAACGTGTAAAAACCAGAAATGCAGGACAGGCCATGGAGACATGGGAGCCTTGCTACGCTGATGGGCGGGCTGTAAATTGCCAACAGCCACTCTGGAGAAGTGTACGGTGTGTCCTGAAACATGTAATAAGCACAGCTTAGAGAGCATAGGGCACTTCCACTCATGGGCGTATAAATCGGGAAACCTAAAAATCAACAAGACACAGGCACCCCAAAGTTTAGGGCTGCTCTGTTTCCAAGAACCTCCACTTCGGTACACCTTCAATATCCCAGGAAAGCGAAAAATGGATAAAGAAGTTGTGGTACTTAGGCACAATGGAATATCACTCAGCCATGAAATCAATGTCATAAGGCTAGTAGCAGCAGGATGAGTGGATTTAGGTACGATGACTCTCAGTGAAAAAAGTCACAGAGAAAAAGACACTTATCCTAAGATATCACTGAGAGAGGGAATGTCAAAATCGCTACACTTGAACTGAATTACAAAACAGAACAGAGTCACACATTTAGAAAACACACTATGGCTGCTTAACGGGAAAGGTGAGGTGGGGTGATGCATAAAACAAGGGTTTGAAATTAGCTCAGATACCGTTCCACAAGCCAAATATGTAATAGACAAGACCTACTCCCTGCTCAGTGAACTGGACTCAACAGCCCCTATTCACCGCCCAAGAATACATCTGACTAGTAAGAGTCTTAAAACCTATGTATTGATCTCTCTCTGGAAGTGAATCAAGAGGGTGTAAAGCGGCATAAACACAGCAGTGAAAAGCAGCTAAACCCCATTATAAAAATAGATTACTTAAAAAAAAACCCCATAAAACAAAGACAGTGAAAGAGAGAGAAATTCTTACAAAATCCGTTCAGGGGCTCTGATGCAACCTGGATTGACCATATCTAGACCCACAGCTGGATGAGACATAAGGCTGGACACTCTTGGGGCTGAGAGGATTGGTGGGCTTGGGTGAGCAAACGCAGACCCTTTAAAGTCATACTGCGTGGTACCCATGCCGTGGGTCCCAAATCTCCAGGTTCAAGGGCATCTTCCTACATCGAAAGCATGCATGGGAAACCCAGAAGATGGTACGCCGTGTGATCGGGAAAGGTTTCTCAAACGCACCTCATCTCTCCTCTCCTTCTGCTCGGGTTCGCCATTCCAGCCGCTGGACTAACAATCTCCCTACTTGGAGAATCAGCACCTTTAACCTCCTGTTTCGTAAAGGTCGCAATTTGGCCTGAGGATGAACGGGAAGAGGGGGAACCAGTGAGAGACCAGCTCTAGGTGTTGGGACAGGCACAGGTCACTCTATTTTCCCATCAGGAAGAAGAATGAACCACAGGCTCAGCCTGCCCCCCGGAACCAGAATACGGCCCGAAGCAATCCTGCGCTTTGGCGGCCAGCTCCCAAAAAAGCGAGTTGACAAATGGAGCTCAGGGGCACTGCAACTCACAAACCTGCAGAGTTATAAATGATAACTCTCGTCCACAAATATATTGAGGGAAGGCAACGAGGAGGATTGGAAAGCAAGGCAGAATTGCAGGAAACAGGTTTCAGGAGGCAGACTCGACTCGCCTTGAAAGCACATGAAAAGCGGCAAAGCGTTGACAATGATGCCCTTGGCCAAAAAGGGCGTATGCGTTTTTCCCTGAATATATTCAGGGAAAAACGCATACGCCCTTTTTGGCCAACCAGGCAAGCCGGAAAGGCAAATCAGCGCTACAAAGAAGGCTCGCTTGCCATCGGTCAAAAGGGCCATGCTGAAAAACGTGTAAAAACCAGAAATGCAGGACAGGCCATGGAGACATGGGAGCCTTGCTACGCTGATGGGCGGGCTGTAAATTGCCAACAGCCACTCTGGAGAAGTGTACGGTGTGTCCTGAAACATGTAATAAGCACAGCTTAGAGAGCATAGGGCACTTCCACTCATGGGCGTATAAATCGGGAAACCTAAAAATCAACAAGACACAGGCACCCCAAAGTTTAGGGCTGCTCTGTTTCCAAGAACCTCCACTTCGGTACACCTTCAATATCCCAGGAAAGCGAAAAATGGATAAAGAAGTTGTGGTACTTAGGCACAATGGAATATCACTCAGCCATGAAATCAATGTCATAAGGCTAGTAGCAGCAGGATGAGTGGATTTAGGTACGATGACTCTCAGTGAAAAAAGTCACAGAGAAAAAGACACTTATCCTAAGATATCACTGAGAGAGGGAATGTCAAAATCGCTACACTTGAACTGAATTACAAAACAGAACAGAGTCACACATTTAGAAAACACACTATGGCTGCTTAACGGGAAAGGTGAGGTGGGGTGATGCATAAAACAAGGGTTTGAAATTAGCTCAGATACCGTTCCACAAGCCAAATATGTAATAGACAAGACCTACTCCCTGCTCAGTGAACTGGACTCAACAGCCCCTATTCACCGCCCAAGAATACATCTGACTAGTAAGAGTCTTAAAACCTATGTATTGATCTCTCTCTGGAAGTGAATCAAGAGGGTGTAAAGCGGCATAAACACAGCAGTGAAAAGCAGCTAAACCCCATTATAAAAATAGATTACTTAAAAAAAAACCCCATAAAACAAAGACAGTGAAAGAGAGAGAAATTCTTACAAAATCCGTTCAGGGGCTCTGATGCAACCTGGATTGACCATATCTAGACCCACAGCTGGATGAGACATAAGGCTGGACACTCTTGGGGCTGAGAGGATTGGTGAGCTTGGGTGAGCAAACGCAGACCCTTTAAAGTCATACTGCGTGGTACCCATGCCGTGGGTCCCAAATCTCCAGGTTCAAGGGCATCTTCCTACATCGAAAACATGCATGGGAAACCCAGAAGATGGTACGCCGTGTGATCGGGAAAGGTTTCTCAAACGCACCTCATCTCTCCTCTCCTTCTGCTCGGGTTCGCCATTCCAGCCGCTGGACTAACAATCTCCCTACTTGGAGAATCAGCACCTTTAACCTCCTGTTTCGTAAAGGTCGCAATTTGGCCTGAGGATGAACGGGAAGAGGGGGAACCAGTGAGAGACCAGCTCTAGGTGTTGGGACAGGCACAGGTCACTCTATTTTCCCATCAGGAAGAAGAATGAACCACAGGCTCAGCCTGCCCCCCGGAACCAGAATACGGCCTGAAGCAATCCTGCGCTTTGGCGGCCAGCTCCCAAAAAAGCGAGTTGACAAATGGAGCTCAGGGGCACTGCAACTCACAAACCTGCAGAGTTATAAATGATAACTCTCGTCCACAAATATATTGAGGGAAGGCAACGAGGAGGATTGGAAAGCAAGGCAGAATTGCAGGAAACAGGTTTCAGGAGGCAGACTCGACTCGCCTTGAAAGCACATGAAAAGCGGCACAGCGTTGACAATGATGCCCTTGGCCAAAAAGGGCGTATGCGTTTTTCCCTGAATATATTCAGGGAAAAACGCATACGCCCTTTTTGGCCAACCAGGCAAGCCGGCAAGGCAAATCAGCGCTACAAAGAAGTCTCGCTTGCCATCGGTCAAAAGGGCCATGCTGAAAAAAGTGTAAAAACCAGAAATGCAGGACAGGCCATGGAGACATGGGAGCCTTGCTACGCTGATGGGCGGGCTGTAAATTGCCAACAGCCACTCTGGAGAAGTGTACGGTGTGTCCTGAAACATGTAATAAGCACAGCTTAGAGAGCATAGGGCACTTCCTCTCATGGGCGTATAAATCGGGAAACCTAAAAATCAACAAGACACAGGCACCCCAAAGTTTAGGGCTGCTCTGTTTCCAAGAACCTCCACTTCGGTACACCTTCAATATCCCAGGAAAGCGAAAAATGGATAAAGAAGTTGTGGTACTTAGGCACAATGGAATATCACTCAGCCATGAAATCAATGTCATAAGGCTAGTAGCAGCAGGATGAGTGGATTTAGGTACGATGACTCTCAGTGAAAAAAGTCACAGAGAAAAAGACACTTATCCTAAGATATCACTGAGAGAGGGAATGTCAAAATCGCTACACTTGAACTGAATTACAAAACAGAACAGAGTCACACATTTAGAAAACACACTATGGCTGCTTAACGGGAAAGGTGAGGTGGGGTGATGCATAAAACAAGGGTTTGAAATTAGCTCAGATACCGTTCCACAAGCCAAATATGTAATAGACAAGACCTACTCCCTGCTCAGTGAACTGGACTCAACAGCCCCTATTCACCGCCCAAGAATACATCTGACTAGTAAGAGTCTTAAAACCTATGTATTGATCTCTCTCTGGAAGTGAATCAAGAGGGTGTAAAGCGGCATAAACACAGCAGTGAAAAGCAGCTAAACCCCATTATAAAAATAGATTACTTGAAAAAAAACCCCGTAAAACAAAGACAGTGAAAGAGAGAGAAATTCTTACAAAATCCGTTCAGGGGCTCTGATGCAACCTGGATTGACCATATCTAGACCCACAGCTGGATGAGACATGAGGCTGGACACTCTTGGGGCTGAGAGGATTGGTGAGCTTGGGTGAGCAAACGCAGACCCTTTAACGTCATACTGCGTGGTACCCATGCCGTGGGTCCCAAATCTCCAGGTTCAAGGGCATCTTCCTACATCGAAAACATGCGTGGGAAACCCAGAAGATGGTACGCCGTGTGATCGGGAAAGGTTTCTCAAACGCACCTCATTTCTCCTCTCCTTGTGCTCGGGTTCGCCATTCCAGCCGCTCGACTAACAATCTCCCTACTTGGAGAATCAGCACCTTTAACCTCCTGTTTCGGACAGGTCGCAATTTGGCCTGAGGATGAACGGGAAGAGGGGGAACCAATGAGAGACTAGCTCTAGGTGTTGGGACAGGCACAGGTCACTCTATTTTCCCATCAGGAAGAAGAATGAACCACAGGCTCAGCCTGCCCCCCGGAACCAGAATACGGCCGGAAGCAATCCTGCGCTTTGGCGGCCAGCTCCCAAAAAAGCGGGTTGACAAATGGAGCTCAGGGGCACTGCAACTCACAAACCTGCAGAGTTATAAATGATAACTCTCGTCCACAAATATATTGAGGGAAGGCAACGAGGAGGATTGGAAAGCAAGGCAGAATTGCAGGAAACAGGTTTCAGGAGGCAGACTCGACTCGCCTTGAAAGCACATGAAAAGCGGCAAAGCGTTGACAATGATGCCCTTGGCCAAAAAGGGCGTATGCGTTTTTCCCTGAATATATTCAGGGAAAAACGCATACGCCCTTTTTGGCCAACCAGGCAAGCCGGAAAGGCAAATCACCGCTACAAAGAAGTCTCGCTTGCCATCGGTCAAAAGGGCCATGCTGAAAAAAGTGTAAAAACCAGAAATGCAGGACAGGCCATGGAGACATGGGAGCCTTGCTACGCTGATGGGCGGGCTGTAAATTGCCAACAGCCACTCTGGAGAAGTGTACGGTGTGTCCTGAAACATGTAATAAGCACAGCTTAGAGAGCATAGGGCACTTCCACTCATGGGCGTATAAATCGGGAAACCTAAAAATCAACAAGACACAGGCACCCCAAAGTTTAGGGCTGCCCTGTTTCCGAGAACCTCCACTTCGGTACACCTTCAATATCCCAGGAAAGAGAAAAATGGATAAAGAAGTTGTGGTACTTAGGCACAAGGGAATATCACTCAGCCATGAAATCAATGTCATAAGGCTAGTAGCAGCAGGATGAGTGGATTTAGGTACGATGACTCTCAGTGAAATAAGTCACAGAGAAAAAGACACTTATCCTAAGATATCACTGAGAGAGGGAATGTCAAAATCGCTACACTTGAACTGAATTACAAAACAGAACAGAGTCACACATTTAGAAAACACACTATGGCTGCTTAACGGGAAAGGTGAGGTGGGGTGATGCATAAAACAAGGGTTTGAAATTAGCTCACATACCGTTCCACAAGCCAAATATGTAATAGACAAGACCTACTCCCTGCTCAGTGAACTGGACTCAACAGCCCCTATTCACCGCCCAAGAATATATCTGACTAGTAAGACTCTTAAAACCTATGTATTGATCTCTCTCTGGAAGTGAATCAAGAGGGTGTAAAGCGGCATAAACACAGCAGTGAAAAGCAGCTAAACCCCATTATAAAAATAGATTACTTAAAAAAAACCCCGTAAAACAAAGACAGTGAAAGAGAGAGAAATTCTTACAAAATCCGTTCAGGGGCTCTGATGCAACCTGGATTGACCATATCTAGACCCACAGCTGGATGAGACATGAGGCTGGACACTCTTGGGGCTGAGAGGATTGGTGGGCTTGGGTGAGCAAACGCAGACCCTTTAAAGTCATACTGCGTGGTACCCATGCCGTGGGTCCCAAATCTCCAGGTTCAAGGGCATCTTCCTACATCGAAAACATGCGTGGGAAACCCAGAAGATGGTACACCGTGTGATCTGGAAAGGTTTCTCAAACGCACCTCATTTCTCCTCTCCTTGTGCTCGGGTTCGCCATTCCAGCCGCTCGACTAACAATCTCCCTACTTGGAGAATCAGCACCTTTAACCTCCTGTTTCGGACAGGTCGCAATTTGGCCTGAGGATGAACGGGAAGAGGGGGAACCAATGAGAGACTAGCTCTAGGTGTTGGGACAGGCACAGGTCACTCTATTTTCCCATCAGGAAGAAGAATGAACCACAGGCTCAGCCTGCCCCCCGGAACCAGAATACGGCCTGAAGCAATCCTGCGCTTTGGCGGCCAGCTCCCAAAAAAGCGGGTTGACAAATGGAGCTCAGGGGCACTGCAACTCACAAACCTGCAGAGTTATAAATGATAACTCTCGTCCACAAATATATTGAGGGAAGGCAACGAGGAGGATTGGAAAGCAAGGCAGAATTGCAGGAAACAGGTTTCAGGAGGCAGACTCGACTCGCCTTGAAAGCACATGAAAAGCGGCAAAGCGTTGACAATGATGCCCTTGGCCAAAAAGGGCGTATGCGTTTTTCCCTGAATATATTCAGGGAAAAACGCATACGCCCTTTTTGGCCAACCAGGCAAGCCGGAAAGGCAAATCACCGCTACAAAGAAGTCTCGCTTGCCATCGGTCAAAAGGGCCATGCTGAAAAAAGTGTAAAAACCAGAAATGCAGGACAGGCCATGGAGACATGGGAGCCTTGCTACGCTGATGGGCGGGCTGTAAATTGCCAACAGCCACTCTGGAGAAGTGTACGGTGTGTCCTGAAACATGTAATAAGCACAGCTTAGAGAGCATAGGGCACTTCCACTCATGGGCGTATAAATCGGGAAACCTAAAAATCAACAAGACACAGGCACCCCAAAGTTTAGGGCTGCCCTGTTTCCAAGAACCTCCACTTCGGTACACCTTCAATATCCCAGGAAAGCGAAAAATGGATAAAGAAGTTGTGGTACTTAGGCACAAGGGAATATCACTCAGCCATGAAATCAATGTCATAAGGCTAGTAGCAGCAGGATGAGTGGATTTAGGTACGATGACTCTCAGTGAAATAAGTCACAGAGAAAAAGACACTTATCCTAAGATATCACTGAGAGAGGGAATGTCAAAATCGCTACACTTGAACTGAATTACAAAACAGAACAGAGTCACACATTTAGAAAACACACTATGGCTGCTTAACGGGAAAGGTGAGGTGGGGTGATGCATAAAACAAGGGTTTGAAATTAGCTCAGATACCGTTCCACAAGCCAAATATGTAATGGACAAGACCTACTCCCTGCTCAGTGAACTGGACTCAACAGCCCCTATTCACCGCCCAAGAATACATCTGACTAGTAAGAGTCTTAAAACCTATGTATTGATCTCTCTCTGGAAGTGAATCAAGAGGGTGTAAAGCGGCATAAACACAGCAGTGAAAAGCAGCTAAACCCCATTATAAAAATAGATTACTTAAAAAAAAACCCCATAAAACAAAGACAGTGAAAGAGAGAGAAATTCTTACAAAATCCGTTCAGGGGCTCTGATGCAACCTGGATTGACCATATCTAGACCCACAGCTGGATGAGACATAAGGCTGGACACTCTTGGGGCTGAGAGGATTGGTGGGCTTGGGTGAGCAAACGCAGACCCTTTAAAGTCATACTGCGTGGTACCCATGCCGTGGGTCCCAAATCTCCAGGTTCAAGGGCATCTTCCTACATCGAAAACATGCATGGGAAACCCAGAAGATGGTACGCCGTGTGATCGGGAAAGGTTTCTCAAACGCACCTCATCTCTCCTCTCCTTCTGCTCGGGTTCGCCATTCCAGCGGCTGGACTAACAATCTCCCTACTTGGAGAATCAGCACCTTTAACCTCCTGTTTCGTAAAGGTCGCAATTTGGCCTGAGGATGAACGGGAAGAGGGGGAACCAGTGAGAGACCAGCTCTAGGTGTTGGGACAGGCACAGGTCACTCTATTTTCCCATCAGGAAGAAGAATGAACCACAGGCTCAGCCTGCCCCCCGGAACCAGAATACGGCCCGAAGCAATCCTGCGCTTTGGCGGCCAGCTCCCAAAAAAGCGAGTTGACAAATGGAGCTCAGGGGCACTGCAACTCACAAACCTGCAGAGTTATAAATGATAACTCTCGTCCACAAATATATTGAGGGAAGGCAACGAGGAGGATTGGAAAGCAAGGCAGAATTGCAGGAAAGAGGTTTCAGGAGGCAGACTCGACTCGCCTTGAAAGCACATGAAAAGCGGCAAAGCGTTGACAATGATGCCCTTGGCCAAAAAGGGCGTATGCGTTTTTCCCTGAATATATTCAGGGAAAAACGCATACGCCCTTTTTGGCCAACCAGGCAAGCCGGAAAGGCAAATCAGCGCTACAAAGAAGGCTCGCTTGCCATCGGTCAAAAGGGCCATGCTGAAAAACGTGTAAAAACCAGAAATGCAGGACAGGCCATGGAGACATGGGAGCCTTGCTACGCTGATGGGCGGGCTGTAAATTGCCAACAGCCACTCTGGAGAAGTGTACGGTGTGTCCTGAAACATGTAATAAGCACAGCTTAGAGAGCATAGGGCACTTCCACTCATGGGCGTATAAATCGGGAAACCTAAAAATCAACAAGACACAGGCACCCCAAAGTTTAGGGCTGCTCTGTTTCCAAGAACCTCCACTTCGGTACACCTTCAATATCCCAGGAAAGCGAAAAATGGATAAAGAAGTTGTGGTACTTAGGCACAATGGAATATCACTCAGCCATGAAATCAATGTCATAAGGCTAGTAGCAGCAGGATGAGTGGATTTAGGTACGATGACTCTCAGTGAAAAAAGTCACAGAGAAAAAGACACTTATCCTAAGATATCACTGAGAGAGGGAATGTCAAAATCGCTACACTTGAACTGAATTACAAAACAGAACAGAGTCACACATTTAGAAAACACACTATGGCTGCTTAACGGGAAAGGTGAGGTGGGGTGATGCATAAAACAAGGGTTTGAAATTAGCTCAGATACCGTTCCACAAGCCAAATATGTAATAGACAAGACCTACTCCCTGCTCAGTGAACTGGACTCAACAGCCCCTATTCACCGCCCAAGAATACATCTGACTAGTAAGAGTCTTAAAACCTATGTATTGATCTCTCTCTGGAAGTGAATCAAGAGGGTGTAAAGCGGCATAAACACAGCAGTGAAAAGCAGCTAAACCCCATTATAAAAATAGATTACTTAAAAAAAAAACCCATAAAACAAAGACAGTGAAAGAGAGAGAAATTCTTACAAAATCCGTTCAGGGGCTCTGATGCAACCTGGATTGACCATATCTAGACCCACAGCTGGATGAGACATAAGGCTGGACACTCTTGGGGCTGAGAGGATTGGTGGGCTTGGGTGAGCAAACGCAGACCCTTTAAAGTCATACTGCGTGGTACCCATGCCGTGGGTCCCAAATCTCCAGGTTCAAGGGCATCTTCCTACATCGAAAGCATGCATGGGAAACCCAGAAGATGGTACGCCGTGTGATCGGGAAAGGTTTCTCAAACGCACCTCATCTCTCCTCTCCTTCTGCTCGGGTTCGCCATTCCAGCCGCTGGACTAACAATCTCCCTACTTGGAGAATCAGCACCTTTAACCTCCTGTTTCGTAAAGGTCGCAATTTGGCCTGAGGATGAACGGGAAGAGGGGGAACCAGTGAGAGACCAGCTCTAGGTGTTGGGACAGGCACAGGTCACTCTATTTTCCCATCAGGAAGAAGAATGAACCACAGGCTCAGCCTGCCCCCCGGAACCAGAATACGGCCTGAAGCAATCCTGCGCTTTGGCGGCCAGCTCCCAAAAAAGCGAGTTGACAAATGGAGCTCAGGGGCACTGCAACTCACAAACCTGCAGAGTTATAAATGATAACTCTCGTCCACAAATATATTGAGGGAAGGCAACGAGGAGGATTGGAAAGCAAGGCAGAATTGCAGGAAACAGGTTTCAGGAGGCAGACTCGACTCGCCTTGAAAGCACATGAAAAGCGGCAAAGCGTTGACAATGATGCCCTTGGCCAAAAAGGGCGTATGCGTTTTTCCCTGAATATATTCAGGGAAAAACGCATACGCCCTTTTTGGCCAACCAGGCAAGCCGGAAAGGCAAATCAGCGCTACAAAGAAGGCTCGCTTGCCATCGGTCAAAAGGGCCATGCTGAAAAACGTGTAAAAACCAGAAATGCAGGACAGGCCATGGAGACATGGGAGCCTTGCTACGCTGATGGGCAGGCTGTAAATTGCCAACAGCCACTCTGGAGAAGTGTACGGTGTGTCCTGAAACATGTAATAAGCACAGCTTAGAGAGCATAGGGCACTTCCACTCATGGGCGTATAAATCGGGAAACCTAAAAATCAACAAGACACAGGCACCCCAAAGTTTAGGGCTGCTCTGTTTCCAAGAACCTCCACTTCGGTACACCTTCAATATCCCAGGAAAGCGAAAAATGGATAAAGAAGTTGTGTTACTTAGGCACAATGGAATATCACTCAGCCATGAAATCAATGTCATAAGGCTAGTAGCAGCAGGATGAGTGGATTTAGGTACGATGACTCTCAGTGAAAAAAGTCACAGAGAAAAAGACACTTATCCTAAGATATCACTGAGAGAGGGAATGTCAAAATCGCTACACTTGAACTGAATTACAAAACAGAACAGAGTCACACATTTAGAAAACACACTATGGCTGCTTAACGGGAAAGGTGAGGTGGGGTGATGCATAAAACAAGGGTTTGAAATTAGCTCAGATACCGTTCCACAAGCCAAATATGTAATAGACAAGACCTACTCCCTGCTCAGTGAACTGGACTCAACAGCCCCTATTCACCACCCAAGAATACATCTGACTAGTAAGAGTCTTAAAACCTATGTATTGATCTCTCTCTGGAAGTGAATCAAGAGGGTGTAAAGCGGCATAAACACAGCAGTGAAAAGCAGCTAAACCCCATTATAAAAATAGATTACTTAAAAAAAAACCCCATAAAACAAAGACAGTGAAAGAGAGAGAAATTCTTACAAAATCCGTTCAGGGGCTCTGATGCAACCTGGATTGACCATATCTAGACCCACAGCTGGATGAGACATAAGGCTGGACACTCTTGGGGCTGAGAGGATTGGTGGGCTTGGGTGAGCAAACGCAGACCCTTTAAAGTCATACTGCGTGGTACCCATGCCGTGGGTCCCAAATCTCCAGGTTCAAGGGCATCTTCCTACATCGAAAACATGCGTGGGAAACCCAGAAGATGGTACACTGTGTGATCGGGAAAGGTTTCTCAAACGCACCTCATCTCTCCTCTCCTTGTGCTCGGGTTCGCCATTCCAGCGGCTGGACTAACAATCTCCCTACTTGGAGAATCAGCACCTTTAACCTCCTGTTTCGTAAAGGTCGCAATTTGGCCTGAGGATGAACGGGAAGAGGGGGAACCAGTGAGAGACCAGCTCTAGGTGTTGGGACAGGCACAGGTCACTCTATTTTCCCATCAGGAAGAAGAATGAACCACAGGCTCAGCCTGCCCCCCGGAACCAGAATACGGCCCGAAGCAATCCTGCGCTTTGGCGGCCAGCTCCCAAAAAAGCGAGTTGACAAATGGAGCTCAGGGGCACTGCAACTCACAAACCTGCAGAGTTATAAATGATAACTCTCGTCCACAAATATATTGAGGGAAGGCAACGAGGAGGATTGGAAAGCAAGGCAGAATTGCAGGAAACAGGTTTCAGGAGGCAGACTCGACTCGCCTTGAAAGCACATGAAAAGCGGCAAAGCGTTGACAATGATGCCCTTGGCCAAAAAGGGCGTATGCGTTTTTCCCTGAATATATTCAGGGAAAAACGCATACGCCCTTTTTGGCCAACCAGGCAAGCCGTAAAGGCAAATCAGCGCTACAAAGAAGTCTCGCTTGCCATCGGTCAAAAGGGCCATGCTGAAAAAAGTGTAAAAACCAAAAATGCAGGACAGGCCATGGAGACATGGGAGCCTTGCTACGCTGATGGGCGGGCTGTAAATTGCCAACAGCCACTCTGGAGAAGTGTACGGTGTGTCCTGAAACATGTAATAAGCACAGCTTAGAGAGCATAGGGCACTTCCACTCATGGGCGTATAAATCGGGAAACCTAAAAATCAACAAGACACAGGCACCCCAAAGTTTAGGGCTGCTCTGTTTCCAAGAACCTCCACTTCGGTACACCTTCAATATCCCAGGAAAGCGAAAAATGGATAAAGAAGTTGTGGTACTTAGGCACAATGGAATATCACTCAGCCATGAAATCAATGTCATAAGGCTAGTAGCAGCAGGATGAGTGGATTTAGGTACGATGACTCTCAGTGAAAAAAGTCACAGAGAAAAAGACACTTATCCTAAGATATCACTGAGAGAGGGAATGTCAAAATCGCTACACTTGAACTGAATTACAAAACAGAACAGAGTCACACATTTAGAAAACACACTATGGCTGCTTAACGGGAAAGGTGAGGTGGGGTGATGCATAAAACAAGGGTTTGAAATTAGCTCAGATACCGTTCCACAAGCCAAATATGTAATAGACAAGACCTACTCCCTGCTCAGTGAACTGGACTCAACAGCCCCTATTCACCGCCCAAGAATACATCTGACTAGTAAGAGTCTTAAAACCTATGTATTGATCTCTCTCTGGAAGTGAATCAAGAGGGTGTAAAGCGGCATAAACACAGCAGTGAAAAGCAGCTAAACCCCATTATAAAAATAGATTACTTTAAAAAAAACCCCATAAAACAAAGACAGTGAAAGAGAGAGAAATTCTTACAAAATCCGTTCAGGGGCTCTGATGCAACCTGGATTGACCATATCTAGACCCACAGCTGGATGAGACATAAGGCTGGACACTCTTGGGGCTGAGAGGATTGGTGGGCTTGGGTGAGCAAACGCAGACCCTTTAAAGTCATACTGCGTGGTACCCATGCCGTGGGTCCCAAATCTCCAGGTTCAAGGGCATCTTCCTACATCGAAAACATGCATGGGAAACCCAGAAGATGGTACGCCGTGTGATCGGGAAAGGTTTCTCAAACGCACCTCATCTCTCCTCTCCTTCTGCTCGGGTTCGCCATTCCAGCGGCTGGACTAACAATCTCCCTACTTGGAGAATCAGCACCTTTAACCTCCTGTTTCGTAAAGGTCGCAATTTGGCCTGAGGATGAACGGGAAGAGGGGGAACCAGTGAGAGACCAGCTCTAGGTGTTGGGACAGGCACAGGTCACTCTATTTTCCCATCAGGAAGAAGAATGAACCGCAGGCTCAGCCTACCCCCGGAACCAGAATACGGCCCGAAGCAATCCTGCGCTTTGGCGGCCAGCTCCCAAAAAAGCGAGTTGACAAATGGAGCTCAGGGGCACTGCAACTCACAAACCTGCAGAGTTATAAATGATAACTCTCGTCCACAAATATATTGAGGGAAGGCAACGAGGAGGATTGGAAAGCAAGGCAGAATTGCAGGAAACAGGTTTCAGGAGGCAGACTCGACTCGCCTTGAAAGCACATGAAAAGCGGCAAAGCGTTGACAATGATGCCCTT
Organism: Eubalaena glacialis; assembly: GCF_028564815.1. NCBI lineage: Eukaryota > Metazoa > Chordata > Mammalia > Artiodactyla > Balaenidae > Eubalaena > Eubalaena glacialis. The sequence goes on from NC_083722.1 coordinate 120,972,773, forward strand.
GGCCAAAAAGGGCGTATGCGTTTTTCCCTGAATATATTCAGGGAAAAACGCATACGCCCTTTTTGGCCAACCAGGCAAGCCGGAAAGGCAAATCAGCGCTACAAAGAAGTCTCGCTTGCCATCGGTCAAAAGGGCCATGCTGAAAAAAGTGTAAAAACCAAAAATGCAGGACAGGCCATGGAGACATGGGAGCCTTGCTACGCTGATGGGCGGGCTGTAAATTGCCAACAGCCACTCTGGAGAAGTGTACGGTGTGTCCTGAAACATGTAATAAGCACAGCTTAGAGAGCATAGGGCACTTCCACTCATGGGCGTATAAATCGGGAAACCTAAAAATCAACAAGACACAGGCACCCCAAAGTTTAGGGCTGCTCTGTTTCCAAGAACCTCCACTTCGGTACACCTTCAATATCCCAGGAAAGCGAAAAATGGATAAAGAAGTTGTGGTACTTAGGCACAATGGAATATCACTCAGCCATGAAATCAATGTCATAAGGCTAGTAGCAGCAGGATGAGTGGATTTAGGTACGATGACTCTCAGTGAAAAAAGTCACAGAGAAAAAGACACTTATCCTAAGATATCACTGAGAGAGGGAATGTCAAAATCGCTACACTTGAACTGAATTACAAAACAGAACAGAGTCACACATTTAGAAAACACACTATGGCTGCTTAACGGGAAAGGTGAGGTGGGGTGATGCATAAAACAAGGGTTTGAAATTAGCTCAGATACCGTTCCACAAGCCAAATATGTAATAGACAAGACCTACTCCCTGCTCAGTGAACTGGACTCAACAGCCCCTATTCACCGCCCAAGAATACATCTGACTAGTAAGAGTCTTAAAACCTATGTATTGATCTCTCTCTGGAAGTGAATCAAGAGGGTGTAAAGCGGCATAAACACAGCAGTGAAAAGCAGCTAAACCCCATTATAAAAATAGATTACTTAAAAAAAAACCCCATAAAACAAAGACAGTGAAAGAGAGAGAAATTCTTACAAAATCCGTTCAGGGGCTCTGATGCAACCTGGATTGACCATATCTAGACCCACAGCTGGATGAGACATAAGGCTGGACACTCTTGGGGCTGAGAGGATTGGTGGGCTTGGGTGAGCAAACGCAGACCCTTTAAAGTCATACTGCGTGGTACCCATGCCGTGGGTCCCAAATCTCCAGGTTCAAGGGCATCTTCCTACATCGAAAACATGCATGGGAAACCCAGAAGATGGTACACCGTGTGATCGGGAAAGGTTTCTCAAACGCACCTCATCTCTCCTCTCCTTCTGCTCGGGTTCGCCATTCCAGCCGCTCGACTAACAATCTCCCTACTTGGAGAATCAGCACCTTTAACCTCCTGTTTCGTAAAGGTCGCAATTTGGCCTGAGGATGAACGGGAAGAGGGGGAACCAGTGAGAGACCAGCTCTAGGTGTTGGGACAGGCACAGGTCACTCTATTTTCCCATCAGGAAGAAGAATGAACCACAGGCTCAGCCTGCCCCCCGGAACCAGAATACGGCCTGAAGCAATCCTGCGCTTTGGCGGCCAGCTCCCAAAAAAGCGAGTTGACAAATGGAGCTCAGGGGCACTGCAACTCACAAACCTGCAGAGTTATAAATGATAACTCTCGTCCACAAATATATTGAGGGAAGGCAACGAGGAGGATTGGAAAGCAAGGCAGAATTGCAGGAAACAGGTTTCAGGAGGCAGACTCGACTCGCCTTGAAAGCACATGAAAAGCGGCAAAGCGTTGACAATGATGCCCTTGGCCAAAAAGGGCGTATGCGTTTTTCCCTGAATATATTCAGGGAAAAACGCATACGCCCTTTTTGGCCAACCAGGCAAGCCGGAAAGGCAAATCAGCGCTACAAAGAAGTCTCGCTTGCCATCGGTCAAAAGGGCCATGCTGAAAAAAGTGTAAAAACCAGAAATGCAGGACAGGCCATGGAGACATGGGAGCCTTGCTACGCTGATGGGCGGGCTGTAAATTGCCAACAGCCACTCTGGAGAAGTGTACGGTGTGTCCTGAAACATGTAATAAGCACAGCTTAGAGAGCATAGGGCACTTCCTCTCATGGGCGTATAAATCGGGAAACCTAAAAATCAACAAGACACAGGCACCCCAAAGTTTAGGGCTGCTCTGTTTCCAAGAACCTCCACTTCGGTACACCTTCAATATCCCAGGAAAGCGAAAAATGGATAAAGAAGTTGTGGTACTTAGGCACAATGGAATATCACTCAGCCATGAAATCAATGTCATAAGGCTAGTAGCAGCAGGATGAGTGGATTTAGGTACGATGACTCTCAGTGAAAAAAGTCACAGAGAAAAAGACACTTATCCTAAGATATCACTGAGAGAGGGAATGTCAAAATCGCTACACTTGAACTGAATTACAAAACAGAACAGAGTCACACATTTAGAAAACACACTATGGCTGCTTAACGGGAAAGGTGAGGTGGGGTGATGCATAAAACAAGGGTTTGAAATTAGCTCAGATACCGTTCCACAAGCCAAATATGTAATAGACAAGACCTACTCCCTGCTCAGTGAACTGGACTCAACAGCCCCTATTCACCGCCCAAGAATATATCTGACTAGTAAGAGTCTTAAAACCTATGTATTGATCTCTCTCTGGAAGTGAATCAAGAGGGTGTAAAGCGGCATAAACACAGCAGTGGAAAGCAGCTAAACCCCATTATAAAAATAGATTACTTAAAAAAAACCCCAGAAAACAAAGACAGTGAAAGAGAGAGAAATTCTTACAAAGTCCGTTCAGGGGCTCTGATGCAACCTGGATTGACCATATCTAGACCCACAGCTGGATGAGACATGAGGCTGGACACTCTTGGGGCTGAGAGGATTGGTGAGCTTGGGTGAGCAAACGCAGACCCTTTAAAGTCATACTGCGTGGTACCCATGCCGTGGGTCCCAAATCTCCAGGTTCAAGGGCATCTTCCTACATCGAAAACATGCATGGGAAACCCAGAAGATGGTACGCCGTGTGATCGGGAAAGGTTTCTCAAACGCACCTCATCTCTCCTCTCCTTCTGCTCGGGTTCGCCATTCCAGCCGCTCGACTAACAATCTCCCTACTTGGAGAATCAGCACCTTTAACCTCCTGTTTCGTAAAGGTCGCAATTTGGCCTGAGGATGAACGGGAAGAGGGGGAACCAGTGAGAGACCAGCTCTAGGTGTTGGGACAGGCACAGGTCACTCTATTTTCCCATCAGGAAGAAGAATGAACCACAGGCTCAGCCTGCCCCCCGGAACCAGAATACGGCCTGAAGCAATCCTGCGCTTTGGCGGCCAGCTCCCAAAAAAGCGAGTTGACAAATGGAGCTCAGGGGCACTGCAACTCACAAACCTGCAGAGTTATAAATGATAACTCTCGTCCACAAATATATTGAGGGAAGGCAACGAGGAGGATTGGAAAGCAAGGCAGAATTGCAGGAAACAGGTTTCAGGAGGCAGACTCGACTCGCCTTGAAAGCACATGAAAAGCGGCAAAGCGTTGACAATGATGCCCTTGGCCAAAAAGGGCGTATGCGTTTTTCCCTGAATATATTCAGGGAAAAACGCATACGCCCTTTTTGGCCAACCAGGCAAGCCGGAAAGGCAAATCAGCGCTACAAAGAAGGCTCGCTTGCCATCGGTCAAAAGGGCCATGCTGAAAAACGTGTAAAAACCAGAAATGCAGGACAGGCCATGGAGACATGGGAGCCTTGCTACGCTGATGGGCAGGCTGTAAATTGCCAACAGCCACTCTGGAGAAGTGTACGGTGTGTCCTGAAACATGTAATAAGCACAGCTTAGAGAGCATAGGGCACTTCCACTCATGGGCGTATAAATCGGGAAACCTAAAAATCAACAAGACACAGGCACCCCAAAGTTTAGGGCTGCTCTGTTTCCAAGAACCTCCACTTCGGTACACCTTCAATATCCCAGGAAAGCGAAAAATGGATAAAGAAGTTGTGGTACTTAGGCACAATGGAATATCACTCAGCCATGAAATCAATGTCATAAGGCTAGTAGCAGCAGGATGAGTGGATTTAGGTACGATGACTCTCAGTGAAAAAAGTCACAGAGAAAAAGACACTTATCCTAAGATATCACTGAGAGAGGGAATGTCAAAATCGCTACACTTGAACTGAATTACAAAACAGAACAGAGTCACACATTTAGAAAACACACTATGGCTGCTTAACGGGAAAGGTGAGGTGGGGTGATGCATAAAACAAGGGTTTGAAATTAGCTCAGATACCGTTCCACAAGCCAAATATGTAATAGACAAGACCTACTCCCTGCTCAGTGAACTGGACTCAACAGCCCCTATTCACCACCCAAGAATACATCTGACTAGTAAGAGTCTTAAAACCTATGTATTGATCTCTCTCTGGAAGTGAATCAAGAGGGTGTAAAGCGGCATAAACACAGCAGTGAAAAGCAGCTAAACCCCATTATAAAAATAGATTACTTAAAAAAAAACCCCATAAAACAAAGACAGTGAAAGAGAGAGAAATTCTTACAAAATCCGTTCAGGGGCTCTGATGCAACCTGGATTGACCATATCTAGACCCACAGCTGGATGAGACATAAGGCTGGACACTCTTGGGGCTGAGAGGATTGGTGGGCTTGGGTGAGCAAACGCAGACCCTTTAAAGTCATACTGCGTGGTACCCATGCCGTGGGTCCCAAATCTCCAGGTTCAAGGGCATCTTCCTACATCGAAAACATGCGTGGGAAACCCAGAAGATGGTACACTGTGTGATCGGGAAAGGTTTCTCAAACGCACCTCATCTCTCCTCTCCTTGTGCTCGGGTTCGCCATTCCAGCCGCTCGACTAACAATCTCCCTACTTGGAGAATCAGCACCTTTAACCTCCTGTTTCGGACAGCTCGCAATTTGGCCTGAGGATGAACGGGAAGAGGGGGAACCAATGAGAGACCAGCTCTAGGTGTTGGGACAGGCACAGGTCACTCTATTTTCCCATCAGGAAGAAGAATGAACCACAGGCTCAGCCTGCCCCCCGGAACCAGAATACGGCCTGAAGCAATCCTGCGCTTTGGCGGCCAGCTCCCAAAAAAGCGAGTTGACAAATGGAGCTCAGGGGCACTGCAACTCACAAACCGGCAGAGTTATAAATGATAACTCTCGTCCACAAATATATTGAGGGAAGGCAACGAGGAGGATTGGAAAGCAAGGCAGAATTGCAGGAAACAGGTTTCAGGAGGCAGACTCGACTCGCCTTGAAAGCACATGAAAAGCGGCAAAGCGTTGACAATGATGCCCTTGGCCAAAAAGGGCGTATGCGTTTTTCCCTGAATATATTCAGGGAAAAACGCATACGCCCTTTTTGGCCAACCAGGCAAGCCGGAAAGGCAAATCAGCGCTACAAAGAAGGCTCGCTTGCCATCGGTCAAAAGGGCCATGCTGAAAAACGTGTAAAAACCAGAAATGCAGGACAGGCCATGGAGACATGGGAGCCTTGCTACGCTGATGGGCGGGCTGTAAATTGCCAACAGCCACTCTGGAGAAGTGTACGGTGTGTCCTGAAACATGTAATAAGCACAGCTTAGAGAGCATAGGGCACTTCCACTCATGGGCGTATAAATCGGGAAACCTAAAAATCAACAAGACACAGGCACCCCAAAGTTTAGGGCTGCTCTGTTTCCAAGAACCTCCACTTCGGTACACCTTCAATATCCCAGGAAAGCGAAAAATGGATAAAGAAGTTGTGGTACTTAGGCACAATGGAATATCACTCAGCCATGAAATCAATGTCATAAGGCTAGTAGCAGCAGGATGAGTGGATTTAGGTACGAAGACTCTCAGTGAAAAAAGTCACAGAGAAAAAGACACTTATCCTAAGATATCACTGAGAGAGGGAATGTCAAAATCGCTACACTTGAACTGAATTACAAAACAGAACAGAGTCACACATTTAGAAAACACACTATGGCTGCTTAACGGGAAAGGTGAGGTGGGCTGATGCATAAAACAAGGGTTTGAAATTAGCTCAGATACCGTTCCACAAGCCAAATATGTAATAGACAAGACCTACTCCCTGCTCAGTGAACTGCACTCAACAGCCCCTATTCACCGCCCAAGAATATATCTGACTAGTAAGAGTCTTAAAACCTATGTATTGATCTCTCTCTGGAAGTGAATCAAGAGGGTGTAAAGCGGCATAAACACAGCAGTGGAAAGCAGCTAAACCCCATTATAAAAATAGATTACTTAAAAAAAACCCCATAAAACAAAGACAGTGAAAGAGAGAGAAATTCTTACAAAGTCCGTTCAGGGGCTCTGATGCAACCTGGATTGACCATATCTAGACCCACAGCTGGATGAGACATGAGGCTGGACACTCTTGGGGCTGAGAGGATTGGTGAGCTTGGGTGAGCAAACGCAGACCCTTTAAAGTCATACTGCGTGGTACCCATGCCGTGGGTCCCAAATCTCCAGGTTCAAGGGCATCTTCCTACATCGAAAACATGCATGGGAAACCCAGAAGATGGTACGCCGTGTGATCGGGAAAGGTTTCTCAAACGCACCTCATCTCTCCTCTCCTTCTGCTCGGGTTCGCCATTCCAGCCGCTCGACTAACAATCTCCCTACTTGGAGAATCAGCACCTTTAACCTCCTGTTTCGTAAAGGTCGCAATTTGGCCTGAGGATGAACGGGAAGAGGGGGAACCAGTGAGAGACCAGCTCTAGGTGTTGGGACAGGCACAGGTCACTCTATTTTCCCATCAGGAAGAAGAATGAACCACAGGCTCAGCCTGCCCCCCGGAACCAGAATACGGCCTGAAGCAATCCTGCGCTTTGGCGGCCAGCTCCCAAAAAAGCGAGTTGACAAATGGAGCTCAGGGGCACTGCAACTCACAAACCTGCAGAGTTATAAATGATAACTCTCGTCCACAAATATATTGAGGGAAGGCAACGAGGAGGATTGGAAAGCAAGGCAGAATTGCAGGAAACAGGTTTCAGGAGGCAGACTCGACTCGCCTTGAAAGCACATGAAAAGCGGCAAAGCGTTGACAATGATGCCCTTGGCCAAAAAGGGCGTATGCGTTTTTCCCTGAATATATTCAGGGAAAAACGCATACGCCCTTTTTGGCCAACCAGGCAAGCCGGAAAGGCAAATCAGCGCTACAAAGAAGGCTCGCTTGCCATCGGTCAAAAGGGCCATGCTGAAAAACGTGTAAAAACCAGAAATGCAGGACAGGCCATGGAGACATGGGAGCCTTGCTACGCTGATGGGCAGGCTGTAAATTGCCAACAGCCACTCTGGAGAAGTGTACGGTGTGTCCTGAAACATGTAATAAGCACAGCTTAGAGAGCATAGGGCACTTCCACTCATGGGCGTATAAATCGGGAAACCTAAAAATCAACAAGACACAGGCACCCCAAAGTTTAGGGCTGCTCTGTTTCCAAGAACCTCCACTTCGGTACACCTTCAATATCCCAGGAAAGCGAAAAATGGATAAAGAAGTTGTGGTACTTAGGCACAATGGAATATCACTCAGCCATGAAATCAATGTCATAAGGCTAGTAGCAGCAGGATGAGTGGATTTAGGTACGATGACTCTCAGTGAAAAAAGTCACAGAGAAAAAGACACTTATCCTAAGATATCACTGAGAGAGGGAATGTCAAAATCGCTACACTTGAACTGAATTACAAAACAGAACAGAGTCACACATTTAGAAAACACACTATGGCTGCTTAACGGGAAAGGTGAGGTGGGGTGATGCATAAAACAAGGGTTTGAAATTAGCTCAGATACCGTTCCACAAGCCAAATATGTAATAGACAAGACCTACTCCCTGCTCAGTGAACTGGACTCAACAGCCCCTATTCACCACCCAAGAATACATCTGACTAGTAAGAGTCTTAAAACCTATGTATTGATCTCTCTCTGGAAGTGAATCAAGAGGGTGTAAAGCGGCATAAACACAGCAGTGAAAAGCAGCTAAACCCCATTATAAAAATAGATTACTTAAAAAAAAACCCCATAAAACAAAGACAGTGAAAGAGAGAGAAATTCTTACAAAATCCGTTCAGGGGCTCTGATGCAACCTGGATTGACCATATCTAGACCCACAGCTGGATGAGACATAAGGCTGGACACTCTTGGGGCTGAGAGGATTGGTGGGCTTGGGTGAGCAAACGCAGACCCTTTAAAGTCATACTGCGTGGTACCCATGCCGTGGGTCCCAAATCTCCAGGTTCAAGGGCATCTTCCTACATCGAAAACATGCGTGGGAAACCCAGAAGATGGTACACTGTGTGATCGGGAAAGGTTTCTCAAACGCACCTCATCTCTCCTCTCCTTGTGCTCGGGTTCGCCATTCCAGCCGCTCGACTAACAATCTCCCTACTTGGAGAATCAGCACCTTTAACCTCCTGTTTCGGACAGCTCGCAATTTGGCCTGAGGATGAACGGGAAGAGGGGGAACCAATGAGAGACCAGCTCTAGGTGTTGGGACAGGCACAGGTCACTCTATTTTCCCATCAGGAAGAAGAATGAACCACAGGCTCAGCCTGCCCCCCGGAACCAGAATACGGCCTGAAGCAATCCTGCGCTTTGGCGGCCAGCTCCCAAAAAAGCGAGTTGACAAATGGAGCTCAGGGGCACTGCAACTCACAAACCGGCAGAGTTATAAATGATAACTCTCGTCCACAAATATATTGAGGGAAGGCAACGAGGAGGATTGGAAAGCAAGGCAGAATTGCAGGAAACAGGTTTCAGGAGGCAGACTCGACTCGCCTTGAAAGCACATGAAAAGCGGCAAAGCGTTGACAATGATGCCCTTGGCCAAAAAGGGCGTATGCGTTTTTCCCTGAATATATTCAGGGAAAAACGCATACGCCCTTTTTGGCCAACCAGGCAAGCCGGAAAGGCAAATCAGCGCTACAAAGAAGGCTCGCTTGCCATCGGTCAAAAGGGCCATGCTGAAAAACGTGTAAAAACCAGAAATGCAGGACAGGCCATGGAGACATGGGAGCCTTGCTACGCTGATGGGCGGGCTGTAAATTGCCAACAGCCACTCTGGAGAAGTGTACGGTGTGTCCTGAAACATGTAATAAGCACAGCTTAGAGAGCATAGGGCACTTCCACTCATGGGCGTATAAATCGGGAAACCTAAAAATCAACAAGACACAGGCACCCCAAAGTTTAGGGCTGCTCTGTTTCCAAGAACCTCCACTTCGGTACACCTTCAATATCCCAGGAAAGCGAAAAATGGATAAAGAAGTTGTGGTACTTAGGCACAATGGAATATCACTCAGCCATGAAATCAATGTCATAAGGCTAGTAGCAGCAGGATGAGTGGATTTAGGTACGAAGACTCTCAGTGAAAAAAGTCACAGAGAAAAAGACACTTATCCTAAGATATCACTGAGAGAGGGAATGTCAAAATCGCTACACTTGAACTGAATTACAAAACAGAACAGAGTCACACATTTAGAAAACACACTATGGCTGCTTAACGGGAAAGGTGAGGTGGGCTGATGCATAAAACAAGGGTTTGAAATTAGCTCAGATACCGTTCCACAAGCCAAATATGTAATAGACAAGACCTACTCCCTGCTCAGTGAACTGCACTCAACAGCCCCTATTCACCGCCCAAGAATATATCTGACTAGTAAGAGTCTTAAAACCTATGTATTGATCTCTCTCTGGAAGTGAATCAAGAGGGTGTAAAGCGGCATAAACACAGCAGTGGAAAGCAGCTAAACCCCATTATAAAAATAGATTACTTAAAAAAAACCCCATAAAACAAAGACAGTGAAAGAGAGAGAAATTCTTACAAAGTCCGTTCAGGGGCTCTGATGCAACCTGGATTGACCATATCTAGACCCACAGCTGGATGAGACATGAGGCTGGACACTCTTGGGGCTGAGAGGATTGGTGAGCTTGGGTGAGCAAACGCAGACCCTTTAAAGTCATACTGCGTGGTACCCATGCCGTGGGTCCCAAATCTCCAGGTTCAAGGGCATCTTCCTACATCGAAAACATGCATGGGAAACCCAGAAGATGGTACGCCGTGTGATCGGGAAAGGTTTCTCAAACGCACCTCATCTCTCCTCTCCTTCTGCTCGGGTTCGCCATTCCAGCCGCTCGACTAACAATCTCCCTACTTGGAGAATCAGCACCTTTAACCTCCTGTTTCGTAAAGGTCGCAATTTGGCCTGAGGATGAACGGGAAGAGGGGGAACCAGTGAGAGACCAGCTCTAGGTGTTGCGACAGGCACAGGTCACTCTATTTTCCCATCAGGAAGAAGAATGAACCACAGGCTCAGCCTGCCCCCCGGAACCAGAATACGGCCTGAAGCAATCCTGCGCTTTGGCGGCCAGCTCCCAAAAAAGCGAGTTGACAAATGGAGCTCAGGGGCACTGCAACTCACAAACCTGCAGAGTTATAAATGATAACTCTCGTCCACAAATATATTGAGGGAAGGCAACGAGGAGGATTGGAAAGCAAGGCAGAATTGCAGGAAACAGGTTTCAGGAGGCAGACTCGACTCGCCTTGAAAGCACATGAAAAGCGGCAAAGCGTTGACAATGATGCCCTTGGCCAAAAAGGGCGTATGCGTTTTTCCCTGAATATATTCAGGGAAAAACGCATACGCCCTTTTTGGCCAACCAGGCAAGCCGGAAAGGCAAATCAGCGCTACAAAGAAGTCTCGCTTGCCATCGGTCAAAAGGGCCATGCTGAAAAAAGTGTAAAAACCAGAAATGCAGGACAGGCCATGGAGACATGGGAGCCTTGCTACGCTGATGGGCGGGCTGTAAATTGCCAACAGCCACTCTGGAGAAGTGTACGGTGTGTCCTGAAACATGTAATAAGCACAGCTTAGAGAGCATAGGGCACTTCCACTCATGGGCGTATAAATCGGGAAACCTAAAAATCAACAAGACACAGGCACCCCAAAGTTTAGGGCTGCTCTGTTTCCAAGAACCTCCACTTCGGTACACCTTCAATATCCCAGGAAAGCGAAAAATGGATAAAGAAGTTGTGGTACTTAGGCACAATGGAATATCACTCAGCCATGAAATCAATGTCATAAGGCTAGTAGCAGCAGGATGAGTGGATTTAGGTACGATGACTCTCAGTGAAATAAGTCACAGAGAAAAAGACACTTATCCTAAGATATCACTGAGAGAGGGAATGTCAAAATCGCTACACTTGAACTGAATTACAAAACAGAACAGAGTCACACATTTAGAAAACACACTATGGCTGCTTAACGGGAAAGGTGAGGTGGGGTGATGCATAAAACAAGGGTTTGAAATTAGCTCAGATACCGTTCCACAAGCCAAATATGTAATAGACAAGACCTACTCCCTGCTCAGTGAACTGGACTCAACAGCCCCTAGTCACCGCCCAAGAATACATCTGACTAGTAAGAGTCTTAAAACCTATGTATTGATCTCTCTCTGGAAGTGAATCAAGAGGGTGTAAAGCGGCATAAACACAGCAGTGAAAAGCAGCTAAACCCCATTATAAAAATAGATTACTTAAAAAAAAACCCCATAAAACAAAGACAGTGAAAGAGAGAGAAATTCTTACAAAATCCGTTCAGGGGCTCTGATGCAACCTGGATTGACCATATCTAGACCCACAGCTGGATGAGACATAAGGCTGGACACTCTTGGGGCTGAGAGGATTGGTGGGCTTGGGTGAGCAAACGCAGACCCTTTAAAGTCATACTGCGTGGTACCCATGCCGTGGGTCCCAAATCTCCAGGTTCAAGGGCATCTTCCTACATCGAAAACATGCATGGGAAACCCAGAAGATGGTACGCCGTGTGATCGGGAAAGGTTTCTCAAACGCACCTCATCTCTCCTCTCCTTCTGCTCGGGTTCGCCATTCCAGCGGCTGGACTAACAATCTCCCTACTTGGAGAATCAGCACCTTTAACCTCCTGTTTCGTAAAGGTCGCAATTTGGCCTGAGGATGAACGGGAAGAGGGGGAACCAGTGAGAGACCAGCTCTAGGTGTTGGGACAGGCACAGGTCACTCTATTTTCCCATCAGGAAGAAGAATGAACCACAGGCTCAGCCTGCCCCCCGGAACCAGAATACGGCCCGAAGCAATCCTGCGCTTTGGCGGCCAGCTCCCAAAAAAGCGAGTTGACAAATGGAGCTCAGGGGCACTGCAACTCACAAACCTGCAGAGTTATAAATGATAACTCTCGTCCACAAATATATTGAGGGAAGGCAACGAGGAGGATTGGAAAGCAAGGCAGAATTGCAGGAAACAGGTTTCAGGAGGCAGACTCGACTCGCCTTGAAAGCACATGAAAAGCGGCAAAGCGTTGACAATGATGCCCTTGGCCAAAAAGGGCGTATGCGTTTTTCCCTGAATATATTCAGGGAAAAACGCATACGCCCTTTTTGGCCAACCAGGCAAGCCGGAAAGGCAAATCAGCGCTACAAAGAAGTCTCGCTTGCCATCGGTCAAAAGGGCCATGCTGAAAAAAGTGTAAAAACCAAAAATGCAGGACAGGCCATGGAGACATGGGAGCCTTGCTACGCTGATGGGCGGGCTGTAAATTGCCAACAGCCACTCTGGAGAAGTGTACGGTGTGTCCTGAAACATGTAATAAGCACAGCTTAGAGAGCATAGGGCACTTCCACTCATGGGCGTATAAATCGGGAAACCTAAAAATCAACAAGACACAGGCACCCCAAAGTTTAGGGCTGCTCTGTTTCCAAGAACCTCCACTTCGGTACACCTTCAATATCCCAGGAAAGCGAAAAATGGATAAAGAAGTTGTGGTACTTAGGCACAATGGAATATCACTCAGCCATGAAATCAATGTCATAAGGCTAGTAGCAGCAGGATGAGTGGATTTAGGTACGATGACTCTCAGTGAAATAAGTCACAGAGAAAAAGACACTTATCCTAAGATATCACTGAGAGAGGGAATGTCAAAATCGCTACACTTGAACTGAATTACAAAACAGAACAGAGTCACACATTTAGAAAACACACTATGGCTGCTTAACGGGAAAGGTGAGGTGGGGTGATGCATAAAACAAGGGTTTGAAATTAGCTCAGATACCGTTCCACAAGCCAAATATGTAATAGACAAGACCTACTCCCTGCTCAGTGAACTGGACTCAACAGCCCCTAGTCACCGCCCAAGAATACATCTGACTAGTAAGAGTCTTAAAACCTATGTATTGATCTCTCTCTGGAAGTGAATCAAGAGCGTGTAAAGCGGCATAAACACAGCAGTGGAAAGCAGCTAAACCCCATTATAAAAATAGATTACTTAAAAAAAAACCCCATAAAACAAAGACAGTGAAAGAGAGAGAAATTCTTACAAAGTCCGTTCAGGGGCTCTGATGCAACCTGGATTGACCATATCTAGACCCACAGCTGGATGAGACATGAGGCTGGACACTCTTGGGGCTGAGAGGATTGGTGAGCTTGGGTGAGCAAACGCAGACCCTTTAAAGTCATACTGCGTGGTACCCATGCCGTGGGTCCCAAATCTCCAGGTTCAAGGGCATCTTCCTACATCGAAAACATGCATGGGAAACCCAGAAGATGGTACGCCGTGTGATCGGGAAAGGTTTCTCAAACGCACCTCATCTCTCCTCTCCTTCTGCTCGGGTTCGCCATTCCAGCCGCTCGACTAACAATCTCCCTACTTGGAGAATCAGCACCTTTAACCTCCTGTTTCGTAAAGGTCGCAATTTGGCCTGAGGATGAACGGGAAGAGGGGGAACCAGTGAGAGACCAGCTCTAGGTGTTGGGACAGGCACAGGTCACTCTATTTTCCCATCAGGAAGAAGAATGAACCACAGGCTCAGCCTGCCCCCCGGAACCAGAATATGGCCTGAAGCAATCCTGCGCTTTGGCGGCCAGCTCCCAAAAAAGCGAGTTGACAAATGGAGCTCAGGGGCACTGCAACTCACAAACCTGCAGAGTTATAAATGATAACTCTCGTCCACAAATATATTGAGGGAAGGCAACGAGGAGGATTGGAAAGCAAGGCAGAATTGCAGGAAACAGGTTTCAGGAGGCAGACTCGACTCGCCTTGAAAGCACATGAAAAGCGGCAAAGCGTTGACAATGATGCCCTTGGCCAAAAAGGGCGTATGCGTTTTTCCCTGAATATATTCAGGGAAAAACGCATACGCCCTTTTTGGCCAACCAGGCAAGCCGGAAAGGCAAATCAGCGCTACAAAGAAGGCTCGCTTGCCATCGGTCAAAAGGGCCATGCTGAAAAACGTGTAAAAACCAGAAATGCAGGACAGGCCATGGAGACATGGGAGCCTTGCTACGCTGATGGGCGGGCTGTAAATTGCCAACAGCCACTCTGGAGAAGTGTACGGTGTGTCCTGAAACATGTAACAAGCACAGCTTAGAGAGCATAGGGCACTTCCACTCATGGGCGTATAAATCGGGAAACCTAAAAATCAACAAGACACAGGCACCCCAAAGTTTAGGGCTGCTCTGTTTCCAAGAACCTCCACTTCGGTACACCTTCAATATCCCAGGAAAGCGAAAAATGGATAAAGAAGTTGTGGTACTTAGGCACAATGGAATATCACTCAGCCATGAAATCAATGTCATAAGGCTAGTAGCAGCAGGATGAGTGGATTTAGGTACGATGACTCTCAGTGAAAAAAGTCACAGAGAAAAAGACACTTACCCTAAGATATCACTGATAGAGGGAATGTCAAAATCGCTACACTTGAACTGAATTACAAAACAGAACAGAGTCACACATTTAGAAAACACACTATGGCTGCTTAACGGGAAAGGTGAGGTGGGGTGATGCATAAAACAAGGGTTTGAAATTAGCTCAGATACCGTTCCACAAGCCAAATATGTAATAGACAAGACCTACTCCCTGCTCAGTGAACTGGACTCAACAGCCCCTATTCACCGCCCAAGAATACATCTGACTAGTAAGAGTCTTAAAACCTATGTATTGATCTCTCTCTGGAAGTGAATCAAGAGGGTGTAAAGCGGCATAAACACAGCAGTGAAAAGCAGCTAAACCCCATTATAAAAATAGATTACTTAAAAAAAAACCCCATAAAACAAAGACAGTGAAAGAGAGAGAAATTCTTACAAAATCCGTTCAGGGGCTCTGATGCAACCTGGATTGACCATATCTAGACCCACAGCTGGATGAGACATAAGGCTGGACACTCTTGGGGCTGAGAGGATTGGTGGGCTTGGGTGAGCAAACGCAGACCCTTTAAAGTCATACTGCGTGGTACCCATGCCGTGGGTCCCAAATCTCCAGGTTCAAGGGCATCTTCCTACATCGACAACATGCATGGGAAACCCAGAAGATGGTACGCCGTGTGATCGGGAAAGGTTTCTCAAACGCACCTCATCTCTCCTCTCCTTCTGCTCGGGTTCGCCATTCCAGCCGCTCGACTAACAATCTCCCTACTTGGAGAATCAGCACCTTTAACCTCCTGTTTCGTAAAGGTCGCAATTTGGCCTGAGGATGAACGGGAAGAGGGGGAACCAGTGAGAGACCAGCTCTAGGTGTTGGGACAGGCACAGGTCACTCTATTTTCCCATCAGGAAGAAGAATGAACCACAGGCTCAGCCTGCCCCCCGGAACCAGAATACGGCCCGAAGCAATCCTGCGCTTTGGCGGCCAGCTCCCAAAAAAGCGAGTTGACAAATGGAGCTCAGGGGCACTGCAACTCACAAACCTGCAGAGTTATAAATGATAACTCTCGTCCACAAATATATTGAGGGAAGGCAACGAGGAGGATTGGAAAGCAAGGCAGAATTGCAGGAAACAGGTTTCAGGAGGCAGACTCGACTCGCCTTGAAAGCACATGAAAAGCGGCAAAGCGTTGACAATGATGCCCTTGGCCAAAAAGGGCGTATGCGTTTTTCCCTGAATATATTCAGGGAAAAACGCATACGCCCTTTTTGGCCAACCAGGCAAGCCGGAAAGGCAAATCAGCGCTACAAAGAAGTCTCGCTTGCCATCGGTCAAAAGGGCCATGCTGAAAAAAGTGTAAAAACCAGAAATGCAGGACAGGCCATGGAGACATGGGAGCCTTGCTACGCTGATGGGCGGGCTGTAAATTGCCAACAGCCACTCTGGAGAAGTGTACGGTGTGTCCTGAAACATGTAATAAGCACAGCTTAGAGAGCATAGGGCACTTCCACTCATGGGCGTATAAATCGGGAAACCTAAAAATCAACAAGACACAGGCACCCCAAAGTTTAGGGCTGCTCTGTTTCCAAGAACCTCCACTTCGGTACACCTTCAATATCCCAGGAAAGCGAAAAATGGATAAAGAAGTTGTGGTACTTAGGCACAATGGAATATCACTCAGCCATGAAATCAATGTCATAAGGCTAGTAGCAGCAGGATGAGTGGATTTAGGTACGATGACTCTCAGTGAAAAAAGTCACAGAGAAAAAGACACTTATCCTAAGATATCACTGAGAGAGGGAATGTCAAAATCGCTACACTTGAACTGAATTACAAAACAGAACAGAGTCACACATTTAGAAAACACACTATGGCTGCTTAACGGGAAAGGTGAGGTGGGGTGATGCATAAAACAAGGGTTTGAAATTAGCTCAGATACCGTTCCACAAGCCAAATATGTAATAGACAAGACCTACTCCCTGCTCAGTGAACTGGACTCAACAGCCCCTATTCACCGCCCAAGAATACATCTGACTAGTAAGAGTCTTAAAACCTATGTATTGATCTCTCTCTGGAAGTGAATCAAGAGGGTGTAAAGCGGCATAAACACAGCAGTGAAAAGCAGCTAAACCCCATTATAAAAATAGATTACTTAAAAAAAAACCCCATAAAACAAAGACAGTGAAAGAGAGAGAAATTCTTACAAAATCCGTTCAGGGGCTCTGATGCAACCTGGATTGACCATATCTAGACCCACAGCTGGATGAGACATAAGGCTGGACACTCTTGGGGCTGAGAGGATTGGTGGGCTTGGGTGAGCAAACGCAGACCCTTTAAAGTCATACTGCGTGGTACCCATGCCGTGGGTCCCAAATCTCCAGGTTCAAGGGCATCTTCCTACATCGAAAACATGCATGGGAAACCCAGAAGATGGTACGCCGTGTGATCGGGAAAGGTTTCTCAAACGCACCTCATCTCTCCTCTCCTTCTGCTCGGGTTCGCCATTCCAGCCGCTGGACTAAAAATCTCCGTACTTGGAGAATCAGCACCTTTAACCTCCTGTTTCGTAAAGGTCGCAATTTGGCCTGAGGATGAACGGGAAGAGGGGGAACCAGTGAGAGACCAGCTCTAGGTGTTGGGACAGGCACAGGTCACTCTATTTTCCCATCAGGAAGAAGAATGAACCACAGGCTCAGCCTGCCCCCCGGAACCAGAATACAGCCTGAAGCAATCCTGCGCTTTGGCGGCCAGCTCCCAAAAAAGCGAGTTGACAAATGGAGCTCAGGGGCACTGCAACTCACAAACCTGCAGAGTTATAAATGATAACTCTCGTCCACAAATATATTGAGGGAAGGCAACGAGGAGGATTGGAAAGCAAGGCAGAATTGCAGGAAACAGGTTTCAGGAGGCAGACTCGACTCGCCTTGAAAGCACATGAAAAGCGGCAAAGCGTTGACAATGATGCCCTTGGCCAAAAAGGGCGTATGCGTTTTTCCCTGAATATATTCAGGGAAAAACGCATACGCCCTTTTTGGCCAACCAGGCAAGCCGGAAAGGCAAATCAGCGCTACAAAGAAGGCTCGCTTGCCATCGGTCAAAAGGGCCATGCTGAAAAACGTGTAAAAACCAGAAATGCAGGACAGGCCATGGAGACATGGGAGCCTTGCTACGCTGATGGGCGGGCTGTAAATTGCCAACAGCCACTCTGGAGAAGTGTACGGTGTGTCCTGAAACATGTAATAAGCACAGCTTAGAGAGCATAGGGCACTTCCTCTCATGGGCGTATAAATCGGGAAACCTAAAAATCAACAAGACACAGGCACCCCAAAGTTTAGGGCTGCTCTGTTTCCAAGAACCTCCACTTCGGTACACCTTCAATATCCCAGGAAAGCGAAAAATGGATAAAGAAGTTGTGGTACTTAGGCACAATGGAATATCACTCAGCCATGAAATCAATGTCATAAGGCTAGTAGCAGCAGGATGAGTGGATTTAGGTACGATGACTCTCAGTGAAAAAAGTCACAGAGAAAAAGACACTTATCCTAAGATATCACTGAGAGAGGGAATGTCAAAATCGCTACACTTGAACTGAATTACAAAACAGAACAGAGTCACACATTTAGAAAACACACTATGGCTGCTTAACGGGAAAGGTGAGGTGGGGTGATGCATAAAACAAGGGTTTGAAATTAGCTCAGATACCGTTCCACAAGCCAAATATGTAATAGACAAGACCTACTCCCTGCTCAGTGAACTGGACTCAACAGCCCCTATTCACCGCCCAAGAATACATCTGACTAGTAAGAGTCTTAAAACCTATGTATTGATCTCTCTCTGGAAGTGAATCAAGAGGGTGTAAAGCGGCATAAACACAGCAGTGAAAAGCAGCTAAACCCCATTATAAAAATAGATTACTTTAAAAAAAACCCCATAAAACAAAGACAGTGAAAGAGAGAGAAATTCTTACAAAATCCGTTCAGGGGCTCTGATGCAACCTGGATTGACCATATCTAGACCCACAGCTGGATGAGACATAAGGCTGGACACTCTTGGGGCTGAGAGGATTGGTGGGCTTGGGTGAGCAAACGCAGACCCTTTAAAGTCATACTGCGTGGTACCCATGCCGTGGGTCCCAAATCTCCAGGTTCAAGGGCATCTTCCTACATCGAAAACATGCATGGGAAACCCAGAAGATGGTACGCCGTGTGATCGGGAAAGGTTTCTCAAACGCACCTCATCTCTCCTCTCCTTCTGCTCGGGTTCGCCATTCCAGCGGCTGGACTAACAATCTCCCTACTTGGAGAATCAGCACCTTTAACCTCCTGTTTCGTAAAGGTCGCAATTTGGCCTGAGGATGAACGGGAAGAGGGGGAACCAGTGAGAGACCAGCTCTAGGTGTTGGGACAGGCACAGGTCACTCTATTTTCCCATCAGGAAGAAGAATGAACCACAGGCTCAGCCTGCCCCCCGGAACCAGAATACGGCCCGAAGCAATCCTGCGCTTTGGCGGCCAGCTCCCAAAAAAGCGAGTTGACAAATGGAGCTCAGGGGCACTGCAACTCACAAACCTGCAGAGTTATAAATGATAACTCTCGTCCACAAATATATTGAGGGAAGGCAACGAGGAGGATTGGAAAGCAAGGCAGAATTGCAGGAAACAGGTTTCAGGAGGCAGACTCGACTCGCCTTGAAAGCACATGAAAAGCGGCAAAGCGTTGACAATGATGCCCTTGGCCAAAAAGGGCGTATGCGTTTTTCCCTGAATATATTCAGGGAAAAACGCATACGCCCTTTTTGGCCAACCAGGCAAGCCGGAAAGGCAAATCAGCGCTACAAAGAAGTCTCGCTTGCCATCGGTCAAAAGGGCCATGCTGAAAAAAGTGTAAAAACCAGAAATGCAGGACAGGCCATGGAGACATGGGAGCCTTGCTACGCTGATGGGCGGGCTGTAAATTGCCAACAGCCACTCTGGAGAAGTGTACGGTGTGTCCTGAAACATGTAATAAGCACAGCTTAGAGAGCATAGGGCACTTCCACTCATGGGCGTATAAATCGGGAAACCTAAAAATCAACAAGACACAGGCACCCCAAAGTTTAGGGCTGCTCTGTTTCCAAGAACCTCCACTTCGGTACACCTTCAATATCCCAGGAAAGCGAAAAATGGATAAAGAAGTTGTGGTACTTAGGCACAATGGAATATCACTCAGCCATGAAATCAATGTCATAAGGCTAGTAGCAGCAGGATGAGTGGATTTAGGTACGATGACTCTCAGTGAAAAAAGTCACAGAGAAAAAGACACTTATCCTAAGATATCACTGAGAGAGGGAATGTCAAAATCGCTACACTTGAACTGAATTACAAAACAGAACAGAGTCACACATTTAGAAAACACACTATGGCTGCTTAACGGGAAAGGTGAGGTGGGGTGATGCCTAAAACAAGGGTTTGAAATTAGCTCAGATACCGTTCCACAAGCCAAATATGTAATAGACAAGACCTACTCCCTGCTCAGTGAACTGGACTCAACAGCCCCTATTCACCGCCCAAGAATACATCTGACTAGTAAGAGTCTTAAAACCTATGTATTGATCTCTCTCTGGAAGTGAATCAAGAGGGTGTAAAGCGGCATAAACACAGCAGTGAAAAGCAGCTAAACCCCATTATAAAAATAGATTACTTAAAAAAAAACCCCATAAAACAAAGACAGTGAAAGAGAGAGAAATTCTTACAAAATCCGTTCAGGGGCTCTGATGCAACCTGGATTGACCATATCTAGACCCACAGCTGGATGAGACATAAGGCTGGACACTCTTGGGGCTGAGAGGATTGGTGGGCTTGGGTGAGCAAACGCAGACCCTTTAAAGTCATACTGCGTGGTACCCATGCCGTGGGTCCCAAATCTCCAGGTTCAAGGGCATCTTCCTACATCGAAAACATGCATGGGAAACCCAGAAGATGGTACGCCGTGTGATCGGGAAAGGTTTCTCAAACGCACCTCATCTCTCCTCTCCTTCTGCTCGGGTTCGCCATTCCAGCCGCTCGACTAACAATCTCCCTACTTGGAGAATCAGCACCTTTAACCTCCTGTTTCGTAAAGGTCGCAATTTGGCCTGAGGATGAACGGGAAGAGGGGGAACCAGTGAGAGACCAGCTCTAGGTGTTGGGACAGGCACAGGTCACTCTATTTTCCCATCAGGAAGAAGAATGAACCACAGGCTCAGCCTGCCCCCCGGAACCAGAATACGGCCTGAAGCAATCCTGCGCTTTGGCGGCCAGCTCCCAAAAAAGCGAGTTGACAAATGGAGCTCAGGGGCACTGCAACTCACAAACCTGCAGAGTTATAAATGATAACTCTCGTCCACAAATATATTGAGGGAAGGCAACGAGGAGGATTGGAAAGCAAGGCAGAATTGCAGGAAACAGGTTTCAGGAGGCAGACTCGACTCGCCTTGAAAGCACATGAAAAGCGGCAAAGCGTTGACAATGATGCCCTTGGCCAAAAAGGGCGTATGCGTTTTTCCCTGAATATATTCAGGGAAAAACGCATACGCCCTTTTTGGCCAACCAGGCAAGCCGGAAAGGCAAATCAGCGCTACAAAGAAGTCTCGCTTGCCATCGGTCAAAAGGGCCATGCTGAAAAAAGTGTAAAAACCAGAAATGCAGGACAGGCCATGGAGACATGGGAGCCTTGCTACGCTGATGGGCGGGCTGTAAATTGCCAACAGCCACTCTGGAGAAGTGTACGGTGTGTCCTGAAACATGTAATAAGCACAGCTTAGAGAGCATAGGGCACTTCCTCTCATGGGCGTATAAATCGGGAAACCTAAAAATCAACAAGACACAGGCACCCCAAAGTTTAGGGCTGCTCTGTTTCCAAGAACCTCCACTTCGGTACACCTTCAATATCCCAGGAAAGCGAAAAATGGATAAAGAAGTTGTGGTACTTAGGCACAATGGAATATCACTCAGCCATGAAATCAATGTCATAAGGCTAGTAGCAGCAGGATGAGTGGATTTAGGTACGATGACTCTCAGTGAAAAAAGTCACAGAGAAAAAGACACTTATCCTAAGATATCACTGAGAGAGGGAATGTCAAAATCGCTACACTTGAACTGAATTACAAAACAGAACAGAGTCACACATTTAGAAAACACACTATGGCTGCTTAACGGGAAAGGTGAGGTGGGGTGATGCATAAAACAAGGGTTTGAAATTAGCTCAGATACCGTTCCACAAGCCAAATATGTAATAGACAAGACCTACTCCCTGCTCAGTGAACTGGACTCAACAGCCCCTATTCACCGCCCAAGAATACATCTGACTAGTAAGAGTCTTAAAACCTATGTATTGATCTCTCTCTGGAAGTGAATCAAGAGGGTGTAAAGCGGCATAAACACAGCAGTGGAAAGCAGCTAAACCCCATTATAAAAATAGATTACTTAAAAAAAAACCCCATAAAACAAAGACAGTGAAAGAGAGAGAAATTCTTACAAAATCCGTTCAGGGGCTCTGATGCAACCTGGATTGACCATATCTAGACCCACAGCTGGATGAGACATAAGGCTGGACACTCTTGGGGCTGAGAGGATTGGTGGGCTTGGGTGAGCAAACGCAGACCCTTTAAAGTCATACTGCGTGGTACCCATGCCGTGGGTCCCAAATCTCCAGGTTCAAGGGCATCTTCCTACATCGAAAACATGCATGGGAAACCCAGAAGATGGTACGCCGTGTGATCGGGAAAGGTTTCTCAAACGCACCTCATCTCTCCTCTCCTTCTGCTCGGGTTCGCCATTCCAGCCGCTCGACTAACAATCTCCCTACTTGGAGAATCAGCACCTTTAACCTCCTGTTTCGTAAAGGTCGCAATTTGGCCTGAGGATGAACGGGAAGAGGGGGAACCAGTGAGAGACCAGCTCTAGGTGTTGGGACAGGCACAGGTCACTCTATTTTCCCATCAGGAAGAAGAATGAACCACAGGCTCAGCCTGCCCCCCGGAACCAGAATACGGCCTGAAGCAATCCTGCGCTTTGGCGGCCAGCTCCCAAAAAAGCGAGTTGACAAATGGAGCTCAGGGGCACTGCAACTCACAAACCTGCAGAGTTATAAATGATAACTCTCGTCCACAAATATATTGAGGGAAGGCAACGAGGAGGATTGGAAAGCAAGGCAGAATTGCAGGAAACAGGTTTCAGGAGGCAGACTCGACTCGCCTTGAAAGCACATGAAAAGCGGCAAAGCGTTGACAATGATGCCCTTGGCCAAAAAGGGCGTATGCGTTTTTCCCTGAATATATTCAGGGAAAAACGCATACGCCCTTTTTGGCCAACCAGGCAAGCCGGAAAGGCAAATCAGCGCTACAAAGAAGTCTCGCTTGCCATCGGTCAAAAGGGCCATGCTGAAAAAAGTGTAAAAACCAGAAATGCAGGACAGGCCATGGAGACATGGGAGCCTTGCTACGCTGATGGGCGGGCTGTAAATTGCCAACAGCCACTCTGGAGAAGTGTACGGTGTGTCCTGAAACATGTAATAAGCACAGCTTAGAGAGCATAGGGCACTTCCTCTCATGGGCGTATAAATCGGGAAACCTAAAAATCAACAAGACACAGGCACCCCAAAGTTTAGGGCTGCTCTGTTTCCAAGAACCTCCACTTCGGTACACCTTCAATATCCCAGGAAAGCGAAAAATGGATAAAGAAGTTGTGGTACTTAGGCACAATGGAATATCACTCAGCCATGAAATCAATGTCATAAGGCTAGTAGCAGCAGGATGAGTGGATTTAGGTACGATGACTCTCAGTGAAAAAAGTCACAGAGAAAAAGACACTTATCCTAAGATATCACTGAGAGAGGGAATGTCAAAATCGCTACACTTGAACTGAATTACAAAACAGAACAGAGTCACACATTTAGAAAACACACTATGGCTGCTTAACGGGAAAGGTGAGGTGGGGTGATGCATAAAACAAGGGTTTGAAATTAGCTCAGATACCGTTCCACAAGCCAAATATGTAATAGACAAGACCTACTCCCTGCTCAGTGAACTGGACTCAACAGCCCCTATTCACCGCCCAAGAATACATCTGACTAGTAAGAGTCTTAAAACCTATGTATTGATCTCTCTCTGGAAGTGAATCAAGAGGGTGTAAAGCGGCATAAACACAGCAGTGGAAAGCAGCTAAACCCCATTATAAAAATAGATTACTTAAAAAAAACCCCAGAAAACAAAGACAGTGAAAGAGAGAGAAATTCTTACAAAGTCCGTTCAGGGGCTCTGATGCAACCTGGATTGACCATATCTAGACCCACAGCTGGATGAGACATGAGGCTGGACACTCTTGGGGCTGAGAGGATTGGTGAGCTTGGGTGAGCAAACGCAGACCCTTTAAAGTCATACTGCGTGGTACCCATGCCGTGGGTCCCAAATCTCCAGGTTCAAGGGCATCTTCCTACATCGAAAACATGCATGGGAAACCCAGAAGATGGTACGCCGTGTGATCGGGAAAGGTTTCTCAAACGCACCTCATCTCTCCTCTCCTTCTGCTCGGGTTCGCCATTCCAGCCGCTCGACTAACAATCTCCCTACTTGGAGAATCAGCACCTTTAACCTCCTGTTTCGTAAAGGTCGCAATTTGGCCTGAGGATGAACGGGAAGAGGGGGAACCAGTGAGAGACCAGCTCTAGGTGTTGGGACAGGCACAGGTCACTCTATTTTCCCATCAGGAAGAAGAATGAACCACAGGCTCAGCCTGCCCCCCGGAACCAGAATACGGCCGGAAGCAATCCTGCGCTTTGGCGGCCAGCTCCCAAAAAAGCGAGTTGACAAATGGAGCTCAGGGGCACTGCAACTCACAAACCTGCAGAGTTATAAATGATAACTCTCGTCCACAAATATATTGAGGGAAGGCAACGAGGAGGATTGGAAAGCAAGGCAGAATTGCAGGAAACAGGTTTCAGGAGGCAGACTCGACTCGCCTTGAAAGCACATGAAAAGCGGCAAAGCGTTGACAATGATGCCCTTGGCCAAAAAGGGCGTATGCGTTTTTCCCTGAATATATTCAGGGAAAAACGCATACGCCCTTTTTGGCCAACCAGGCAAGCCGGAAAGGCAAATCAGCGCTACAAAGAAGGCTCGCTTGCCATCGGTCAAAAGGGCCATGCTGAAAAACGTGTAAAAACCAGAAATGCAGGACAGGCCATGGAGACATGGGAGCCTTGCTACGCTGATGGGCGGGCTGTAAATTGCCAACAGCCACTCTGGAGAAGTGTACGGTGTGTCCTGAAACATGTAATAAGCACAGCTTAGAGAGCATAGGGCACTTCCTCTCATGGGCGTATAAATCGGGAAACCTAAAAATCAACAAGACACAGGCACCCCAAAGTTTAGGGCTGCTCTGTTTCCAAGAACCTCCACTTCGGTACACCTTCAATATCCCAGGAAAGCGAAAAATGGATAAAGAAGTTGTGGTACTTAGGCACAATGGAATATCACTCAGCCATGAAATCAATGTCATAAGGCTAGTAGCAGCAGGATGAGTGGATTTAGGTACGATGACTCTCAGTGAAAAAAGTCACAGAGAAAAAGACACTTATCCTAAGATATCACTGAGAGAGGGAATGTCAAAATCGCTACACTTGAACTGAATTACAAAACAGAACAGAGTCACACATTTAGAAAACACACTATGGCTGCTTAACGGGAAAGGTGAGGTGGGGTGATGCCTAAAACAAGGGTTTGAAATTAGCTCAGATACCGTTCCACAAGCCAAATATGTAATAGACAAGACCTACTCCCTGCTCAGTGAACTGGACTCAACAGCCCCTATTCACCGCCCAAGAATACATCTGACTAGTAAGAGTCTTAAAACCTATGTATTGATCTCTCTCTGGAAGTGAATCAAGAGGGTGTAAAGCGGCATAAACACAGCAGTGAAAAGCAGCTAAACCCCATTATAAAAATAGATTACTTAAAAAAAAACCCCATAAAACAAAGACAGTGAAAGAGAGAGAAATTCTTACAAAATCCGTTCAGGGGCTCTGATGCAACCTGGATTGACCATATCTAGACCCACAGCTGGATGAGACATAAGGCTGGACACTCTTGGGGCTGAGAGGATTGGTGGGCTTGGGTGAGCAAACGCAGACCCTTTAAAGTCATACTGCGTGGTACCCATGCCGTGGGTCCCAAATCTCCAGGTTCAAGGGCATCTTCCTACATCGAAAACATGCATGGGAAACCCAGAAGATGGTACGCCGTGTGATGGGGAAAGGTTTCTCAAACGCACCTCATCTCTCCTCTCCTTCTGCTCGGGTTCGCCATTCCAGCGGCTGGACTAACAATCTCCCTACTTGGAGAATCAGCACCTTTAACCTCCTGTTTCGTAAAGGTCGCAATTTGGCCTGAGGATGAACGGGAAGAGGGGGAACCAGTGAGAGACCAGCTCTAGGTGTTGGGACAGGCACAGGTCACTCTATTTTCCCATCAGGAAGAAGAATGAACCACAGGCTCAGCCTGGCCCCCGGAACCAGAATACGGCCTGAAGCAATCCTGCGCTTTGGCGGCCAGCTCCCAAAAAAGCGAGTTGACAAATGGAGCTCAGGGGCACTGCAACTCACAAACCTGCAGAGTTATAAATGATAACTCTCGTCCACAAATATATTGAGGGAAGGCAACGAGGAGGATTGGAAAGCAAGGCAGAATTGCAGGAAACAGGTTTCAGGAGGCAGACTCGACTCGCCTTGAAAGCACATGAAAAGCGGCAAAGCGTTGACAATGATGCCCTTGGCCAAAAAGGGCGTATGCGTTTTTCCCTGAATATATTCAGGGAAAAACGCATACGCCCTTTTTGGCCAACCAGGCAAGCCGGAAAGGCAAATCAGCGCTACAAAGAAGGCTCGCTTGCCATCGGTCAAAAGGGCCATGCTGAAAAACGTGTAAAAACCAGAAATGCAAGACAGGCCATGGAGACATGGGAGCCTTGCTACGCTGATGGGCGGGCTGTAAATTGCCAACAGCCACTCTGGAGAAGTGTACGGTGTGTCCTGAAACATGTAATAAGCACAGCTTAGAGAGCATAGGGCACTTCCACTCATGGGCGTATAAATCGGGAAACCTAAAAATCAACAAGACACAGGCACCCCAAAGTTTAGGGCTGCTCTGTTTCCAAGAACCTCCACTTCGGTACACCTTCAATATCCCAGGAAAGCGAAAAATGGATAAAGAAGTTGTGGTACTTAGGCACAATGGAATATCACTCAGCCATGAAATCAATGTCATAAGGCTAGTAGCAGCAGGATGAGTGGATTTAGGTACGATGACTCTCAGTGAAAAAAGTCACAGAGAAAAAGACACTTATCCTAAGATATCACTGAGAGAGGGAATGTCAAAATCGCTACACTTGAACTGAATTACAAAACAGAACAGAGTCACACATTTAGAAAACACACTATGGCTGCTTAACGGGAAAGGTGAGGTGGGGTGATGCCTAAAACAAGGGTTTGAAATTAGCTCAGATACCGTTCCACAAGCCAAATATGTAATAGACAAGACCTACTCCCTGCTCAGTGAACTGGACTCAACAGCCCCTATTCACCGCCCAAGAATACATCTGACTAGTAAGAGTCTTAAAACCTATGTATTGATCTCTCTCTGGAAGTGAATCAAGAGGGTGTAAAGCGGCATAAACACAGCAGTGAAAAGCAGCTAAACCCCATTATAAAAATAGATTACTTAAAAAAAAAACCCATAAAACAAAGACAGTGAAAGAGAGAGAAATTCTTACAAAATCCGTTCAGGGGCTCTGATGCAACCTGGATTGACCATATCTAGACCCACAGCTGGATGAGACATAAGGCTGGACACTCTTGGGGCTGAGAGGATTGGTGGGCTTGGGTGAGCAAACGCAGACCCTTTAAAGTCATACTGCGTGGTACCCATGCCGTGGGTCCCAAATCTCCAGGTTCAAGGGCATCTTCCTACATCGAAAACATGCATGGGAAACCCAGAAGATGGTACGCCGTGTGATCGGGAAAGGTTTCTCAAACGCACCTCATCTCTCCTCTCCTTCTGCTCGGGTTCGCCATTCCAGCCGCTGGACTAAAAATCTCCGTACTTGGAGAATCAGCACCTTTAACCTCCTGTTTCGTAAAGGTCGCAATTTGGCCTGAGGATGAACGGGAAGAGGGGGAACCAGTGAGAGACCAGCTCTAGGTGTTGGGACAGGCACAGGTCACTCTATTTTCCCATCAGGAAGAAGAATGAACCACAGGCTCAGCCTGCCCCCCGGAACCAGAATACGGCCTGAAGCAATCCTGCGCTTTGGCGGCCAGCTCCCAAAAAAGCGAGTTGACAAATGGAGCTCAGGGGCACTGCAACTCACAAACCTGCAGAGTTATAAATGATAACTCTCGTCCACAAATATATTGAGGGAAGGCAACGAGGAGGATTGGAAAGCAAGGCAGAATTGCAGGAAACAGGTTTCAGGAGGCAGACTCGACTCGCCTTGAAAGCACATGAAAAGCGGCAAAGCGTTGACAATGATGCCCTTGGCCAAAAAGGGCGTATGCGTTTTTCCCTGAATATATTCAGGGAAAAACGCATACGCCCTTTTTAGCCAACCAGGCAAGCCGGAAAGGCAAATCAGCGCTACAAAGAAGTCTCGCTTGCCATCGGTCAAAAGGGCCATGCTGAAAAAAGTGTAAAAACCAGAAATGCAGGACAGGCCATGGAGACATGGGAGCCTTGCTACGCTGATGGGCGGGCTGTAAATTGCCAACAGCCACTCTGGAGAAGTGTACGGTGTGTCCTGAAACATGTAATAAGCACAGCTTAGAGAGCATAGGGCACTTCCACTCATGGGCGTATAAATCGGGAAACCTAAAAATCAACAAGACACAGGCACCCCAAAGTTTAGGGCTGCTCTGTTTCCAAGAACCTCCACTTCGGTACACCTTCAATATCCCAGGAAAGCGAAAAATGGATAAAGAAGTTGTGGTACTTAGGCACAATGGAATATCACTCAGCCATGAAATCAATGTCATAAGGCTAGTAGCAGCAGGATGAGTGGATTTAGGTACGATGACTCTCAGTGAAAAAAGTCACAGAGAAAAAGACACTTATCCTAAGATATCACTGAGAGAGGGAATGTCAAAATCGCTACACTTGAACTGAATTACAAAACAGAACAGAGTCACACATTTAGAAAACACACTATGGCTGCTTAACGGGAAAGGTGAGGTGGGGTGATGCCTAAAACAAGGGTTTGAAATTAGCTCAGATACCGTTCCACAAGCCAAATATGTAATAGACAAGACCTACTCCCTGCTCAGTGAACTGGACTCAACAGCCCCTATTCACCGCCCAAGAATACATCTGACTAGTAAGAGTCTTAAAACCTATGTATTGATCTCTCTCTGGAAGTGAATCAAGAGGGTGTAAAGCGGCATAAACACAGCAGTGAAAAGCAGCTAAACCCCATTATAAAAATAGATTACTTAAAAAAAAAACCCATAAAACAAAGACAGTGAAAGAGAGAGAAATTCTTACAAAATCCGTTCAGGGGCTCTGATGCAACCTGGATTGACCATATCTAGACCCACAGCTGGATGAGACATGAGGCTGGACACTCTTGGGGCTGAGAGGATTGGTGGGCTTGGGTGAGCAAACGCAGACCCTTTAAAGTCATACTGAGTGGTACCCATGCCGTGGGTCCCAAATCTCCAGGTTCAAGGGCATCTTCCTACATCGAAAACATGCATGGGAAACCCAGAAGATGGTACGCCGTGTGATCGGGAAAGGTTTCTCAAACGCACCTCATCTCTCCTCTCCTTCTGCTCGGGTTTGCCATTCCAGCCGCTGGACTAACAATCTCCCTACTTGGAGAATCAGCACCTTTAACCTCCTGTTTCGTAAAGGTCGCAATTTGGCCTGAGGATGAACGGGAAGAGGGGGAACCAGTGAGAGACCAGCTCTAGGTGTTGGGACAGGCACAGGTCACTCTATTTTCCCATCAGGAAGAAGAATGAACCACAGGCTCAGCCTGCCCCCCGGAACCAGAATACGGCCCGAAGCAATCCTGCGCTTTGGCGGCCAGCTCCCAAAAAAGCGAGTTGACAAATGGAGCTCAGGGGCACTGCAACTCACAAACCTGCAGAGTTATAAATGATAACTCTCGTCCACAAATATATTGAGGGAAGGCAACGAGGAGGATTGGAAAGCAAGGCAGAATTGCAGGAAACAGGTTTCAGGAGGCAGACTCGACTCGCCTTGAAAGCACATGAAAAGCGGCAAAGCGTTGACAATGATGCCCTTGGCCAAAAAGGGCGTATGCGTTTTTCCCTGAATATATTCAGGGAAAAACGCATACGCCCTTTTTGGCCAACCAGGCAAGCCGGAAAGGCAAATCAGCGCTACAAAGAAGGCTCGCTTGCAATCGGTCAAAAGGGCCATGCTGAAAAACGTGTAAAAACCAGAAATGCAGGACAGGCCATGGAGACATGGGAGCCTTGCTACGCTGATGGGCGGGCTGTAAATTGCCAACAGCCACTCTGGAGAAGTGTACGGTGTGTCCTGAAACATGTAATAAGCACAGCTTAGAGAGCATAGGGCACTTCCACTCATGGGCGTATAAATCGGGAAACCTAAAAATCAACAAGACACAGGCACCCCAAAGTTTAGGGCTGCTCTGTTTCCAAGAACCTCCACTTCGGTACACCTTCAATATCCCAGGAAAGCGAAAAATGGATAAAGAAGTTGTGGTACTTAGGCACAATGGAATATCACTCAGCCATGAAATCAATGTCATAAGGCTAGTAGCAGCAGGATGAGTGGATTTAGGTACGATGACTCTCAGTGAAAAAAGTCACAGAGAAAAAGACACTTATCCTAAGATATCACTGAGAGAGGGAATGTCAAAATCGCTACACTTGAACTGAATTACAAAACAGAACAGAGTCACACATTTAGAAAACACACTATGGCTGCTTAACGGGAAAGGTGAGGTGGGGTGATGCCTAAAACAAGGGTTTGAAATTAGCTCAGATACCGTTCCACAAGCCAAATATGTAATAGACAAGACCTACTCCCTGCTCAGTGAACTGGACTCAACAGCCCCTATTCACCGCCCAAGAATACATCTGACTAGTAAGAGTCTTAAAACCTATGTATTGATCTCTCTCTGGAAGTGAATCAAGAGGGTGTAAAGCGGCATAAACACAGCAGTGAAAAGCAGCTAAACCCCATTATAAAAATAGATTACTTAAAAAAAAAACCCATAAAACAAAGACAGTGAAAGAGAGAGAAATTCTTACAAAATCCGTTCAGGGGCTCTGATGCAACCTGGATTGACCATATCTAGACCCACAGCTGGATGAGACATAAGGCTGGACACTCTTGGGGCTGAGAGGATTGGTGGGCTTGGGTGAGCAAACGCAGACCCTTTAAAGTCATACTGCGTGGTACCCATGCCGTGGGTCCCAAATCTCCAGGTTCAAGGGCATCTTCCTACATCGAAAACATGCATGGGAAACCCAGAAGATGGTACGCCGTGTGATCGGGAAAGGTTTCTCAAACGCACCTCATCTCTCCTCTCCTTCTGCTCGGGTTCGCCATTCCAGCCGCTGGACTAAAAATCTCCGTACTTGGAGAATCAGCACCTTTAACCTCCTGTTTCGTAAAGGTCGCAATTTGGCCTGAGGATGAACGGGAAGAGGGGGAACCAGTGAGAGACCAGCTCTAGGTGTTGGGACAGGCACAGGTCACTCTATTTTCCCATCAGGAAGAAGAATGAACCACAGGCTCAGCCTGCCCCCCGGAACCAGAATACGGCCTGAAGCAATCCTGCGCTTTGGCGGCCAGCTCCCAAAAAAGCGAGTTGACAAATGGAGCTCAGGGGCACTGCAACTCACAAACCTGCAGAGTTATAAATGATAACTCTCGTCCACAAATATATTGAGGGAAGGCAACGAGGAGGATTGGAAAGCAAGGCAGAATTGCAGGAAACAGGTTTCAGGAGGCAGACTCGACTCGCCTTGAAAGCACATGAAAAGCGGCAAAGCGTTGACAATGATGCCCTTGGCCAAAAAGGGCGTATGCGTTTTTCCCTGAATATATTCAGGGAAAAACGCATACGCCCTTTTTAGCCAACCAGGCAAGCCGGAAAGGCAAATCAGCGCTACAAAGAAGTCTCGCTTGCCATCGGTCAAAAGGGCCATGCTGAAAAAAGTGTAAAAACCAGAAATGCAGGACAGGCCATGGAGACATGGGAGCCTTGCTACGCTGATGGGCGGGCTGTAAATTGCCAACAGCCACTCTGGAGAAGTGTACGGTGTGTCCTGAAACATGTAATAAGCACAGCTTAGAGAGCATAGGGCACTTCCACTCATGGGCGTATAAATCGGGAAACCTAAAAATCAACAAGACACAGGCACCCCAAAGTTTAGGGCTGCTCTGTTTCCAAGAACCTCCACTTCGGTACACCTTCAATATCCCAGGAAAGCGAAAAATGGATAAAGAAGTTGTGGTACTTAGGCACAATGGAATATCACTCAGCCATGAAATCAATGTCATAAGGCTAGTAGCAGCAGGATGAGTGGATTTAGGTACGATGACTCTCAGTGAAAAAAGTCACAGAGAAAAAGACACTTATCCTAAGATATCACTGAGAGAGGGAATGTCAAAATCGCTACACTTGAACTGAATTACAAAACAGAACAGAGTCACACATTTAGAAAACACACTATGGCTGCTTAACGGGAAAGGTGAGGTGGGGTGATGCCTAAAACAAGGGTTTGAAATTAGCTCAGATACCGTTCCACAAGCCAAATATGTAATAGACAAGACCTACTCCCTGCTCAGTGAACTGGACTCAACAGCCCCTATTCACCGCCCAAGAATACATCTGACTAGTAAGAGTCTTAAAACCTATGTATTGATCTCTCTCTGGAAGTGAATCAAGAGGGTGTAAAGCGGCATAAACACAGCAGTGAAAAGCAGCTAAACCCCATTATAAAAATAGATTACTTAAAAAAAAAACCCATAAAACAAAGACAGTGAAAGAGAGAGAAATTCTTACAAAATCCGTTCAGGGGCTCTGATGCAACCTGGATTGACCATATCTAGACCCACAGCTGGATGAGACATGAGGCTGGACACTCTTGGGGCTGAGAGGATTGGTGGGCTTGGGTGAGCAAACGCAGACCCTTTAAAGTCATACTGAGTGGTACCCATGCCGTGGGTCCCAAATCTCCAGGTTCAAGGGCATCTTCCTACATCGAAAACATGCATGGGAAACCCAGAAGATGGTACGCCGTGTGATCGGGAAAGGTTTCTCAAACGCACCTCATCTCTCCTCTCCTTCTGCTCGGGTTTGCCATTCCAGCCGCTGGACTAACAATCTCCCTACTTGGAGAATCAGCACCTTTAACCTCCTGTTTCGTAAAGGTCGCAATTTGGCCTGAGGATGAACGGGAAGAGGGGGAACCAGTGAGAGACCAGCTCTAGGTGTTGGGACAGGCACAGGTCACTCTATTTTCCCATCAGGAAGAAGAATGAACCACAGGCTCAGCCTGCCCCCCGGAACCAGAATACGGCCCGAAGCAATCCTGCGCTTTGGCGGCCAGCTCCCAAAAAAGCGAGTTGACAAATGGAGCTCAGGGGCACTGCAACTCACAAACCTGCAGAGTTATAAATGATAACTCTCGTCCACAAATATATTGAGGGAAGGCAACGAGGAGGATTGGAAAGCAAGGCAGAATTGCAGGAAACAGGTTTCAGGAGGCAGACTCGACTCGCCTTGAAAGCACATGAAAAGCGGCAAAGCGTTGACAATGATGCCCTTGGCCAAAAAGGGCGTATGCGTTTTTCCCTGAATATATTCAGGGAAAAACGCATACGCCCTTTTTGGCCAACCAGGCAAGCCGGAAAGGCAAATCAGCGCTACAAAGAAGGCTCGCTTGCAATCGGTCAAAAGGGCCATGCTGAAAAACGTGTAAAAACCAGAAATGCAGGACAGGCCATGGAGACATGGGAGCCTTGCTACGCTGATGGGCGGGCTGTAAATTGCCAACAGCCACTCTGGAGAAGTGTACGGTGTGTCCTGAAACATGTAATAAGCACAGCTTAGAGAGCATAGGGCACTTCCACTCATGGGCGTATAAATCGGGAAACCTAAAAATCAACAAGACACAGGCACCCCAAAGTTTAGGGCTGCTCTGTTTCCAAGAACCTCCACTTCGGTACACCTTCAATATCCCAGGAAAGCGAAAAATGGATAAAGAAGTTGTGGTACTTAGGCACAATGGAATATCACTCAGCCATGAAATCAATGTCATAAGGCTAGTAGCAGCAGGATGAGTGGATTTAGGTACGATGACTCTCAGTGAAAAAAGTCACAGAGAAAAAGACACTTATCCTAAGATATCACTGAGAGAGGGAATGTCAAAATCGCTACACTTGAACTGAATTACAAAACAGAACAGAGTCACACATTTAGAAAACACACTATGGCTGCTTAACGGGAAAGGTGAGGTGGGGTGATGCATAAAACAAGGGTTTGAAATTAGCTCAGATACCGTTCCACAAGCCAAATATGTAATAGACAAGACCTACTCCCTGCTCAGTGAACTGGACTCAACAGCCCCTATTCACCGCCCAAGAATACATCTGACTAGTAAGAGTCTTAAAACCTATGTATTGATCTCTCTCTGGAAGTGAATCAAGAGGGTGTAAAGCGGCATAAACACAGCAGTGAAAAGCAGCTAAACCCCATTATAAAAATAGATTACTTAAAAAAAAACCCCATAAAACAAAGACAGTGAAAGAGAGAGAAATTCTTACAAAATCCGTTCAGGGGCTCTGATGCAACCTGGATTGACCATATCTAGACCCACAGCTGGATGAGACATGAGGCTGGACACTCTTGGGGCTGAGAGGATTGGTGGGCTTGGGTGAGCAAACGCAGACCCTTTAAAGTCATACTGCGTGGTACCCATGCCGTGGGTCCCAAATCTCCAGGTTCAAGGGCATCTTCCTACATCGAAAACATGCATGGGAAACCCAGAAGATGGTACGCCGTGTGATCGGGAAAGGTTTCTCAAACGCACCTCATCTCTCCTCTCCTTCTGCTCGGGTTCGCCATTCCAGCCGCTGGACTAACAATCTCCCTACTTGGAGAATCAGCACCTTTAACCTCCTGTTTCGTAAAGGTCGCAATTTGGCCTGAGGATGAACGGGAAGAGGGGGAACCAGTGAGAGACCAGCTCTAGGTGTTGGGACAGGCACAGGTCACTCTATTTTCCCATCAGGAAGAAGAATGAACCACAGGCTCAGCCTGCCCCCCGGAACCAGAATACGGCCCGAAGCAATCCTGCGCTTTGGCGGCCAGCTCCCAAAAAAGCGAGTTGACAAATGGAGCTCAGGGGCACTGCAACTCACAAACCTGCAGAGTTATAAATGATAACTCTCGTCCACAAATATATTGAGGGAAGGCAACGAGGAGGATTGGAAAGCAAGGCAGAATTGCAGGAAACAGGTTTCAGGAGGCAGACTCGACTCGCCTTGAAAGCACATGAAAAGCGGCAAAGCGTTGACAATGATGCCCTTGGCCAAAAAGGGCGTATGCGTTTTTCCCTGAATATATTCAGGGAAAAACGCATACGCCCTTTTTGGCCAACCAGGCAAGCCGGAAAGGCAAATCAGCGCTACAAAGAAGGCTCGCTTGCCATCGGTCAAAAGGGCCATGCTGAAAAACGTGTAAAAACCAGAAATGCAGGACAGGCCATGGAGACATGGGAGCCTTGCTACGCTGATGGGCGGGCTGTAAATTGCCAACAGCCACTCTGGAGAAGTGTACGGTGTGTCCTGAAACATGTAATAAGCACAGCTTAGAGAGCATAGGGCACTTCCACTCATGGGCGTATAAATCGGGAAACCTAAAAATCAACAAGACACAGGCACCCCAAAGTTTAGGGCTGCTCTGTTTCCAAGAACCTCCACTTCGGTACACCTTCAATATCCCAGGAAAGCGAAAAATGGATAAAGAAGTTGTGGTACTTAGGCACAATGGAATATCACTCAGCCATGAAATCAATGTCATAAGGCTAGTAGCAGCAGGATGAGTGGATTTAGGTACGATGACTCTCAGTGAAAAAAGTCACAGAGAAAAAGACACTTATCCTAAGATATCACTGAGAGAGGGAATGTCAAAATCGCTACACTTGAACTGAATTACAAAACAGAACAGAGTCACACATTTAGAAAACACACTATGGCTGCTTAACGGGAAAGGTGAGGTGGGGTGATGCCTAAAACAAGGGTTTGAAATTAGCTCAGATACCGTTCCACAAGCCAAATATGTAATAGACAAGACCTACTCCCTGCTCAGTGAACTGGACTCAACAGCCCCTATTCACCGCCCAAGAATACATCTGACTAGTAAGAGTCTTAAAACCTATGTATTGATCTCTCTCTGGAAGTGAATCAAGAGGGTGTAAAGCGGCATAAACACAGCAGTGAAAAGCAGCTAAACCCCATTATAAAAATAGATTACTTAAAAAAAAAACCCATAAAACAAAGACAGTGAAAGAGAGAGAAATTCTTACAAAATCCGTTCAGGGGCTCTGATGCAACCTGGATTGACCATATCTAGACCCACAGCTGGATGAGACATGAGGCTGGACACTCTTGGGGCTGAGAGGATTGGTGGGCTTGGGTGAGCAAACGCAGACCCTTTAAAGTCATACTGCGTGGTACCCATGCCGTGGGTCCCAAATCTCCAGGTTCAAGGGCATCTTCCTACATCGAAAACATGCATGGGAAACCCAGAAGATGGTACGCCGTGTGATCGGGAAAGGTTTCTCAAACGCACCTCATCTCTCCTCTCCTTCTGCTCGGGTTTGCCATTCCAGCCGCTGGACTAACAATCTCCCTACTTGGAGAATCAGCACCTTTAACCTCCTGTTTCGTAAAGGTCGCAATTTGGCCTGAGGATGAACGGGAAGAGGGGGAACCAGTGAGAGACCAGCTCTAGGTGTTGGGACAGGCACAGGTCACTCTATTTTCCCATCAGGAAGAAGAATGAACCACAGGCTCAGCCTGCCCCCCGGAACCAGAATACGGCCCGAAGCAATCCTGCGCTTTGGCGGCCAGCTCCCAAAAAAGCGAGTTGACAAATGGAGCTCAGGGGCACTGCAACTCACAAACCTGCAGAGTTATAAATGATAACTCTCGTCCACAAATATATTGAGGGAAGGCAACGAGGAGGATTGGAAAGCAAGGCAGAATTGCAGGAAACAGGTTTCAGGAGGCAGACTCGACTCGCCTTGAAAGCACATGAAAAGCGGCAAAGCGTTGACAATGATGCCCTTGGCCAAAAAGGGCGTATGCGTTTTTCCCTGAATATATTCAGGGAAAAACGCATACGCCCTTTTTGGCCAACCAGGCAAGCCGGAAAGGCAAATCAGCGCTACAAAGAAGGCTCGCTTGCAATCGGTCAAAAGGGCCATGCTGAAAAACGTGTAAAAACCAGAAATGCAGGACAGGCCATGGAGACATGGGAGCCTTGCTACGCTGATGGGCGGGCTGTAAATTGCCAACAGCCACTCTGGAGAAGTGTACGGTGTGTCCTGAAACATGTAATAAGCACAGCTTAGAGAGCATAGGGCACTTCCACTCATGGGCGTATAAATCGGGAAACCTAAAAATCAACAAGACACAGGCACCCCAAAGTTTAGGGCTGCTCTGTTTCCAAGAACCTCCACTTCGGTACACCTTCAATATCCCAGGAAAGCGAAAAATGGATAAAGAAGTTGTGGTACTTAGGCACAATGGAATATCACTCAGCCATGAAATCAATGTCATAAGGCTAGTAGCAGCAGGATGAGTGGATTTAGGTACGATGACTCTCAGTGAAAAAAGTCACAGAGAAAAAGACACTTATCCTAAGATATCACTGAGATAGGGAATGTCAAAATCGCTACACTTGAACTGAATTACAAAACAGAACAGAGTCACACATTTAGAAAACACACTATGGCTGCTTAACGGGAAAGGTGAGGTGGGGTGATGCATAAAACAAGGGTTTGAAATTAGCTCAGATACCGTTCCACAAGCCAAATATGTAATAGACAAGACCTACTCCCTGCTCAGTGAACTGGACTCAACAGCCCCTATTCACCGCCCAAGAATACATCTGACTAGTAAGAGTCTTAAAACCTATGTATTGATCTCTCTCTGGAAGTGAATCAAGAGGGTGTAAAGCGGCATAAACACAGCAGTGAAAAGCAGCTAAACCCCATTATAAAAATAGATTACTTAAAAAAAAACCCCATAAAACAAAGACAGTGAAAGAGAGAGAAATTCTTACAAAATCCGTTCAGGGGCTCTGATGCAACCTGGATTGACCATATCTAGACCCACAGCTGGATGAGACATGAGGCTGGACACTCTTGGGGCTGAGAGGATTGGTGGGCTTGGGTGAGCAAACGCAGACCCTTTAAAGTCATACTGCGTGGTACCCATGCCGTGGGTCCCAAATCTCCAGGTTCAAGGGCATCTTCCTACATCGAAAACATGCATGGGAAACCCAGAAGATGGTACGCCGTGTGATCGGGAAAGGTTTCTCAAACGCACCTCATCTCTCCTCTCCTTCTGCTCGGGTTCGCCATTCCAGCCGCTGGACTAACAATCTCCCTACTTGGAGAATCAGCACCTTTAACCTCCTGTTTCGTAAAGGTCGCAATTTGGCCTGAGGATGAACGGGAAGAGGGGGAACCAGTGAGAGACCAGCTCTAGGTGTTGGGACAGGCACAGGTCACTCTATTTTCCCATCAGGAAGAAGAATGAACCACAGGCTCAGCCTGCCCCCCGGAACCAGAATACGGCCCGAAGCAATCCTGCGCTTTGGCGGCCAGCTCCCAAAAAAGCGAGTTGACAAATGGAGCTCAGGGGCACTGCAACTCACAAACCTGCAGAGTTATAAATGATAACTCTCGTCCACAAATATATTGAGGGAAGGCAACGAGGAGGATTGGAAAGCAAGGCAGAATTGCAGGAAACAGGTTTCAGGAGGCAGACTCGACTCGCCTTGAAAGCACATGAAAAGCGGCAAAGCGTTGACAATGATGCCCTTGGCCAAAAAGGGCGTATGCGTTTTTCCCTGAATATATTCAGGGAAAAACGCATACGCCCTTTTTGGCCAACCAGGCAAGCCGGAAAGGCAAATCAGCGCTACAAAGAAGGCTCGCTTGCAATCGGTCAAAAGGGCCATGCTGAAAAACGTGTAAAAACCAGAAATGCAGGACAGGCCATGGAGACATGGGAGCCTTGCTACGCTGATGGGCGGGCTGTAAATTGCCAACAGCCACTCTGGAGAAGTGTACGGTGTGTCCTGAAACATGTAATAAGCACAGCTTAGAGAGCATAGGGCACTTCCACTCATGGGCGTATAAATCGGGAAACCTAAAAATCAACAAGACACAGGCACCCCAAAGTTTAGGGCTGCTCTGTTTCCAAGAACCTCCACTTCGGTACACCTTCAATATCCCAGGAAAGCGAAAAATGGATAAAGAAGTTGTGGTACTTAGGCACAATGGAATATCACTCAGCCATGAAATCAATGTCATAAGGCTAGTAGCAGCAGGATGAGTGGATTTAGGTACGATGACTCTCAGTGAAAAAAGTCACAGAGAAAAAGACACTTATCCTAAGATATCACTGAGAGAGGGAATGTCAAAATCGCTACACTTGAACTGAATTACAAAACAGAACAGAGTCACACATTTAGAAAACACACTATGGCTGCTTAACGGGAAAGGTGAGGTGGGGTGATGCCTAAAACAAGGGTTTGAAATTAGCTCAGATACCGTTCCACAAGCCAAATATGTAATAGACAAGACCTACTCCCTGCTCAGTGAACTGGACTCAACAGCCCCTATTCACCGCCCAAGAATACATCTGACTAGTAAGAGTCTTAAAACCTATGTATTGATCTCTCTCTGGAAGTGAATCAAGAGGGTGTAAAGCGGCATAAACACAGCAGTGAAAAGCAGCTAAACCCCATTATAAAAATAGATTACTTAAAAAAAAACCCCATAAAACAAAGACAGTGAAAGAGAGAGAAATTCTTACAAAATCCGTTCAGGGGCTCTGATGCAACCTGGATTGACCATATCTAGACCCACAGCTGGATGAGACATAAGGCTGGACACTCTTGGGGCTGAGAGGATTGGTGGGCTTGGGTGAGCAAACGCAGACCCTTTAAAGTCATACTGCGTGGTACCCATGCCGTGGGTCCCAAATCTCCAGGTTCAAGGGCATCTTCCTACATCGAAAACATGCATGGGAAACCCAGAAGATGGTACGCCGTGTGATGGGGAAAGGTTTCTCAAACGCACCTCATCTCTCCTCTCCTTCTGCTCGGGTTCGCCATTCCAGCGGCTGGACTAACAATCTCCCTACTTGGAGAATCAGCACCTTTAACCTCCTGTTTCGTAAAGGTCGCAATTTGGCCTGAGGATGAACGGGAAGAGGGGGAACCAGTGAGAGACCAGCTCTAGGTGTTGGGACAGGCACAGGTCACTCTATTTTCCCATCAGGAAGAAGAATGAACCACAGGCTCAGCCTGCCCCCCGGAACCAGAATACGGCCTGAAGCAATCCTGCGCTTTGGCGGCCAGCTCCCAAAAAAGCGAGTTGACAAATGGAGCTCAGGGGCACTGCAACTCACAAACCTGCAGAGTTATAAATGATAACTCTCGTCCACAAATATATTGAGGGAAGGCAACGAGGAGGATTGGAAAGCAAGGCAGAATTGCAGGAAACAGGTTTCAGGAGGCAGACTCGACTCGCCTTGAAAGCACATGAAAAGCGGCAAAGCGTTGACAATGATGCCCTTGGCCAAAAAGGGCGTATGCGTTTTTCCCTGAATATATTCAGGGAAAAACGCATACGCCCTTTTTGGCCAACCAGGCAAGCCGGAAAGGCAAATCAGCGCTACAAAGAAGGCTCGCTTGCCATCGGTCAAAAGGGCCATGCTGAAAAACGTGTAAAAACCAGAAATGCAGGACAGGCCATGGAGACATGGGAGCCTTGCTACGCTGATGGGCGGGCTGTAAATTGCCAACAGCCACTCTGGAGAAGTGTACGGTGTGTCCTGAAACATGTAATAAGCACAGCTTAGAGAGCATAGGGCACTTCCACTCATGGGCGTATAAATCGGGAAACCTAAAAATCAACAAGACACAGGCACCCCAAAGTTTAGGGCTGCTCTGTTTCCAAGAACCTCCACTTCGGTACACCTTCAATATCCCAGGAAAGCGAAAAATGGATAAAGAAGTTGTGGTACTTAGGCACAATGGAATATCACTCAGCCATGAAATCAATGTCATAAGGCTAGTAGCAGCAGGATGAGTGGATTTAGGTACGATGACTCTCAGTGAAAAAAGTCACAGAGAAAAAGACACTTATCCTAAGATATCACTGAGAGAGGGAATGTCAAAATCGCTACACTTGAACTGAATTACAAAACAGAACAGAGTCACACATTTAGAAAACACACTATGGCTGCTTAACGGGAAAGGTGAGGTGGGGTGATGCATAAAACAAGGGTTTGAAATTAGCTCAGATACCGTTCCACAAGCCAAATATGTAATAGACAAGACCTACTCCCTGCTCAGTGAACTGGACTCAACAGCCCCTATTCACCGCCCAAGAATACATCTGACTAGTAAGAGTCTTAAAACCTATGTATTGATCTCTCTCTGGAAGTGAATCAAGAGGGTGTAAAGCGGCATAAACACAGCAGTGAAAAGCAGCTAAACCCCATTATAAAAATAGATTACTTAAAAAAAAAACCCATAAAACAAAGACAGTGAAAGAGAGAGAAATTCTTACAAAATCCGTTCAGGGGCTCTGATGCAACCTGGATTGACCATATCTAGACCCACAGCTGGATGAGACATAAGGCTGGACACTCTTGGGGCTGAGAGGATTGGTGGGCTTGGGTGAGCAAACGCAGACCCTTTAAAGTCATACTGCGTGGTACCCATGCCGTGGGTCCCAAATCTCCAGGTTCAAGGGCATCTTCCTACATCGAAAACATGCATGGGAAACCCAGAAGATGGTACGCCGTGTGATCGGGAAAGGTTTCTCAAACGCACCTCATCTGTCCTCTCCTTCTGCTCGGGTTCGCCATTCCAGCCGCTGGACTAAAAATCTCCGTACTTGGAGAATCAGCACCTTTAACCTCCTGTTTCGTAAAGGTCGCAATTTGGCCTGAGGATGAACGGGAAGAGGGGGAACCAGTGAGAGACCAGCTCTAGGTGTTGGGACAGGCACAGGTCACTCTATTTTCCCATCAGGAAGAAGAATGAACCACAGGCTCAGCCTGCCCCCCGGAACCAGAATACGGCCTGAAGCAATCCTGCGCTTTGGCGGCCAGCTCCCAAAAAAGCGAGTTGACAAATGGAGCTCAGGGGCACTGCAACTCACAAACCTGCAGAGTTATAAATGATAACTCTCGTCCACAAATATATTGAGGGAAGGCAACGAGGAGGATTGGAAAGCAAGGCAGAATTGCAGGAAACAGGTTTCAGGAGGCAGACTCGACTCGCCTTGAAAGCACATGAAAAGCGGCAAAGCGTTGACAATGATGCCCTTGGCCAAAAAGGGCGTATGCGTTTTTCCCTGAATATATTCAGGGAAAAACGCATACGCCCTTTTTGGCCAACCAGGCAAGCCGGAAAGGCAAATCAGCGCTACAAAGAAGGCTCGCTTGCAATCGGTCAAAAGGGCCATGCTGAAAAACGTGTAAAAACCAGAAATGCAGGACAGGCCATGGAGACATGGGAGCCTTGCTACGCTGATGGGCGGGCTGTAAATTGCCAACAGCCACTCTGGAGAAGTGTACGGTGTGTCCTGAAACATGTAATAAGCACAGCTTAGAGAGCATAGGGCACTTCCACTCATGGGCGTATAAATCGGGAAACCTAAAAATCAACAAGACACAGGCACCCCAAAGTTTAGGGCTGCTCTGTTTCCAAGAACCTCCACTTCGGTACACCTTCAATATCCCAGGAAAGCGAAAAATGGATAAAGAAGTTGTGGTACTTAGGCACAATGGAATATCACTCAGCCATGAAATCAATGTCATAAGGCTAGTAGCAGCAGGATGAGTGGATTTAGGTACGATGACTCTCAGTGAAAAAAGTCACAGAGAAAAAGACACTTATCCTAAGATATCACTGAGAGAGGGAATGTCAAAATCGCTACACTTGAACTGAATTACAAAACAGAACAGAGTCACACATTTAGAAAACACACTATGGCTGCTTAACGGGAAAGGTGAGGTGGGGTGATGCCTAAAACAAGGGTTTGAAATTAGCTCAGATACCGTTCCACAAGCCAAATATGTAATAGACAAGACCTACTCCCTGCTCAGTGAACTGGACTCAACAGCCCCTATTCACCGCCCAAGAATACATCTGACTAGTAAGAGTCTTAAAACCTATGTATTGATCTCTCTCTGGAAGTGAATCAAGAGGGTGTAAAGCGGCATAAACACAGCAGTGAAAAGCAGCTAAACCCCATTATAAAAATAGATTACTTAAAAAAAAACCCCATAAAACAAAGACAGTGAAAGAGAGAGAAATTCTTACAAAATCCGTTCAGGGGCTCTGATGCAACCTGGATTGACCATATCTAGACCCACAGCTGGATGAGACATAAGGCTGGACACTCTTGGGGCTGAGAGGATTGGTGGGCTTGGGTGAGCAAACGCAGACCCTTTAAAGTCATACTGCGTGGTACCCATGCCGTGGGTCCCAAATCTCCAGGTTCAAGGGCATCTTCCTACATCGAAAACATGCATGGGAAACCCAGAAGATGGTACGCCGTGTGATCGGGAAAGGTTTCTCAAACGCACCTCATCTCTCCTCTCCTTCTGCTCGGGTTCGCCATTCCAGCCGCTCGACTAACAATCTCCCTACTTGGAGAATCAGCACCTTTAACCTCCTGTTTCGTAAAGGTCGCAATTTGGCCTGAGGATGAACGGGAAGAGGGGGAACCAGTGAGAGACCAGCTCTAGGTGTTGGGACAGGCACAGGTCACTCTATTTTCCCATCAGGAAGAAGAATGAACCA
The DNA here is from genome assembly GCF_028564815.1 of Eubalaena glacialis. Lineage (NCBI taxonomy): Eukaryota > Metazoa > Chordata > Mammalia > Artiodactyla > Balaenidae > Eubalaena > Eubalaena glacialis. Next base: position 121,016,562 of record NC_083722.1, read on the forward strand.
CAGGCTCAGCCTGCCCCCCGGAACCAGAATACGGCCTGAAGCAATCCTGCGCTTTGGCGGCCAGCTCCCAAAAAAGCGAGTTGACAAATGGAGCTCAGGGGCACTGCAACTCACAAACCTGCAGAGTTATAAATGATAACTCTCGTCCACAAATATATTGAGGGAAGGCAACGAGGAGGATTGGAAAGCAAGGCAGAATTGCAGGAAACAGGTTTCAGGAGGCAGACTCGACTCGCCTTGAAAGCACATGAAAAGCGGCAAAGCGTTGACAATGATGCCCTTGGCCAAAAAGGGCGTATGCGTTTTTCCCTGAATATATTCAGGGAAAAACGCATACGCCCTTTTTAGCCAACCAGGCAAGCCGGAAAGGCAAATCAGCGCTACAAAGAAGTCTCGCTTGCCATCGGTCAAAAGGGCCATGCTGAAAAAAGTGTAAAAACCAGAAATGCAGGACAGGCCATGGAGACATGGGAGCCTTGCTACGCTGATGGGCGGGCTGTAAATTGCCAACAGCCACTCTGGAGAAGTGTACGGTGTGTCCTGAAACATGTAATAAGCACAGCTTAGAGAGCATAGGGCACTTCCACTCATGGGCGTATAAATCGGGAAACCTAAAAATCAACAAGACACAGGCACCCCAAAGTTTAGGGCTGCTCTGTTTCCAAGAACCTCCACTTCGGTACACCTTCAATATCCCAGGAAAGCGAAAAATGGATAAAGAAGTTGTGGTACTTAGGCACAATGGAATATCACTCAGCCATGAAATCAATGTCATAAGGCTAGTAGCAGCAGGATGAGTGGATTTAGGTACGATGACTCTCAGTGAAAAAAGTCACAGAGAAAAAGACACTTATCCTAAGATATCACTGAGAGAGGGAATGTCAAAATCGCTACACTTGAACTGAATTACAAAACAGAACAGAGTCACACATTTAGAAAACACACTATGGCTGCTTAACGGGAAAGGTGAGGTGGGGTGATGCATAAAACAAGGGTTTGAAATTAGCTCAGATACCGTTCCACAAGCCAAATATGTAATAGACAAGACCTACTCCCTGCTCAGTGAACTGGACTCAACAGCCCCTATTCACCGCCCAAGAATACATCTGACTAGTAAGAGTCTTAAAACCTATGTATTGATCTCTCTCTGGAAGTGAATCAAGAGGGTGTAAAGCGGCATAAACACAGCAGTGAAAAGCAGCTAAACCCCATTATAAAAATAGATTACTTAAAAAAAAACCCCATAAAACAAAGACAGTGAAAGAGAGAGAAATTCTTACAAAATCCGTTCAGGGGCTCTGATGCAACCTGGATTGACCATATCTAGACCCACAGCTGGATGAGACATGAGGCTGGACACTCTTGGGGCTGAGAGGATTGGTGGGCTTGGGTGAGCAAACGCAGACCCTTTAAAGTCATACTGCGTGGTACCCATGCCGTGGGTCCCAAATCTCCAGGTTCAAGGGCATCTTCCTACATCGAAAACATGCATGGGAAACCCAGAAGATGGTACGCCGTGTGATCGGGAAAGGTTTCTCAAACGCACCTCATCTCTCCTCTCCTTCTGCTCGGGTTTGCAATTCCAGCCGCTGGACTAACAATCTCCCTACTTGGAGAATCAGCACCTTTAACCTCCTGTTTCGTAAAGGTCGCAATTTGGCCTGAGGATGAACGGGAAGAGGGGGAACCAGTGAGAGACCAGCTCTAGGTGTTGGGACAGGCACAGGTCACTCTATTTTCCCATCAGGAAGAAGAATGAACCACAGGCTCAGCCTGCCCCCCGGAACCAGAATACGGCCCGAAGCAATCCTGCGCTTTGGCGGCCAGCTCCCAAAAAAGCGAGTTGACAAATGGAGCTCAGGGGCACTGCAACTCACAAACCTGCAGAGTTATAAATGATAACTCTCGTCCACAAATATATTGAGGGAAGGCAACGAGGAGGATTGGAAAGCAAGGCAGAATTGCAGGAAACAGGTTTCAGGAGGCAGACTCGACTCGCCTTGAAAGCACATGAAAAGCGGCAAAGCGTTGACAATGATGCCCTTGGCCAAAAAGGGCGTATGCGTTTTTCCCTGAATATATTCAGGGAAAAACGCATACGCCCTTTTTGGCCAACCAGGCAAGCCGGAAAGGCAAATCAGCGCTACAAAGAAGGCTCGCTTGCAATCGGTCAAAAGGGCCATGCTGAAAAACGTGTAAAAACCAGAAATGCAGGACAGGCCATGGAGACATGGGAGCCTTGCTACGCTGATGGGCGGGCTGTAAATTGCCAACAGCCACTCTGGAGAAGTGTACGGTGTGTCCTGAAACATGTAATAAGCACAGCTTAGAGAGCATAGGGCACTTCCACTCATGGGCGTATAAATCGGGAAACCTAAAAATCAACAAGACACAGGCACCCCAAAGTTTAGGGCTGCTCTGTTTCCAAGAACCTCCACTTCGGTACACCTTCAATATCCCAGGAAAGCGAAAAATGGATAAAGAAGTTGTGGTACTTAGGCACAATGGAATATCACTCAGCCATGAAATCAATGTCATAAGGCTAGTAGCAGCAGGATGAGTGGATTTAGGTACGATGACTCTCAGTGAAAAAAGTCACAGAGAAAAAGACACTTATCCTAAGATATCACTGAGAGAGGGAATGTCAAAATCGCTACACTTGAACTGAATTACAAAACAGAACAGAGTCACACATTTAGAAAACACACTATGGCTGCTTAACGGGAAAGGTGAGGTGGGGTGATGCATAAAACAAGGGTTTGAAATTAGCTCAGATACCGTTCCACAAGCCAAATATGTAATAGACAAGACCTACTCCCTGCTCAGTGAACTGGACTCAACAGCCCCTATTCACCGCCCAAGAATACATCTGACTAGTAAGAGTCTTAAAACCTATGTATTGATCTCTCTCTGGAAGTGAATCAAGAGGGTGTAAAGCGGCATAAACACAGCAGTGAAAAGCAGCTAAACCCCATTATAAAAATAGATTACTTAAAAAAAAACCCCATAAAACAAAGACAGTGAAAGAGAGAGAAATTCTTACAAAATCCGTTCAGGGGCTCTGATGCAACCTGGATTGACCATATCTAGACCCACAGCTGGATGAGACATGAGGCTGGACACTCTTGGGGCTGAGAGGATTGGTGGGCTTGGGTGAGCAAACGCAGACCCTTTAAAGTCATACTGCGTGGTACCCATGCCGTGGGTCCCAAATCTCCAGGTTCAAGGGCATCTTCCTACATCGAAAACATGCATGGGAAACCCAGAAGATGGTACGCCGTGTGATCGGGAAAGGTTTCTCAAACGCACCTCATCTCTCCTCTCCTTCTGCTCGGGTTTGCAATTCCAGCCGCTGGACTAACAATCTCCCTACTTGGAGAATCAGCACCTTTAACCTCCTGTTTCGTAAAGGTCGCAATTTGGCCTGAGGATGAACGGGAAGAGGGGGAACCAGTGAGAGACCAGCTCTAGGTGTTGGGACAGGCACAGGTCACTCTATTTTCCCATCAGGAAGAAGAATGAACCACAGGCTCAGCCTGCCCCCCGGAACCAGAATACGGCCCGAAGCAATCCTGCGCTTTGGCGGCCAGCTCCCAAAAAAGCGAGTTGACAAATGGAGCTCAGGGGCACTGCAACTCACAAACCTGCAGAGTTATAAATGATAACTCTCGTCCACAAATATATTGAGGGAAGGCAACGAGGAGGATTGGAAAGCAAGGCAGAATTGCAGGAAACAGGTTTCAGGAGGCAGACTCGACTCGCCTTGAAAGCACATGAAAAGCGGCAAAGCGTTGACAATGATGCCCTTGGCCAAAAAGGGCGTATGCGTTTTTCCCTGAATATATTCAGGGAAAAACGCATACGCCCTTTTTGGCCAACCAGGCAAGCCGGAAAGGCAAATCAGCGCTACAAAGAAGGCTCGCTTGCAATCGGTCAAAAGGGCCATGCTGAAAAACGTGTAAAAACCAGAAATGCAGGACAGGCCATGGAGACATGGGAGCCTTGCTACGCTGATGGGCGGGCTGTAAATTGCCAACAGCCACTCTGGAGAAGTGTACGGTGTGTCCTGAAACATGTAATAAGCACAGCTTAGAGAGCATAGGGCACTTCCACTCATGGGCGTATAAATCGGGAAACCTAAAAATCAACAAGACACAGGCACCCCAAAGTTTAGGGCTGCTCTGTTTCCAAGAACCTCCACTTCGGTACACCTTCAATATCCCAGGAAAGCGAAAAATGGATAAAGAAGTTGTGGTACTTAGGCACAATGGAATATCACTCAGCCATGAAATCAATGTCATAAGGCTAGTAGCAGCAGGATGAGTGGATTTAGGTACGATGACTCTCAGTGAAAAAAGTCACAGAGAAAAAGACACTTATCCTAAGATATCACTGAGAGAGGGAATGTCAAAATCGCTACACTTGAACTGAATTACAAAACAGAACAGAGTCACACATTTAGAAAACACACTATGGCTGCTTAACGGGAAAGGTGAGGTGGGGTGATGCCTAAAACAAGGGTTTGAAATTAGCTCAGATACCGTTCCACAAGCCAAATATGTAATAGACAAGACCTACTCCCTGCTCAGTGAACTGGACTCAACAGCCCCTATTCACCGCCCAAGAATACATCTGACTAGTAAGAGTCTTAAAACCTATGTATTGATCTCTCTCTGGAAGTGAATCAAGAGGGTGTAAAGCGGCATAAACACAGCAGTGAAAAGCAGCTAAACCCCATTATAAAAATAGATTACTTAAAAAAAAACCCCATAAAACAAAGACAGTGAAAGAGAGAGAAATTCTTACAAAATCCGTTCAGGGGCTCTGATGCAACCTGGATTGACCATATCTAGACCCACAGCTGGATGAGACATAAGGCTGGACACTCTTGGGGCTGAGAGGATTGGTGGGCTTGGGTGAGCAAACGCAGACCCTTTAAAGTCATACTGCGTGGTACCCATGCCGTGGGTCCCAAATCTCCAGGTTCAAGGGCATCTTCCTACATCGAAAACATGCATGGGAAACCCAGAAGATGGTACGCCGTGTGATCGGGAAAGGTTTCTCAAACGCACCTCATCTCTCCTCTCCTTCTGCTCGGGTTCGCCATTCCAGCCGCTCGACTAACAATCTCCCTACTTGGAGAATCAGCACCTTTAACCTCCTGTTTCGTAAAGGTCGCAATTTGGCCTGAGGATGAACGGGAAGAGGGGGAACCAGTGAGAGACCAGCTCTAGGTGTTGCGACAGGCACAGGTCACTCTATTTTCCCATCAGGAAGAAGAATGAACCACAGGCTCAGCCTGCCCCCCGGAACCAGAATACGGCCTGAAGCAATCCTGCGCTTTGGCGGCCAGCTCCCAAAAAAGCGAGTTGACAAATGGAGCTCAGGGGCACTGCAACTCACAAACCTGCAGAGTTATAAATGATAACTCTCGTCCACAAATATATTGAGGGAAGGCAACGAGGAGGATTGGAAAGCAAGGCAGAATTGCAGGAAACAGGTTTCAGGAGGCAGACTCGACTCGCCTTGAAAGCACATGAAAAGCGGCAAAGCGTTGACAATGATGCCCTTGGCCAAAAAGGGCGTATGCGTTTTTCCCTGAATATATTCAGGGAAAAACGCATACGCCCTTTTTGGCCAACCAGGCAAGCCGGAAAGGCAAATCAGCGCTACAAAGAAGGCTCGCTTGCCATCGGTCAAAAGGGCCATGCTGAAAAACGTGTAAAAACCAGAAATGCAGGACAGGCCATGGAGACATGGGAGCCTTGCTACGCTGATGGGCGGGCTGTAAATTGCCAACAGCCACTCTGGAGAAGTGTACGGTGTGTCCTGAAACATGTAATAAGCACAGCTTAGAGAGCATAGGGCACTTCCACTCATGGGCGTATAAATCGGGAAACCTAAAAATCAACAAGACACAGGCACCCCAAAGTTTAGGGCTGCTCTGTTTCCAAGAACCTCCACTTCGGTACACCTTCAATATCCCAGGAAAGCGAAAAATGGATAAAGAAGTTGTGGTACTTAGGCACAAGGGAATATCACTCAGCCATGAAATCAATGTCATAAGGCTAGTAGCAGCAGGATGAGTGGATTTAGGTACGATGACTCTCAGTGAAAAAAGTCACAGAGAAAAAGACACTTATCCTAAGATATCACTGAGAGAGGGAATGTCAAAATCGCTACACTTGAACTGAATTACAAAACAGAACAGAGTCACACATTTAGAAAACACACTATGGCTGCTTAACGGGAAAGGTGAGGTGGGGTGATGCATAAAACAAGGGTTTGAAATTAGCTCAGATACCGTTCCACAAGCCAAATATGTAATAGACAAGACCTATTCCCTGCTCAGTGAACTGGACTCAACAGCCCCTATTCACCGCCCAAGAATATATCTGACTAGTAAGAGTCTTAAAACCTATGTATTGATCTCTCTCTGGAAGTGAATCAAGAGGGTGTAAAGCGGCATAAACACAGCAGTGAAAAGCAGCTAAACCCCATTATAAAAATAGATTACTTAAAAAAAAACCCCATAAAACAAAGACAGTGAAAGAGAGAGAAATTCTTACAAAATCCGTTCAGGGGCTCTGATGCAACCTGGATTGACCATATCTAGACCCACAGCTGGATGAGACATAAGGCTGGACACTCTTGGGGCTGAGAGGATTGGTGGGCTTGGGTGAGCAAACGCAGACCCTTTAAAGTCATACTGCGTGGTACCCATGCCGTGGGTCCCAAATCTCCAGGTTCAAGGGCATCTTCCTACATCGAAAACATGCATGGGAAACCCAGAAGATGGTACGCCGTGTGATCGGGAAAGGTTTCTCAAACGCACCTCATCTCTCCTCTCCTTCTGCTCGGGTTCGCCATTCCAGCCACTGGACTAACAATCTCCCTACTTGGAGAATCAGCACCTTTAACCTCCTGTTTCGTAAAGGTCGCAATTTGGCCTGAGGATGAACGGGAAGAGGGGGAACCAGTGAGAGACCAGCTCTAGGTGTTGGGACAGGCACAGGTCACTCTATTTTCCCATCAGGAAGAAGAATGAACCACAGGCTCAGCCTGCCCCCCGGAACCAGAATACGGCCCGAAGCAATCCTGCGCTTTGGCGGCCAGCTCCCAAAAAAGCCAGTTGACAAATGGAGCTCAGGGGCACTGCAACTCACAAACCTGCAGAGTTATAAATGATAACTCTCGTCCACAAATATATTGAGGGAAGGCAACGAGGAGGATTGGAAAGCAAGGCAGAATTGCAGGAAACAGGTTTCAGGAGGCAGACTCGACTCGCCTTGAAAGCACATGAAAAGCGGCAAAGCGTTGACAATGATGCCCTTGGCAAAAAGGCGTATGCGTTTTTCCCTGAATATATTCAGGGAAAAACGCATACGCCCTTTTTGGCCAAACCAGGCAAGCCGGAAAGGCAAATCAGCGCTACAAAGAAGGTCTCGCTTGCCATCGGTCAAAAGGGCCATGCTGAAAAAAGTGTAAAAACCAGAAATGCAGGACAGGCCATGGAGACATGGGAGCCTTGCTACGCTGATGGGCGGCTGTAAATTGCCAACAGCCACTCTGGAGAAGTGTACGGTGTGTCCTGAAACATGTAATAAGCACAGCTTAGAGAGCATAGGGCACTTCCACTCATGGGCGTATAAATCGGGAAACCTAAAAATCAACAAGACACAGGCACCCCAAAGTTTAGGGCTGCTCTGTTTCCAAGAACCTCCACTTCGGTACACCTTCAATATCCCAGAAAGCGAAAAATGGATAAAGAAGTTGTGGTACTTAGGCACAATGGAATATCACTCAGCCATGAAATCAATGTCATAAGGCTAGTAGCAGCAGGATGAGTGGATTAGGTACGATGACTCTCAGTGAAATAAGTCACAGAGAAAAAGACACTTATCCTAAGATATCACTGATAGAGGGAATGTCAAAATCGCTACACTTGAACTGAATTACAAAACAGAACAGAGTCACACATTTAGAAAACACACTATGGCTGCTTAACGGGAAAGGTGAGGTGGGGTGATGCCTAAAACAAGGGTTTGAAATTAGCTCAGATACCGTTCCACAAGCCAAATATGTAATAGACAAGACCTACTCCCTGCTCAGTGAACTGGACTCAACAGCCCCTATTCACCGCCCAAGAATATATCTGACTAGTAAGACTCTTAAAACCTATGTATTGATCTCTCTCTGGAAGTGAATCAAGAGGGTTGTAAAGCGGCATAAACACAGCAGTGAAAAGCAGCTAAACCCCATTATAAAAATAGATTACTTAAAAAAAACCCCGTAAAACAAAGACAGTGAAAGAGAGAGAAATTCTTACAAAGTCCGTTCAGGGGCTCTGATGCAACCTGGATTGACCATATCTAGACCCACAGCTGGATGAGACATGAGGCTGGACACTCTTGGGGCTGAGAGGATGGTGAGCTTGGGTGAGCAAACGCAGACCCTTTAAAGTCATACTGCGTGGTACCCATGCCGTGGGTCCCAAATCTCCAGGTTCAAGGGCATCTTCCTACATCGAAAACATGCGTGGGAAACCCAGAAGATGGTACGCCGTGTGATCGGGAAAGGTTTCTCAAACGCACCTCATCTCTCCTCTCCTTGTGCTCGGGTTCGCCATTCCAGCCGCTCGACTAACAATCTCCCTACTTGGAGAATCAGCACCTTTAACCTCCTGTTTCGTAAAGGTCGCAATTTGGCCTGAGGATGAACGGGAAGAGGGGGAACCAGTGAGAGACCAGCTCTAGGTGTTGGGACAGGCACAGGTCACTCTATTTTCCATCAGGAAGAAGAATGAACCACAGGCTCAGCCTGCCCCCCGGAACCAGAATACGGCCTGAAGCAATCCTGCGCTTTGGCGGCCAGCTCCAAAAAAGCCAGTTGACAAATGGAGCTCAGGGGCACTGCAACTCACAAACCTGCAGAGTTATAAATGATAACTCTCGTCCACAAATATATTGAGGGAAGGCAACGAGGAGGATTGGAAAGCAAGGCAGAATTGCAGGAAACAGGTTTCAGGAGGCAGACTCGACTCGCCTTGAAAGCACATGAAAAGCGGCAAAGCGTTGACAATGATGCCCTTGGCCAAAAAGGGCGTATGCGTTTTTCCCTGAATATATTCAGGGAAAAACGCATACGCCCTTTTTGGCCAACCAGGCAAGCCGGAAAGGCAAATCAGCGCTACAAAGAAGGCTCGCTTGCCATCGGTCAAAAGGGCCATGCTGAAAAACGTGTAAAAAACCAGAAATGCAGGACAGGCCATGGAGACATGGGAGCCTTGCTACGCTGATGGGCGGGCTGTAAATTGCCAACAGCCACTCTGGAGAAGTGTACGGTGTGTCCTGAAACATGTAATAAGCACAGCTTAGAGAGCATAGGGCACTTCCTCTCATGGGCGTATAAATCGGGAAACCTAAAAATCAACAAGACACAGGCACCCCAAAGTTTAGGGCTGCTCTGTTTCCAAGAACCTCCACTTCGGTACACCTTCAATATCCCAGGAAAGCGAAAATGGAATAAAGAAGTTGTGGTACTTAGGCACAATGGGAATATCACTCAGCCATGAAATCAATGTCATAAGGCTAGTAGCAGCAGGATGAGTGGATTTAGGTACGATGACTCTCAGTGAAATAAGTCACAGAGAAAAAGACACTTATCCTAAGATATCACTGAGAGAGGAATGTCAAAATCGCTACACTTGAACTGAATTACAAAACAGAACAGAGTCACACATTTAGAAAACACACTATGGCTGCTTAACGGGAAAGGTGAGGTGGGGTGATGCATAAAACAAGGGTTTGAAATTAGCTCAGATACCGTTCCACAAGCCAAATATGTAATAGACAAGACCTACTCCCTGCTCAGTGAACTGGACTCAACAGCCCCTATTCACCGCCCAAGAATACATCTGACTAGTAAGAGTCTTAAAACCTATGTATTGATCTCTCTCTGGAAGTGAATCAAGAGGGTGTAAAGCGGCATAAACACAGCAGTGAAAAGCAGCTAACCCCATTATAAAAATAGATTTACTTAAAAAAAAACCCCATAAAACAAAGACAGTGAAAGAGAGAGAAATTCTTACAAAATCCGTTCAGGGGCTCTGATGCAACCTGGATTGACCATATCTAGACCCACAGCTGGATGAGACATGAGGCTGGACACTCTTGGGGCTGAGAGGATTGGTGGGCTTGGGTGAGCAAACGCAGACCCTTTAAAGTCATACTGCGTGGTACCCATGCCGTGGGTCCCAAATCTCCAGGTTCAAGGGCATCTTCCTACATCGAAAACATGCGTGGGAAACCCAGAAGATGGTACGCCGTGTGATCGGGAAAGGTTTCTCAAACGCACCTCATCTCTCCTCTCCTTCTGCTCGGGTTCGCCATTCAGCCGCTGGACTAACAATCTCCCTACTTGGAGAATCAGCACCTTTAACCTCCTGTTTCGTAAAGGTCGCAATTTGGCCTGAGGATGAACGGGAAGAGGGGGAAACCAGTGAGAGACCAGCTCTAGGTGTTGGGACAGGCACAGGTCACTCTATTTTCCCATCAGGAAGAAGAATGAACCACAGGCTCAGCCTGCCCCCCGGAACCAGAATACGGCCTGAAGCAATCCTGCGCTTTGGCGGCCAGCTCCCAATAAAGCGAGTTGACAAATGGAGCTCAGGGCACTGCAACTCACAAACCTGCAGAGTTATAAATGATAACTCTCATCCACAAATATATTGAGGGAAGGCAACGAGGAGGATTGGAAAGCAAGGCAGAATTGCAGGAAACAGGTTTCAGGAGGCAGACTCGACTCGCCTTGAAAGCACATGAAAAGCGGCAAAGCGTTGACAATGATGCCCTTGGCCAAAAAGGGCGTATGCGTTTTTTCCTGAATATATTCAGGGAAAAACGCATACGCCCTTTTTGGCCACCAGGCAAGCCGGAAAGGCAAATCAGCGCTACAAAGAAGGCTCGCTTGCCATCGGTCAAAAGGGCCATGCTGAAAAACGTGTAAAAAACCAGAAATGCAGGACAGGCCATGGAGACATGGGAGCCTTGCTACGCTGATGGGCGGGCTGTAAATTGCCAACAGCCACTCTGGAGAAGTGTACGGTTGTGTCCTGAAACATGTAATAAGCACAGCTTAGAGAGCATAGGGCACTTCCACTCATGGGCGTATAAATCGGGAAACTAAAAATCAACAAGACACAGGCACCCCAAAGTTTAGGGCTGCTCTGTTTTCCAAGAACCTCCACTTCGGTACACCTTCAATATCCCAGGGAAAGCGAAAAATGGATAAAGAAGTTGTGGGTACTTAGGCACAATGGAATATCACTCAGCCATGAAATCAATGTCATAAGGCTAGTAGCAGCTGGATGAGTGGATTTAGGTACGATGACTCTCAGTGAAAAAAGTCACAGAGAAAAAGACACTTATCCTAAGATATCACTGAGAGAGGGAATGTCAAAATCGCTACACTTGAACTGAATTACAAAACAGAACAGGAGTCACACATTTAGAAAACACACTATGGCTGCTTAACGGGAAAGGTGAGGTGGGGTGATGCATAAAACAAGGGTTTGAAATTAGCTCAGATCCCGTTCCACAAGCCAAATATGTAATAGACAAGACCTACTCCCTGCTCAGTGTAACTGGACTCAACAGCCCCTATTCACCGCCCAAGAATACATCTGACTAGTAAGAGTCTTAAAACCTATGTATTGATCTCTCTCTGGAAGTGAATCAAGAGGGTGTAAAGCGGCATAAACACAGCAGTGAAAAGCAGCTAAACCCCATTATAAAAATAGATTACTTAAAAAAAAACCCGTAAACAAAGACAGTGAAAGAGAGAGAAATTCTTACAAAGTCCGTTCAGGGGCTCTGATGCAACCTGGATTGACCATATCTAGACCACAGCTGGATGAGACATGAGGCTGGACACTCTTGGGGCTGAGAGGATTGGTGAGCTTGGGTGAGCAAACGCAGACCCTTTAAAGTCATACTGCGTGGTACCCATGCCGTGGGTCCCAAATCTCCAGGTTCAAGGGCATCTTCCTACATCGAAAACATGCGTGGGAAACCCAGAAGATGGTACGCCGTGTGATCGGGAAAGGTTTCTCAAACGCACCTCATCCTCTCCTCTCCTTGTGCTCGGGTTCGCCATTCCAGCCGCTCGACTAACAATCTCCCTACTTGGAGAATCAGCACCTTTAACCCTCCTGTTTTCGGACAGGTCGCAATTTGGCCTGAGGATGAACGGGAAGAGGGGGAACCAATGAGAGACCAGCTCTAGGTGTTGGGACAGGCACAGGTCACTCTATTTTCCCATCAGGAAGAAGAATGAACCACAGGCTCAGCCTGCCCCCCGGAACCAGAATACGGCCTGAAGCAATCCTGCGCTTTGGCGGCCAGCTCCCAAAAAAGCGAGTTGACAAATGGAGCTCAGGGCACTGCAACTCACAAACCGGCAGAGTTATAAATGATAACTCTCGTCCACAAATATTTGAGGGAAGGCAACGAGGAGGATTGGAAAGCAAGGCAGAATTGCAGGAAACAGGTTTCAGGAGGCAGGACTCGACTCGCCTTGAAAGCACATGAAAGCGGCAAAGCGTTGACAATGATGCCCTTGGCCAAAAAGGGCGTATGCGTTTTTCCCTGAATATATTCAGGGAAAAAACGCATACGCCCTTTTTGGCCAACCAGGCAAGCCGGAAAGGCAAATCAGCGCTACAAACAAGGCTCGCTTGCCATCGGTCAAAAGGGCCATGCTGAAAAACGTGTAAAAACCAGAAATGCAGGACAGGCCATGGAGACATGGGAGCCTTGCTACGCTGATGGGCGGGCTGTAAAATTGCCAACAGCCACTCTGAGAAGTGTACGGTGTGTCCTGAAA